>NC_087299.1:10717047-11026815 GCF_015220805.1 Pogoniulus pusillus | reverse complement strand
GAGGTGGGGGGGTAAAGACAGGAGGTAGGGGGGTGAAGAGAGGAGGGGTGAGAAAAGAGAGGAGGTGGGGGGGTGAAGAGAGGAGGGGTGGGAAAAGAGAGGAGGTGGAGGGGTGGGAAAGAGAGGAGGTGGGGGGGTGAAGAGAGGAGGGGTGGGAAAAGAGAGGAGGTGGAGGGGTGGGAAAAGAGAGGAGGCGGGGGGGTGAAGAGAGGAGGGGTGGGAAAAGAGAGGAGGTGGGGGGGTGAAGAGAGGAGGGGTGGGAAAAGAGAGGAGGTGGGGGGGTGAAGAGAGGAGGGGTGGGAAAAGAGAGGAGGCGGGGGGGTGAAGAGAGGAGGGGTGGGAAAAGAGAGGAGGTGGGGGGGGTGAAGAGAGGAGGGGTGGGAAAAGAGAGGAGGTGGGGGGGTGAAGAGAGGAGGGGTGGGAAAAGAGAGGAGGTGGGGGGGTGAAGAGAGGAGGGGTGGGAAAAGAGAGGAGGTGGGGGGGTGAAGAGAGGAGGGGTGGGAAAAGAGAGGAGGTGGGGGGGTGAAGAGAGGAGGGGTGGGAAAAGAGAGGAGGTGGGGGGGTGAAGAGAGGAGGGGTGGGAAAGAGAGGAGGTGGGGGGGTGAAGAGAGGAGGGGTGGGAAAAGAGAGGAGGTGGGGGGGTGAAGAGAGGAGGGGTGGGAAAAGAGAGGAGGTGGGGGGGTGAAGAGAGGAGGGGTGGGAAAAGAGAGGAGGTGGGGGGGTGCAGAGAGGAGGGGTGGGAAAAGAGAGGAGGGGTGGGAAAAGAGAGGAGGTGGGGGGGTGAAGAGAGGAGGGGTGGGAAAAGAGAGGAGGTGGGGGGGTGAAGAGAGGAGGGGTGGGAAAAGAGAGGAGGTGGGAGGGTGAAGAGAGGAGGGGTGGGAAAAGAGAGGAGGTGGGGGGGTGAAGAGGGGAGGGGTGGGAAAAGAGAGGAGGTGAGGGGGTGAAGAGGGGAGGGGTGGGAAAAGAGAGGAGGTGGGGGGGTGAAGAGAGGAGGGGTGGGAAAAGAGAGGAGGTGGGGGGGTGAAGAGAGGAGGGGTGGGAAAAGAGAGGAGGTGGGGGGGTGAAGAGAGGAGGGGTGGGAAAAGAGAGGAGGTGGGGGGGTGAAGAGGGGAGGGGTGGGAAAAGAGAGGAGGTGGGGGGGTGAAGAGGGGAGGGGTGGGAAAAGAGAGGAGGTGGGGGGGTGAAGAGGGGAGGGGTGGGAAAAGAGAGGAGGTGGGGGGGTGAAGAGAGGAGGGGTGGGAAAAGAGAGGAGGTGGGGGGGTGAAGAGGGGAGGGGTGGGAAAAGAGAGGAGGTGGGGGGGTGAAGAGGGGAGGGGTGGGAAAAGAGAGGAGGTGGGGGGGTGAAGAGGGGAGGGGTGGGAAAAGAGAGGAGGTGGGGGGGTGAAGAGAGGAGGGGTGGGAAAAGAGAGGAGGTGGGGGGGTGAAGAGAGGAGGGGTGGGAAAAGAGAGGAGGTGGAGGGGTGAAGAGGGGAGGGGTGGGAGAGGAGGTGGGGGGGTGAAGAGGGGAGGGGTGGGAAAAGAGAGGAGGTGGGGGGGTGAAGAGGGGAGGGGTGGGAAAAGAGAGGAGGTGGGGGGGTGAAGAGAGGAGGGGTGGGAAAAGAGAGGAGGTGGGGGGGTGAAGAGAGGAGGGGTGGGAAAAGAGAGGAGGTGGGGGGGTGAAGAGAGGAGGGGTGGGAAAAGAGAGGAGGTGGGGGGGTGAAGAGGGGAGGGGTGGGAAAAGAGAGGAGGTGGGGGGGTGAAGAGAGGAGGGGTGGGAAAAGAGAGGAGGTGGGGGGGTGAAGAGGGGAGGGGTGGGAAAAGAGAGGAGGTGGGGGGGTGAAGAGAGGAGGGGTGGGAAAAGAGAGGAGGTGGGGGGGTGAAGAGGGGAGGGGTGGGAAAAGAGAGGAGGTGGGGGGGTGAAGAGGGGAGGGGTGGGAAAAGAGAGGAGGTGGGGGGGTGAAGAGGGGAGGGGTGGGAAAAGAGAGGAGGTGGGGGGGTGAAGAGAGGAGGGGTGGGAAAAGAGAGGAGGTGGGGGGGTGAAGAGAGGAGGGGTGGGAAAAGAGAGGAGGTGGGGGGGTGAAGAGGGGAGGGGTGGGAAGAGAGGAGGTGGGGGGGTGAAGAGGGGAGGGGTGGGAAAAGAGAGGAGGTGGGGGGGTGAAGAGGGGAGGGGTGGGAAAAGAGAGGAGGTGGGGGGTGAAGAGAGGAGGGGTGGGAGAGGAGGTGGGGAGGTGAAGAGGGGAGGGGTGGGAAAAGAGAGGAGGTGGAGGGGGTGAAGAGAGGAGGGGTGGGAAAAGAGAGGAGGTGGAGGGGGTGAAGAGAGGAGGGGTGGGAAAAGAGAGGAGGTGGAGGGGGTGAAGAGAGGATGGGTGGGAAAAGAGAGGAGGTGGGGGGGTGAAGAGGGGAGGGGTGGGAAAAGAGAGGAGGTGGAGGGGGTGAAGAGAGGAGGGGTGGGAAAAGAGAGGAGGTGGAGGGGGTGAAGAGAGGAGGGGTGGGAAAAGAGAGGAGGTGGAGGGGGTGAAGAGAGGATGGGTGGGAAAAGAGAGGAGGTGGGGGGGTGAAGAGAGGAGGTGGGGGGGGAAGAAAGGACTGGGGGAGGGGCAAGAGCGGGGGGGGGGAGGGGGGGGGGGAAACGGTGGGGGGGCAAGAGAGGAGGGGGCTGGAAAGAAGAGAGAGAGGCCTGGGGATGTTTAGTCTGGGGAAGAGAAGGGATCTCCTTAACGTCTATACATTGCCGAGGGGCAGGGGTCAGCACCAAGGTGCCAGCTGCTGCTTGGTGGTGCTCAGCACTAGGACAAGTAACAACAGACAGAAGCTGCTCCGCCTCACCAGGAGCAGAGATTTCTTGGCTGGGAGGCTGACAGAGGACTGGGACAGACTGAAACCAAAACATTGCTCAGAACACAAAAGAACCTCTGAAGCGATGGCAAAAAGCTCAAGGAAAAGAGGTTGGATTTTCATGATTCTGTCCCTTAAAATATGTCAGACTAACAGCAGAGTGAAAAATGTGAAATTCATGCAGGTGGAACAGTTAGAACTGTGGCAGACATGATTGGCTGTTTTAATCAAGAAGTTCATTTGGTTTAAGCCTAGTTCTAAATAGTGACAATAGATACACTAGGCACAGCATAGCAACAAGCTTACATCAAAGCATTTCCAAAGCCTCTGCAACTAAGTCCTTCTTGACTGACAAGAGCATCACCTCACTGAATAAGCAATGAACTCTACCATTACAGCAGCCTTGGCCTCATAGATGACTCTCTTGCTTCGTTGCAGAAGTCCATCACCAGCCTGTGCCTGCAATGTCAAATGGAACCATGTCAAAACTGCTGACACTTTGCAGTTATGATCCCAACAGTTCATTCTTCAGACCTCCCAACCTTTAAGTCCCTTAAGAAGGAAGTGAAAAGCAATTGCTCTTGCATTTCATGCTGCCCAGACGCTCCCAGCTTCTCCAGTAAGGCTAAGCATTCCAACAGGCTCATGCCAAACTCTCCCACAGTTGTTTGAGACCATCACAGCAAACTAACAGCAAGTTGCTGCTCTGCTCTCAGACCACAGAGGCTGCCTAGGGAGTCGCCGTCCCTGCAGCTGCTCAAGAAAAGCCTGGATGAGGCACTTAGTGCCATGGCCTAGCTGACTGGAGAGGGCTGGGGCTAGGTTGGGCTGGATGAGCTTGGAGGTCTCTTCCAACCTGGCTGATTCCATGATTCTAAGTGTACAAATACCCCAGCTGTGTGCTTTGAACCTTGTCAATAAGCTTTCTGCAGAGACTGAATGATAAGAAACAGGTTGGTTGTAGTTATTAACAACCTTTGCCTGGATACCAACATTAATATTGGTTATTAATTGTGCATCACTCATAACGCACCCATTCCATGGTTCTTGGAGTTCCCACAGTGAGAACAGCAAAGGATGGCACACCCCAAGCACTCCTCACCACGTATTCACTGCCAGCACCCAGCACGGGAAGACAGCCAGGACAGGAAGATAAATCACACGGCGTAACAATCGGAGCCACCGCAGCTAAGGGGGGAAAAACCAAACACCAACCAATATATCTCAAGCCACAACAAAGACTTACTTCAGCAGCACCATCCAAGATATCCTTCATGAACTTAACCATGTCCTCTGTCTTCTCCAGGTGTCTGTCTGGCAGCAAACACTGCTGGTTGGAGGCATTCAAGGCGACGGTAGTACGGATGGTCAGCTCGCTGGCAATGGAAAGCAGATGGGTTACAGGTTTGAAGAGCCACAGTGTAAAACACTGCAAAGCAAAGAATTCCTACAGCATGTCAGAGGGCGCTCAGTAAGCTTCTCCCTGTGTGTGTTCCCTTAAAGGCAAGAGGGGAAGGGGGAAGAGAATGGTACAAAAAAGCTTCTCAGCAGTACTTTGTCCCCTCACATCCGTGCAGGCAACGCGATCGAAGCTTACTGCATTTCACACCCCCACAGGTAGCTCATGACTTCCCCAGCAGCAAGAGATCACAGACAGGAACCTTGCACATGAAACGTACTACTAAGGTAACACAGGAAGTCTTTCAGCATGCAAAGGCAAAAGCACAACCCAAAACATTCCACATGGCCACAGTCCAGCTGAAGAACGAAAAACTGCTGGAACCAGTTCAGAGCAGGACCACGAGGATGAGCCAAGGGCTGGAGCACTTCTAAGAGGATAGGCTGAGGGAGCTGGGGCTGCTCAGCCTGAAGGGGACAAGACTCCAGGGAGACTTTAAAGCTACCTCCCAGTACCTGAAGGGAACCTGCAGCAGGAAGGCTGCAGAGGGACTTTTTCCATAAGGGTGTCTAAAGACAGGGCAAGGGGAATGGTTTGAAGCTGAGGGAGAGCAGGGCTGCTCAGAGTGGATCTGAGGAAGAAGTTCTTCAGCATGAGAGTACTTTGGCTTGCAGAGACAGAAACACTGTAATGCCTGTTCATGAATTTACAGCCAAGGTCACAAGCGTGCTTCTGTCAGCAATTACTGCTTCTATGCCCACCAATCACACAGTAGTGTGTCCTTTGTGAACAAACAGCATCTGAGGCCAGCTGCACCAAGTATTCAGCGACAAAACAAAGCAAATCAACAAAACAAATCTCCTACTTACCCAGCCCAAAAAGCAAACACTTCTCTGCCAGAGAAACAGGCAGAAACATCTCAGCAGACAGACAGAAGAGCTTGCACAGGAGAAGCAGGTGAAGAAGGTCTCCTTTTTGGCACCTATAAAGCACCAGATCAATCACATCACTTTAACTTCAAATGAGAGACAGCTGCTTTTAGATTCACTGCACTCAGGTGTTCATCTAGAGACAGCCCACAGAAATCCAGAACTTGTGCTCCCTGAGTCCCCGGGAAGCTCCTAGAATCTTCCAGAGCACAAGCACAGGATGTTGTGCATGCTTTGATCACCCAGAGAAAACTTACAGAGCTGACATCTTCAACTCTGGTTTTTTCCCTTCCTTCACTCCAAAGGCCAGAGAAGAAGTAGTCAACTGCAAATGCCAAGCAACTTCACTCCCGAATGATGCATTTGAAGACAATGACCATTAAGGGCAAATGTCAAGCATCTTGTTAACCTACTCCAATGTGCCTTGTCTGTACTGAGTGCAGCCAGCATCCTTCATGCACTTCATGCTGCTTCTCTGAGGGAGCTCAGTTGTATGCCTCTCTTAAAGAAAGCATCAAGAATGAAATGGGACTCTCCTGAAATCAGAAGCACAGGCAATGCATAACCATTCTTTACAGCCCCAGTTACAAACTGGGCAGGCTGCAGAGGTGCGCCCAGGCCAACCTCATGGCATTCATCAAGGCCAAGTGCAAGGTCCTGCACCTGGGTGGGCACAATCCCAAGCACAACTCCAGGCTGGATGGGGAACGGCTGAGAGCAGCCCTGAGGAACAGGCCCTGGGGGTCTGGGCTGATGCAAAGCTCAAGAGGAGCCTGCAGTGTGAGTGCAGCCCAGACAGCAACCCTGTGCTGGGCTCCAGCAAGAGCAGTGTGGGCAGCAGGGCAAGGGAGGGGATTCTGCCCCTTGCCTCTGCTCTCCTCACACCCCATCTGCAGTCCTGGGGGCAGTTCTGGAGCCCCCAGCACAACCAGGACATGGAAGTGTTGGAGCCAGTGCAGAGGAGGCCACCAAGATGCTGAGAGGGCTGCAGCAGCTCTGCTCTGAGCACAGAGTCTGATCAGTGACCTCACTGCTGGCTGCAGCTACCTGGAGGGAGGCAAAGTCCTACAGCTGTGCTGCTCAGGGACATGCTTTAGGGGTGACCTAGCAGTGCTGCCTTAAGGGCTGCACTGGATGATTTGGAAGCTCTTCTCCAACAGCAACCACTCCATGCTTCTACTCCTCAGAACCTGTGCAACTGACTGCCAGAAGGAGCACAAACTCGACACAAAGCTTTACCTGACCCAGCCTCTTTGGCCACCTGCGTCTCGTGGGGGATGTTCCTCAGCATCTGCTCCTCCCGCATGAGCTGGTGCTGGGCTGAAACCTCCTGCTGCCTGGGGAGTGGCCATGCTGCTCCTGCTGCTCCTTCAGCTCATTTCATGCTTGCTGGAGAGACCTGCAGAATCCAACAGCAGCACAGATTTACACGGAGTAGCTTCGGAAGCACCAGCTGCACGTTTGCAGCACGGGCTCCTGGCTGCAAACAGCTTGAGTGCAGGCAAATCCATCCAGCCAGCTGAACACAACTGCTCTTTTGGAAAGGTCAAGTGCTGCAAGAGACAACAAAAGGCAGAGTGCAAGCAGCACTCGGATGCTTCTCACAGTTTACCTGTGCTGGGCTGCCAGCTTCCGCTCCAGACAGCGCCGCAAAGGCTACTTAAGGCAGCTGCGCTAAAACGCGTCTCAGATGCGGCGCCGCGGCCGAGCAACTCACCTGCCCAAACTCCTCTGCTGCGAGAGAAAAAGAACGCAGCTCTGCCGGGGAACGCGGGAGGCTTCCCTCTGGCCCGAAACGCCCTGCCCGCCTGCCTGCCTGCCTGCCGCTCTGTGCTCGCCGCCATTCCGCTGCAGCCTGCTCAGCGCCACTGCGGCCCGCCCCCCGAGCGCCGGCCCGCCCCCCGAGCGCCGGCCCGCCCCCCGAGCGCCGGCCCGCCCCCCGAGCGCCGGCCCGCCCCCCGAGCGCCGGCCCGCCCCCCGAGCGCCGGCCCGCCCCCCGAGCGCCGGCCCGCCCCCCGAGCGCCGGCCCGCCCCCCGAGCGCCGGCCCGCCCCCCGAGCGCCGGCCCGCCCCCCGAGCGCCGGCCCGCCCCCCGAGCGCCGGCCCGCCCCCCGAGCGCCGGCCCGCCCCCCGAGCGCCGGCCCGCCCCCCGAGCGCCGGCCCGCCCCCCGAGCGCCGGCCCGCCCCCCGAGCGCCGGCCCGCCCCCCGAGCGCCGGCCCGCCCCCCGAGCGCCGGCCCGCCCCCCGAGCGCCGGCCCGCCCCCCGAGCGCCGGCCCGCCCCCCGAGCGCCGGCCCGCCCCCCGAGCGCCGGCCCGCCCCCCGAGCGCCGGCCCGCCCCCCGAGCGCCGGCCCGCCCCCCGAGCGCCGGCCCGCCCCCCGAGCGCCGGCCCGCCCCCCGAGCGCCGGCCCGCCCCCCGAGCGCCGGCCCGCCCCCCGAGCGCCGGCCCGCCCCCCGAGCGCCGGCCCGCCCCCCGAGCGCCGGCCCGCCCCCCGAGCGCCGGCCCGCCCCCCGAGCGCCGGCCCGCCCCCCGAGCGCCGGCCCGCCCCCCGAGCGCCGGCCCGCCCCCCGAGCGCCGGCCCGCCCCCCGAGCGCCGGCCCGCCCCCCGAGCGCCGGCCCGCCCCCCGAGCGCCGGCCCGCCCCCCGAGCGCCGGCCCGCCCCCCGAGCGCCGGCCCGCCCCCCGAGCGCCGGCCCGCCCCCCGAGCGCCGGCCCGCCCCCCGAGCGCCGGCCCGCCCCCCGAGCGCCGGCCCGCCCCCCGAGCGCCGGCCCGCCCCCCGAGCGCCGGCCCGCCCCCCGAGCGCCGGCCCGCCCCCCGAGCGCCGGCCCGCCCCCCGAGCGCCGGCCCGCCCCCCCTGCCTGCCGCTTTTAACTCCTCACTCCAATACTTACAAATCCAAACCAGTTCTCAGCTCTCCCTCCCACCTCTCACCTTCCCCTCCTCTCCTCCCCTCCCCTCCCCTCAGCTTTCAGCCACTTCAATCGTGCACGGCCTTTAGAGACGAGGCAGGAAAACGGGGGACCGCCGCGGCTGAGGAAATGCAGTGTGGACAAGCAAACACACGGTGGCAGCACTCAGCACCGGCGCCACACCGCAGCCGCTACACAACTGCAGTACCCACGAGCAAACACCGGAGGGCAGCACAGACAACCGAGAGCGCCTCTGCGCCCGGCCGGGGGCAGCGCCTTCAGCCCAGCGCCGCTCTGCCTATTGCCTTTGCCAACAGCACACCGCACGCAAGGCACAGCCCACGCTCTGCCACTCCTACACACTCAGTTTATAGGGACAGCTCTCAACTCCAGCTGGGGCTACTCAGCACTTCCTTGATCTACTCTGGAGGGATTTACAGACAGCAGAGGAGACACAGGGGGAGCTGCTGACACCAGAATTAAGGCCGTTCTGCAGGAGCTAGAGGAAAAACACAGCTCTTCTGCCAGATGAGGGCCACAAAGATGAGCAGAGGACTGCAGCACCTCTCCTGGGAAGCAGGACTGAAAGAACTGGGGCTGTGGAGGCTGCAGAAGAGAAGGCAGAGCTTCGAGCTACGCTGCAGTATCTGAAAGGGACCTGCAGCAAAGCTGGAGGACTGTCTAAAAGGGCCTGTGCTGATACTCTGTGCATTTAAAAGGATTGCAGTGAAGCTGCTCCAAGAAAAACTTTAGAGACTGAAGAAATCAAAAACCAAACTGCCAGATTCCCTCACACAACTTCCTACATGACCTCAGCAAACCCCTTTCACTTCACATCGCTTCTGACACCCACTCTGGGAGCTGGACACTCCTTCTCTCCCTGAAGCCGGGAGAAAGATCTGGTGAACGTGGCAGCACGTGGCAGAGGGTCAAGACTTAAGCAGACACCTGATTGCTATCACAGCTCAGAAACGACTGAGACACATGCCCTCCTCCCAAACCTAGCAGTTAGGAAGTGCTACAGCTGCACCAGATCACACTGGGATCTGCTTCTTGCACAGGATGCAGCAGATTCTGGTCCATAGCTCAGAGAGGATTGCTTAGCTACTGCTGTTTATAAACACGAACCAAAAACAACCACAACAACAAAGGCTCAGAGCTGGAAACAGTTCTCAGCAGTGCAGCAAAATCCCTTTCTTTTATTCCATAGAGAGGTGCTGCAGTGACCTCAGGGGTTTTTAAGTCAAAAGCTGCTTGCTGGAATCACAGAATCAGTCAGGGTCAGAAGGGACCACAAGGACCTCGTTCCAGAGACACTTCACACTAGCCCGAGCCAAAACTAGAACGGTAGGAAAAAAGGCAAATCACAAAACACAGGACTGCCTTAACTGTCCTACATTGTAACTAGCAGCACCAAGTCCCAATCAATTCAGAGCCTTGGCACTGTTTCTCCTTGAAGATTTTAACCCTGGACACAAAGGAGTCCTGCTCTCAGCCATGGGATTACAATAAAAGTGACTCAAATGACTCAAAAGGGTAACACAAATGCCTTTTCCTGACCAATCTCTCTACATGTTCCTATGATGCTCCACTAACTCCCTCCTTCAGAGTGGCTAACAGTCTCCAACAGACACTGCACCAGCAGCTACCTTGAAGATCTGTAACCAGCTGAGGGAAGGGCTGTAAAACAAATTCACCTCCTTCAGAAAGCTTCTCATCAGTTACACAGAGCAGTCAGAGCCTGCTTCCATTCACATCTTTCTTTATCAGGTTCCACTGTGGAGTCAGAACACTTAAAGTTCACTTAGTCACAGGTTAAGTCGACTCTGCTGTTGGTATCCAACCCCATGCTGCTGGCTGAAGCAAAGTATTCCAGGGCTTGAAGTTGAGACTGCAACACGAGAGACCTCCTGTGCCAAGTGCTGCTTTGGGTTTCTGGGGTTGGGGTCAGGAGGGGATGGGTGGCAGGTGGCTGACTCCTGCTTTCTGCAAACAGAAACAGGCTAAGGTAATTGTGCACTGCAGGATCTCATTTTGTATTTACCTCTTGATCTCAACCCAGAGGGTTTTTCCTTGGCTGTGTTACTTTTGCCTCACTTCTGTGTTGGAGGGAAACAGGAGGCTAACCCATTACAGCACTGCAAGTTGTTCAGGCACTGGGAAAACAATTCAACAGGCCCCTGCGTTCCAGGAGGTTTATCAAGTAGCCTGCCAACATTTTCAGGTGCTAAAGAACTAATGAACATTCCATTTAGGAAACAGCTCCCTCAGCTCATAGCAAGCAAACATTCCCCACTGTCACTAATCCTAGGAGCTGATAAAAGACTTCATTGAATGGTTTAGGTTGGAAGGGACCTCAAGGATCATCCAGTCCCAACCCTCTGCTCTAGGCAGGGATACCTCCCACTGCAACAGGCTGCTCAGGGCCTCATCCAACCTCAATTCATATTCATTTACACCAAAGCTGAGAAAATAGAAAGGTCTGGGGCAGTTGTTTGGCTTTGGCATCAAACCAATGCACAACAGGTAGAATGGGACTTCTTGGGGAAACTAAACTGTCTTTAGCTATGAGGCTGAGAAAGACTTTTCCTATCTCTTCAGCCTTCATTTCACCTGACTCTGTGTTCAGCTGGGCTGTGTTAGGAGCAGTTCACCACATGCAGCAAGGCCAAGGGGCACTACCTTGATCTCGCTGGCAATGACCAATTCAAAACTCTCCAAACAGGGTCACAGAGTTGTTACCTGCAAAGCTCTTTCAGTCGCACTTGCTCTTTGTTTATCTGTTAAAGACAACCAAGAGAACATCCATGGGTTGGGGTTTTCCCCCCCCCATCAATTTCTGAGGGGCCTGGAGTTACAGGCAAGCCCAAACCACCCTAACGCAAACCAAAAGGTCCTCTCTCGTGATGACAATGACCAACAAATGACTCCCTTCAATAAATAAGCGACTTGGGAAATTCCAGAGAGTACTTTTGCTAAACAAGTTAGTCTCTTTTCTTTTCCATCAGGTCTTTCTGTTGAAGCTCAGCACCTGAAAGCTCTGTACCTCTTCCCTGCCCTCCTGCCGCTGCCCTCCACCTTTCCCCGGGCAGCCCCTGCCGTCCTGCCCCCACTCTCTGCCTTCCCCCGGGCAGTCTCTGCTGCTTTCCTCCTCCTCCTCTCCACTCTACGTTACCAGCTTCTGCTCCATTACCAGTTCCATTACCAGCTGCTGCTGCTGGTCCGTTACCAGCTCCAGTTAGTGCTCCTGCTCCATCTTTGCCTCCATCGCAGAACCCAGAGCAAAACCTTCGAGGATCCAACCTCCTAGAGAAACCTCAGCCTCAGTAGCAACACAGACTTAGCACCCGTGAGCTAAGGTGGATGTTGCAGTGGGTCAGTAGCCCAGCCCTAAGGTGGCCCTAGCTAGCCAGGGGGCCAGCCAGGCCCCCCGGCCTTTGAAACCCTCCACCACGCACCCGGTGCTCACCCGTGCGCACTCACCTGGGATGCCAGGCGGAGGATCCCTTGGCCCGCAATGGGCCCAGCTTGGGGCTGGGCTCCTCCTGCTCTGCTTATAAAGGGCACTGAGCAGGGAGGGCAAAGTGGCCACAGCTGGGGTGGGAGGAGACTTCAATTGACCTCCCCTTTTTAAGCTGCCCCAGGAGAGGCAGAAGCCTTTGGCTGATCCCCTTTGCGGGGGTAGGTTGGCTGTGTCCTTTGTGGGGTGGTGTTTTGGCTGTGTCCTTTGTGGGGTGCTTTTGCTTTTCTCTAAGCCACTCCTCCCCTTTGCTCTGCTTGGGATTTCTGTTCCTCCTTGGTATGCTGTGCTTAAAACTGTGCTTGAAGTTGTGCTGTTTCCTTCATGAGATAGGTTTGCTTTTGTGCTTCCTGCCTTGCTCCTCTCTTGTTTTCACCTGTTGGGGGCCAGACTCTCCCTTCCTCTTGTTGCAGCCTGGCAGCAAGAGTCAGAGTCCCTACAGCATCTCGTTGCCTCCTTTGCCCTTTGCTTGCTGCGACAGCACAGCTCTGGCCTCTGGTGTGGCTCTCGTTATTGTGGGGGAGAGAGAAGAGAGGAGGTGGGGAGGGAGAGAAAAATGGGGGGGGGTGAGGAGAAGAGGGGTGGGAAAGAGAGGAGGTGGGGGGGTGAAGAGAGGAGGGGTGGGAAAAGAGAGGAGGTGGGGGGTGAAGAGGGGAGGGGTGGGAAAAGAGAGGAGGTGGGGGGGTGAAGAGAGGAGGGGTGGGAAAAGAGAGGAGGTGGGGGGGTGAAGAGGGGAGGGGTGGGAAAAGAGAGGAGGTGGGGGGGTGAAGAGGGGAGGGGTGGGAAAAGAGAGGAGGTGGGGGGGTGAAGAGAGGAGGGGTGGGAAAAGAGAGGAGGTGGGGGGGTGAAGAGAGGAGGGGTGGGAAAAGAGAGGAGGTGGGGGGGTGAAGAGGGGAGGGGTGGGAAAAGAGAGGAGGTGGGGGGGTGAAGAGGGGAGGGGTGGGAAAAGAGAGGAGGTGGGGGGGTGAAGAGAGGAGGGGTGGGAAAAGAGAGGAGGTGGGGGGGTGAAGAGAGGAGGGGTGGGAAAAGAGAGGAGGTGGGGGGGGTGAAGAGAGGAGGGGTGGGAAAAGAGAGGAGGTGGGGGGGTGAAGAGAGGAGGGGTGGGAAAAGAGAGGAGGTGGAGGGGTGGGAAAAGAGAGGAGGTGGGGGGGTGAAGAGAGGAGGGGTGGGAAAAGAGAAGAGGTGGGGGGGTGAAGAGAGGAGGGGTGGGAAAGAGAGGAGGTGGGGGGGCGAAGAGAGGAGGGGTGGGAAAAGAGAGGAGGTGGAGGGGTGGGAAAAGAGAGGAGGTGGGGGGGTGAAGAGAGGAGGGGTGGGAAAAGAGAGGAGGTGGGGGGGTGAAGAGAGGAGGGGTGGGAAAAGAGAGGAGGTGGGGGGGTGAAGAGAGGAGGGGTGGGAAAAGAGAGGAGGTGGGGGGGTGAAGAGAGGAGGGGTGGGAAAAGAGAGGAGGTGGAGGGGTGGGAAAAGAGAGGAGGTGGGGGGGTGAAGAGAGGAGGGGTGGGAAAAGAGAGGAGGTGGGGGGGTGAAGAGAGGAGGGGTGGGAAAAGAGAGGAGGTGGGGGGGTGAAGAGAGGAGGGGTGGGAAAAGAGAGGAGGTGGGGGGGTGAAGAGAGGAGGGGTGGGAAAAGAGAGGAGGTGGGGGGGTGAAGAGAGGAGGGGTGGGAAAAGAGAGGAGGTGGGGGGGTGAAGAGAGGAGGGGTGGGAAAAGAGAGGAGGTGGGGGGGTGCAGAGAGGAGGGGTGGGAAAAGAGAGGAGGTGGGGGGGTGCAGAGAGGAGGGGTGGGAAAAGAGAGGAGGTGGGGGGGTGAAGAGAGGAGGGGTGGGAAAAGAGAGGAGGTGGGGGGGTGAAGAGAGGAGGGGTGGGAAAAGAGAGGAGGTGGGGGGGTGAAGAGGGGAGGGGTGGGAAAAGAGAGGAGGTGGGGGGGTGAAGAGGGGAGGGGTGGGAAAAGAGAGGAGGTGGGGGGGTGAAGAAAAGAGGGGTGGGAAAAGAGAGGAGGTGGGGGGGTGAAGAAAAGAGGGGTGGGAAAAGAGAGGAGGTGGGGGGGTGAGGAAGGAGGGGTGGGAAAAGAGAGGAGGTGGGGGGGTGAAGAGGGGAGGGGTGGGAAAAGAGAGGAGGTGGGGGGGTGAAGAGGGGAGGGGTGGGAAAAGAGAGGAGGTGGGGGGGTGAAGAGGGGAGGGGTGGGAAAAGAGAGGAGGTGGGGGGGTGAAGAGAGGAGGGGTGGGAAAAGAGAGGAGGTGGGGGGGTGAAGAGGGGAGGGGTGGGAAAAGAGAGGAGGTGGGGGGGTGAAGAGGGGAGGGGTGGGAAAAGAGAGGAGGTGGGGGGGTGAAGAGGGGAGGGGTGGGAAAAGAGAGGAGGTGGGGGGGTGAAGAGGGGAGGGGTGGGAAAAGAGAGGAGGTGGGGGGGTGAAGAGGGGAGGGGTGGGAAAAGAGAGGAGGTGGGGGGGTGAAGAGGGGAGGGGTGGGAAGAGGAGGTGGGGGGGTGAAGAGGGGAGGGGTGGGAGAGGAGGTGGGGGGGTGAAGAGGGGAGGGGTGGGAAAAGAGAGAAGGTGGGGGGGTGAAGAGGGGAGGGGTGGGAAGAGAGGAGGTGGGGGGGTGAAGAGGGGAGGGGTGGGAGAGGAGGTGGGGGGGTGAAGAGGGGAGGGGTGGGAGAGGAGGTGGGGGGGTGAAGAGGGGAGGGGTGGGGAAAGAGAGGAGGTGGGGGGGAGAAGAGGGGAGGGGTGGGAGAGGAGGGGTGGGAAAAGAGAGGAGGTGGGGGGGGTGAAGAGAGGAGGGGTGGGAGAGGAGGTGGGGGGGTGAAGAGGGGAGGGGTGGGAAAAGAGAGGAGGTGGGGGGGTGAAGAGGGGAGGGGTGGGAAAAGAGAGGAGGTGGGGGGGTGAAGAGGGGAGGGGTGGGAAAAGAGAGGAGGTGGAGGGGTGAAGAGGGGAGGGGTGGGAAAAGAGAGGAGGTGGAGGGGGTGAAGAGAGGAGGGGTGGGAAAAGAGAGGAGGTGGAGGGGGTGAAGAGAGGAGGGGTGGGAAAAGAGAGGAGGTGGAGGGGGTGAAGAGAGGAGGGGTGGGAAAAGAGAGGAGGTGGGGGGGTGAAGAGAGGAGGTGGGGGGGGGAAGAAAGGACGGGGGGAGGGGGAAACGGTGGGGGGGCAAGAGAGGAGGGGGCTGGAAAGAAGAGAGAGAGGCCTGGGGATGTTTAGTCTGGGGAAGAGAAGGGATCTCCTTAACGTCTATACATTGCCGAGGGGCAGGGGTCAGCACCAAGGTGCCAGCTGCTGCTTGGTGGTGCTCAGCACTAGGACAAGTAACAACAGACAGAAGCTGCTCCGCCTCACCAGGAGCAGAGATTTCTTGGCTGGGAGGCTGACAGAGGACTGGGACAGACTGAAACCAAAACATTGCTCAGAACACAAAAGAACCTCTGAAGCGATGGCAAAAAGCTCAAGGAAAAGAGGTTGGATTTTCATGATTCTGTCCCTTAAAATATGTCAGACTAACAGCAGAGTGAAAAATGTGACATTCATGCAGGTGGAACAGTTAGAACTGTGGCAGACATGATTGGCTGTTTTAATCCAGAAGTTCATTTGGTTTAAGCCTAGTTCTAAATAGTGACAATAGATACACTAGGCACAGCATAGCAACAAGCTTACATCAAAGCATTTCTAAAGCCTCTGCAACTAAGTCCTTCTTGACTGACAAGAGCATCACCTCACTGAATAAGCAATGAACTCTACCATTACAGCAGCCTTGGCCTCATAGATGACTCTCTTGCTTCGTTGCAGAAGTCCATCACCAGCCTGTGCCTGCAATGTCAAATGGAACCATGTCAAAACTGCTGACACTTTGCAGTTATGATCCCAACAGTTCATTCTTCAGACCTCCCAACCCTTAAGTCCCTTAAGAAGGAAGTGAAAAGCAATTGCTCTTGCATTTCATGCTGCCCAGACGCTCCCAGCTCCTCCAGTAAGGCTAAGCATTCCAACAGGCTCATGCCAAACTCTCCCACAGTTGTTTGAGACCATCACAGCAAACTAACAGCAAGTTGCTGCTCTGCTCTCAGACCACAGAGGCTGCCTAGGGAGTCGCCGTCCCTGCAGCTGCTCAAGAAAAGCCTGGATGAGGCACTTAGTGCCATGGCCTAGCTGACTGGAGAGGGCTGGGGCTAGGTTGGGCTGGATGAGCTTGGAGGTCTCTTCCAACCTGGCTGATTCCATGATTCTAAGTGTACAAATACCCCAGCTGTGTGCTTTGAACCTTGTCAATAAGCTTTCTGCAGAGACTGAATGATAAGAAACAGGTTGGTTGTAGTTATTAACAACCTTTGCCTGGATACCAACATTAATATTGGTTATTAATTGTGCATCACTCATAACGCACCCATTCCATGGCTCTTGGAGTTCCCACAGTGAGAACAGCAAAGGATGGCACACCCCAAGCACTCCTCACCACGTATTCACTGCCAGCACCCAGCACGGGAAGACAGCCAGGACAGGAAGATAAATCACAGGGCGTAACAATCGGAGCCACCGCAGCTAAGGGGGGAAAAACCAAACACCAACCAATATATCTCAAGCCACAACAAAGACTTACTTCAGCAGCACCATCCAAGATATCCTTCATGAACTTAACCATGTCCTCTGTCTTCTCCAGGTGTCTGTCTGGCAGCAAACACTGCTGGTTGGAGGCATTCAAGGCGACGGTAGTACGGATGGTCAGCTCGCTGGCAATGGAAAGCAGATGGGTTACAGGTTTGAAGAGCCACAGTGTAAAACACTGCAAAGCAAAGAATTCCTACAGCATGTCAGAGGGCGCTCAGTGAGCTTCTCCCTGTGTGTGTTCCCTTAAAGGCAAGAGGGGAAGGGGGAAGAGAATGGTACAAAAAAGCTTCTCAGCAGTACTTTGTCCCCTCACATCCGTGCAGGCAACGCGATGGAAGCTTACTGCATTTCACACCCCCACAGGTAGCTCATGACTTCCCCAGCAGCAAGAGATCACAGACAGGAACCTTGCACATGAAACGTACTACTAAGGTAACACAGGAAGTCTTTCAGCATGCAAAGGCAAAAGCACAACCCAAAACATTCCACATGGCCACAGTCCAGCTGAAGAACGAAAAACTGCTGGAACCAGTTCAGAGCAGGACCACGAGGATGAGCCAAGGGCTGGAGCACTTCTAAGAGGATAGGCTGAGGGAGCTGGGGCTGCTCAGCCTGAAGGGGACAAGACTCCAGGGAGACTTTAAAGCTACCTCCCAGTACCTGAAGGGAACCTGCAGCAGGAAGGCTGCAGAGGGACTTTTTCCATAAGGGTGTCTAAAGACAGGGCAAGGGGAATGGTTTGAAGCTGAGGGAGAGCAGGGCTGCTCAGAGTGGATCTGAGGAAGAAGTTCTTCAGCATGAGAGTACTTTGGCTTGCAGAGACAGAAACACTGTAATGCCTGTTCATGAATTTACAGCCAAGGTCACAAGCGTGCTTCTGTCAGCAATTACTGCTTCTATGCCCACCAATCACACAGTAGTGTGTCCTTTGTGAACAAACAGCATCTGAGGCCAGCTGCACCAAGTATTCAGCGACAAAACAAAGCAAATCAACAAAACAAATCTCCTACTTACCCAGCCCAAAAAGCAAACACTTCTCTGCCAGAGAAACAGGCAGAAACATCTCAGCAGACAGACAGAAGAGCTTGCACAGGAGAAGCAGGTGAAGAAGGTCTCCTTTTTGGCACCTATAAAGCACCAGATCAGTCACATCACTTTAACTTCAAATGAGAGACAGCTGCTTTTAGATTCACTGCACTCAGGTGTTCATCTAGAGACAGCCCACAGAAATCCAGAACTTGTGCTCCCTGAGTCCCCGGGAAGCTCCTAGAATCTTCCAGAGCACAAGCACAGGATGTTGTGCATGCTTTGATCACCCAGAGAAAACTTACAGAGCTGACATCTTCAACTCTGGTTTTTCCCTTCCTTCACTCCAAAGGCCAGAGAAGAAGTAGTCAACTGCAAATGCCAAGCAACTTCACTCCCGAATGATGCATTTGAAGACAATGACCATTAAGGGCAAATGTCAAGCATCTTGTTAACCTACTCCAATGTGCCTTGTCTGTACTGAGTGCAGCCAGCATCCTTCATGCACTTCATGCTGCTTCTCTGAGGGAGCTCAGTTGTATGCCTCTCTTAAAGAAAGCATCAAGAATGAAATGGGACTCTCCTGAAATCAGAAGCACAGGCAATGCATAACCATTCTTTACAGCCCCAGTTACAAACTGGGCAGGCTGCAGAGGTGCGCCCAGGCCAACCTCATGGCATTCATCAAGGCCAAGTGCAAGGTCCTGCACCTGGGTGGGCACAATCCCAAGCACAACTCCAGGCTGGATGGGGAACGGCTGAGAGCAGCCCTGAGGAACAGGCCCTGGGGGTCTGGGCTGATGCAAAGCTCAAGAGGAGCCTGCAGTGTGAGTGCAGCCCAGACAGCAACCCTGTGCTGGGCTCCAGCAAGAGCAGTGTGGGCAGCAGGGCAAGGGAGGGGATTCTGCCCCTTGCCTCTGCTCTCCTCACACCCCATCTGCAGTCCTGGGGGCAGTTCTGGAGCCCCCAGCACAACCAGGACATGGAAGTGTTGGAGCCAGTGCAGAGGAGGCTACCAAGATGCTGAGAGGGCTGCAGCAGCTCTGCTCTGAGCACAGAGTCTGATCAGTGACCTCACTGCTGGCTGCAGCTACCTGGAGGGAGGCAAAGTCCTACAGCTGTGCTGCTCAGGGACATGCTTTAGGGGTGACCTGGCAGTGCTGCCTTAAGGGCTGCCCTGGATGATTTGGAAGCTCTTCTCCAACAGCAACCACTCCATGCTTCTACTCCTCAGAACCGGTGCACCTGACTGCCAGAAGGAGCACAAACTCCACACAAAGCTTTACCTGACCCAGCCTCTTTGGCCACCTGCGTCTCGTGGGGGATGTTCCTCAGCATCTGCTCCTCCCGCATGAGCTGGTGCTGGGCTGAACCCTCCTGCTGCCTGGGGAACGGCCATGCTGCTCCTGCTGCTCCTTCAGCTCATGCCATGCTTGCTGGAGAGAGCTGCAGAACCCAACGGCAGCACAGATTGACACGGAGGGGCTCTGGCAGCAGCAGCTTGAGTGCAGGCAAATCCATCCCTGCAGCTGAGCACAGTCATTGCTTTGGCCCAGAGCCGCTCGCAGTGGCGCCTGGAGGACCTCGGAGGCCTAGAGCGGCTTTGACCAGCGAGAGGAGAGCCCAGAGCGTCGCCTGCCAGCCGGAAGTGACGGCACGGAGGCAAGATGGCGGCGCGGAGCGAGCTGCTGCGGCTGTACCCAGCCCCGGGGGGGTCTTAGGCGGAGTTGGGGGGTCCCGGGAGGGGTCCGAGAGGGCTCGGGGGGGAGCGGGGGAAGGGGCTGGGGGGTTTTGGAGAGTCCCAGAGGGGCTTCGGGGGGGCCCCAGGGGGGTTTGAGGAGTCCCGGGGGGGGGATGAGGTGGCTGGGGGGGGGCGAGCAGTGGGGGGAGGGTCTGGGGATGAGTCAGTGGTTGCCAGGGGCGCTTGGGGGGGTCGCAGGGGGATTTGGGGGGGGGGCGAAGTGGCTGAAGGGGGTAGGGGGAGGGTCTGGGGGTGTTGTAGGCGGCCCCGGGGTTGGGGGGGTTTGGGGGCGCCTTGGGAAGGGTCCGAGGTGGCTGGGGGGAGGGGGCAGTGGAGCAGAGGGAGGGTCTGGGGGTGTCATGGGGGTCCCCGGGTGAGGTTTTGACGGGGGTCAGAGGTGGCTGGGGGTAGGGGAAGGGTCTGTGGGTGCCATAGAGAGTCCCAGGGGTGCCTGGGGGGGACTGGGAGCAGTGGGAGGGGACTGGGGGGACGCTGGGAGGTGCTGGGGTCCCTCCCCCGAGGCTCCTTGACCTGCCCTGCCAGGGAGGTGCTGCTGCCGCTGCCTGCTGGCCTGGCACAGGTGGCACTGAGGGCGCTGGGCCCAGGCCTGCAGCCCCCAGCCCGGCCCTGGGGGAGGCCTCAGCAGCGCCCCCAGGCCAGGCTGCAGTGCTGCGGGGACAAGCTGAGGGCCTGAGTGGGCACTGGGGGGCGCTGGGCGGGGACGGGGAGGGGCTGGGGGATTAGTGGGGGCATACAAGGAGGTGAGTGGGGGTCTCTGGGAGGCCAGTGGGTGGGTCTGCGGGTCCCTGGGTGGTCCCTAGGAGAGTCTGGAGGTCCCTGGGAGGGTCTGGGGGTCCCTGAGCCCTCCCCCTGCAGGCTCTGGGTCTCCCGGGGGGCTGGAGGCCTGCGGGGGGAGGTCTCCTCCTTCCTGGAGCTGCTGGGGCTGTGCTGGAGACCATCGAGCGCTTCGGAGGGGCGGGGCAGGGGCAGGCCCCGCCCACGCCAGAGGACGCACCAATCAGCTGCTGACCCTCCCCGTCCTAACCAGTTCCCCCCCCCAATAAAGCACCAAACTCTGCCAGGTGGACCCTGCCTTCATTTATGCAAATGAGGGGGCAGGACACAGGGGTGACCATGCCCACAGCCCTCACAGGATCCACCAATCAGCTGCTGACCCTCCCGGTAACCCCTCCCCAACCCCCAACACATCTCCAAGGTACTCAAAGGCAGAGCCTGATATTGAAATGTATGCAAATGAGGGAGGCAGAACAAGCGGCAGACCACGCCCACCACAATCCACCAATCAGCAGCCACCTCCTGAACTCCTCCTCCAAAGGAAGCTCCAAATCTGTCACCATTTTATTGGTTACTGTGGGGCAGGGGCAGGGCCAGGCACAGCATGGGGGAGAGGGCGTGGCTACGGAAAGGGCGGGGACTAGACACAGCATGGGGAGAGGGCGTGGCTATGGAAAGGGAGGGGAATTGCATTGTACTGAGGGGGCGTGGCTAAGGAAAAGGGGCGGGGACCAGACAGAACAGGGAAGGGGGCGTGGCTCAGAAAGAAAGGGGCGGGGACTAGACAGCAAGGGGACAGGGGGTGTGGCTATGCAAATAAAGATGCAGCAACCAGAGCCAGGGAAGAAAGGCCAGGGAGGGGGCGTGGCTCCACCAGCCCACTCCTCCCGCAGCAGCAGACCCCTGCAGAGCCCTGCAGTGCCCTAGAGACATCTCCAGACTCCTACAGACAACTTCAGACCTTTCCAAGGGGTCTGCAGACCCTTACAGACCCCTAAGACCTCTACACACAGCCACAGCCTCCTCTGCAGAGCCCTGCAGCCCCCTCCAGACCTTTAATGGATTCCTGCAGACACTTAACAGATGCCTGACAGAGCTCCACAGACCCCTGCAGACCTTTACAAGATGCCTGCAGACACCTGCGGGCCCAGAACAGAAACCTCCACACACCTGCTGAATGCTACAGACACTTGCACACCCCTCCAGCCTCCTAGAGACCTCTAGGGACCCCTCCCGACCTTTCCATAGACCCCTGCAGACCCCTACATGTCTTTAAGAGGCCCCTAGAGACCCCCACAGACCTCTACAGACTTCCATAGACCCCTGCAGACCCCTACAGACCTCTACAGACACTTTGAGACCTTTGCAAGGCACCTCAAGACCTTCACAGCCTTTTGAGACACCTACAGCACCACAGACACCTCTACAGACCCCTAACCACCTCCACAGACACCCAGAGAGCTCCACAGACTTCCAGAGAGCCCTCCAGGCCCCTAAGGGTACCTACAGATGCCTCCAGACCCCCGCACACCTCTGCACACTCAGAAAAGCCTCCAGGCCTTTTAGAAGACCCCTGCAGACACCTACAGACCTGGGCAGACTCCTACAGCTGCTTGCACAGCCCTGCAGACACCGACAGGCTCCTCCTGGCCTGCAAGCTCACACCATGTGCTCGCACTCAGCTCCTCCCCAGCACCCCCAGGGCTGCTCTTTATCGCCTCCACCCCCAGCCCGCAGGCACAGGCAGGCTTCCTCCCGCCCACACGCAGCACCCTGCCCTTGCTCTCCTGGAACCTCACAAGCTTCGCCTGGGCCCAGCTCCCCTGCCTGCCCAGGTGTTTCCTGGATGCCATCCTGCCCCTCTGCTTGCTCTCCAGCACCACTCAGCTTGGGGCCACCTGCAAACACGCTGCCAGTGCACCTCTATCTCATTTGGGACAGTCACGGTTTAGAGACACTGGACAAAAGTGTCCTGGAGCCAAAGAACTCCTTCACTGGATGCAGACACCTACAGACCCCTCCACACCTTTAACAGACCACTGCAGCCCACTGCAGAGCCCTCCAGACCTCCACAGACCTATTAAAAGGCACCTCCAGACCCAGGCAGACCTCTGCAGAGAACTAACAGAGCCCTGCAAATCCCTACAGGCATCTACGGACCCCTACAGGTGCCTGCAAACACATACAGACCCCTACAGAGCTCCCCACACCCATCCAGACCCCTCCAGATATTTAACAGACCCCTGCACACATCTACAGACCCCTCCAGAGCCTTCAATGATGCCTGCAGGCACCTACAGACCCACACAGAAACCTCCAAACACCTACTCAACTCTACAGACCTCTGCAGACTCTGTCAGACCCTGACTAACAGCTACAGACCCCTTCACACCTCTGCAGACACCCACACTCACCTACACACCACCACAGACACGGACAAAGCTCAACAGGCACCTGCAGACCCCTCCACACCTTTAAAAGCTGCCCAGAGACTCCTACAGAATCCTGCCAAAATCTACAGACCCTGACAGAGCTCTGCAGACCCCTCCAGACATTTGAAAGGTGCCTGCAGGCCTCCACACCCCCCTAGAGACAGCTGCAGGCACCCACATTCCTCTACAAAGCTCTAGAGACCTCTACAGACAGCTACAGACCCCTCCAGACATTTAAGAGGTGCCTGCAGACCCCTGCAGCACCCTAGAGACATCTACAGACAACTTCAGACCTTTCAAAGGGGTCTGCAGATCCTTAGAGATCCCTGCAAATTCTTCACACCCCTGAGACCTCTACACACACCCACAGCCTCCTCTGCACCTCTACACAACCCTGCAGCCCACTCCAGACCTTTCATGGATTCCTGCTCACACCACGGGGAAAAAAAAGTAGCCTTTCTCTGGTAAGGAAGTCAAAAAGGAAGGGACTGACTCTGGAAAAGGAGAGACTCAGAACAGACATTGGGAAGAATTTCTTTACAGAGAGGCTGGGGAGACACTGGCACAGCTTGCCCAGGGAGGTCCTGGACACCCCCTCTCTGGAGGCTGGAGCCAGGCTGGGCTGGATCCCTTCTCCCAGCTAACAAATGACAGCATGAGAGGAAATGACCTCAGGTTGCACCAGGGAAGGGTTAGGCTGGACAGGAGGAACAGTCTCCTCCCCAGAAGAGGTCTGAGGCCCTGCAACAGGCTGCCCAGCACAGTGCTGGAGTCCCCATCCGTGGGGGGAGCAAAAAGTCCTACAGCTGTGCTGCTCAGGGACATGCTTTAGGGGTGACCTAGCAGTGCTGCCTTAAGGGCTGCACTGGATGATTTGGAAGCTCTTCTCCAACAGCAACCACTCCATGCTTCTACTCCTCAGAACCTGTGCAACTGACTGCCAGAAGGAGCACAAACTCGACACAAAGCTTTACCTGACCCAGCCTCTTTGGCCACCTGCGTCTCGTGGGGGATGTTCCTCAGCATCTGCTCCTCCCGCATGAGCTGGTGCTGGGCTGAAACCTCCTGCTGCCTGGGGAGTGGCCATGCTGCTCCTGCTGCTCCTTCAGCTCATTTCATGCTTGCTGGAGAGACCTGCAGAATCCAACAGCAGCACAGATTTACACGGAGTAGCTTCGGAAGCACCAGCTGCACGTTTGCAGCACGGGCTCCTGGCTGCAAACAGCTTGAGTGCAGGCAAATCCATCCAGCCAGCTGAACACAACTGCTCTTTTGGAAAGGTCAAGTGCTGCAAGAGACAACAAAAGGCAGAGTGCAAGCAGCACTCGGATGCTTCTCACAGTTTACCTGTGCTGGGCTGCCAGCTTCCGCTCCAGACAGCGCCGCAAAGGCTACTTAAGGCAGCTGCGGTAAAACGCGTCTCAGATGCGGCGCCGCTGCCGAGCAACTCACCTGCCCAAACTCCTCTGCTGCGAGAGAAAAAGAACGCAGCTCTGCCGGGGAACGCGGGAGGCTTCCCTCTGGCCCGAAACGCCCTGCCCGCCTGCCTGCCTGCCTGCCTGCCTGCCGCTCTGTGCTCGCCGCCATTCCGCTGCAGCCTGCTCAGCGCCACTGCCGCTCCCTGCGGCTCCGCCCGCGATGCTCCGCCCCGCTCCCACTGCCGCATGCGTCCGACTGCGGAGCCCTAAGGATGCTCCGCCCCGCTCCCACAGCGCCGCCCCGCTCCCGGTGCCTGCCGCTTTTACTTCCTCACTCGAATACTTACAAATCCAAACAAGTTCTCATCTCTCCCTCCCACCTCTCACCTTCCCCTCCCCTCCTCCCCTCCCCTCAGCTTTCAGGCACTTCAATCGCGCACGGCCTTTAGAGACGAGGCCGGAAAACGGGGGACCGCCGCGGCTGAGGAACTGCAGTGTGGACAAGGAAACACACGGTGGCAGCATTGAGCACCGGCGGCACAGCACAGGCCGCTATGCAACTGCAGTACCCATGAGCAAACACAGGGGGGCAGCACAGACAACCGAGAGCGCCTCTGCGCCCGGCCGGGGGCAGCGCCTTCAGCCCAGCGCCGCTCTGCCTATTGCCTTTGCCAACAGCACACCGCACGCAAGGCACAGCCCACGCTCTGCCACTCCTACACACTCAGTTTATAGGTACGGCTCTAAACTCCAGCTGGGGCTACTCAGGATTTCTTTTATTACTCTTGAGGGATTTATATACAGCAGAGGAGACACAGGGGGATCTGCTGACACAAGAATTAATGCCGTTCTGCAGTAGCTAGAGGACAAACAGAGCTCTTCTCCTCCTGGAGCACCTCCCACTAACGCAGTCTGCAGCGTGTTTTCATCCTCTCCAAGAATTCTCAGGCCCTTCAAACGTGCAGGGCTGCAAGCACCCTTGCAAGGGAGGCTGCCCCAACCCCTCATGCTGCTGCATCACCACAGCCCACACTCCCCCTATGGCATCAGGCAAGCAAAGACAGAGACAAGGACAGCTGACAGGCTCTGCTCCTTCTTCTCCACCCAAGCCAGGGACATCCTTCTGCCTAACTTTTGCACCTTTGGCACACGGCTGAGCCCCGGCTGCTTTTCCCTTCTAGCAGAGCTGCTGCACAGGGCTGCAGCTCCCACCCTCTCGCATGCCCCCCAACATTTACTACCCTGACATCGCCCTGCAGGCCCTACGCTTATCACTGGCAGCCACAACTCTCTGCTGCCTCTTGCTCTCATGCATTAAACCATGGGATGCTTCCAGCTCTCAGAACCTCTGCCACTCCAAGTCCTTTCTGGGGGCACTGCAAGAAAAGAGAGACAAAGGTTACTGCTATCCAACAGCTCCACTAAGAGCCCAGGCTTTGGGAATTACGGGGAGCACCGTCAGGGACTGGGGCCACTGGGAGCACTGGGAGGCAGCGGCTCTTACTGGCAGCACTGGCAGAGACTGGGCAAGAGCCACCATAAAATTGCATCTCACTTTTGCAGCCAAGGTGGCAACAAAACCAACCCTGCTTCTGTGGAGCAGCCAGAGAAAGAGGCTTGAGTGCATCCCTGCTGCTCAATGCTGATTGCATCATAGCATCGGCAGCGTTGGAAGGGACCTCAAGCACCAGCCAGTTCCAACCCCCCTGCCACAGGCAGGGACACCTTGCACTAGAGCACGTTGTCCAGAGCCACATCCAGCCTGCCTTTAAAAACTTCCAGGGATGAGGCTTCCACCACCTCCCTGGGCAGCCTCTTCCAGTCTCTCACCACCCTCATGCTGAACAACACCCTAAAAAGTCCCTCCCCAACTTTCCTGGAGCCCTCTTCAGATGCTGCAAGGCCACAAGAAGGTCTCCTCAGAGCCTTCTCCTCTCCACACTCAACAATCCCAACTCTCTCATCTGCCCTCTCAGAATACTCAAATTCCTCCCAAAACCCCAATACTTTGGTGGTTGGGTTTTGGAGTTTCTTTGATGGATCGGTTATTTTTTTCCTTCTTCCTCCGGCATGCGCTGCAGGCTGGGGGTGGAAGTGACTCCAAAAAGTCATCAAATGCAACCCCACTGCCAGAGCAGGATCACCTAGAGTAGGTCACACAGGAACACACCCAGGTGCGTTTTGAATGTCTCCAGAGAAGGAGCCTCCACAACCCTACTGGGCAGCCTGCTCCAGTTTGGCAGAAGGAATTGTTGCTCATTGGCAATGCCACCTTGCCAGGAACAGCCCAGGTAAGCAGGTACCAACAGGCTGCAGGGCCTCTGGACACAAAATCTATGGATCTGATTCTCCCAAAGCTTCACTGTCAGTAACCTCCAAGACTGCAACACTGTTTTGTGAAGTATTAGAGAGAAACAGCCCCAAGTCTCTCAGCCTATCCTCATAGGAGAGGTGCTCAAGCCCTCTGACCATCATTTCACCACCAGCTTTGTGTTGCTTGTGGTTGCTCAAGTAGCCAGCACCCACCTGTGTCTCAGGCCAGAACAAGCTACATTCATGCTGAAAGACTTGTTCTCCAGTTGGACTATGCCACCAAAGCTTTACCTCTGCTCCATCATTGTTGCCCACCTTAGTTTCATACCAGCCATGGACCTAGCCTGAAGTTCTTGCTCTCAGGGCAGCTAGTATGTGCACTTCAAAGGACAAAAAAATCAAGGAGGCTGGAATAGGTGCATGAGTCACACACTGCAGATGAAGTTAGTCCTGGCCCTTCCCACCACACACAAGGAAAAAGGAAGAGGAAACGTCCCTCGGCTCCAAAGACAATGGCAGTCCCGCTCCCACGTGTCACATCCCATTTCTTATGTGACCCAAGCAGCTCTTCTAGTGGGAGGTGTCCCTGCCTATGGCGGGGTTGGAACTAGATGATCTTTGAGGTCCCTTCCAACCTAAACCATACTCTGATTCTATGGCACCCAGCATCACACATGGGCTCCAAGGAGCTCCACTGGGCAAGGACTCACACCCACCTTGGCAGACAGCTGCCAGCTTCTCTGTTTTCTTTCTTCATCCTTCTGGCACCTTCCTCAAGCTGCTGGGTTTTCTTCTCCTTCTCCACAATCTCACTAGACCCGAGAAGAGCAACTCAGATGAGAGACTACCTCTCCCTCCCAAGTGACTGTCCATCCACTTGGCCACCCTCCCTCTGTGATACCCACCAACTCTGGACAACAGATTTAGCTTTTGACATGCTGTGCTGGACATGGCTCCATGACAGCATCAATAAGACAAGGAGCAATAGCTACAAATTGGAACATAGAAGGTTTCAGCTCAATATGAGGAGAAGCTTCTTTACAGTGAGGGTGACAGCGCCCTGGAGCAGACTGCCCAGAGAGGTTGTGGAGTCACCTTCTCTGGAGGCTTTCAAAACCTGCCTGGATGCATTCCTGTGCAAACTACCTGGGTGATACTGCCTTGGCAGGGAGGTTGGAGTCAATCTCTGGAGGTCACTTCCAACCTCTAAAGCTCATAGTACTTGTTCACTGGAGGAGAGGCAGTTCCTGCAGATCTTAGCTCTGGATTTTAGTCTGGAGAAAAGGAGACTGAGGGGAGACCACTGTTGGCAGCACTCCTCAGCTTAGCTCACCTCAAAACTGTCTCTGCTTGGATCCACTCAATGCTCAGAGATTACAACAGGCTAGGAACCACCAATTTTGGTCTTGGGGGAGTACCTGGCCTTAGCCTGCAGGTGCAGGTGAAAGCAGCTGATGAGATGGTGGGGCACATGCCTGGCTCTGGCATTCACAGGTCATTTCTGCAGCAGTGGTTCTGGCACGGGCTTGGCAGCTTCAGAAGCCTGGCTGCTGGGACAGCTGCGGGGATGCTGCCACTGCAGCAAGGAGAAGTGCGCAGAAGCTGAAGGTTTGGGCTCTGCAGCCAATCTGGAGCTGCCTGTCTCCTGCTGTGCACTGTTTCGTAAGGAGCTGGAAACCTGTGGTGGAAACAGACCCCAGCATCAGCAAGATTTGAGGAAGACTTTGAGATCCTGAGGTGTCTGCATGGTGTCGTATCTTAGAAGCATAGAATGGTTTGAGTTGCAAAGAATATTAAAAATCACTTAGTTCCAACCCCCGCTGCCACAGGCAGGGACACCTCTCACTAGCCCAGGTTGCTCAAGGCTTCATCCAACCTGGCCTTGAACACCTCCAGAGAGGTGGCATCCACAACCTGCCTGGGAACCTGTTCCAGCATATCTCCACTCTCACTGTAAGGATTTGAGTCACTGGAAAAGAGTGCCCTGAGCAACCTGGCCTAGTAGGAGGTGTCCCTGCCCTTGGCAGGGAGGTTGGCACTAGGTGATCTTTAAGGTCTTTTCCAACTGGAACCATTCTATGGTTCTATAACCCATATCACTTTTGCTACTGATGCTACCCTGAGTGCTTCTTGCACCCAGGTTGCATCATGTTGCCCTTTTCTGGGCACTTGTCCTCTCTGCTCTGAGAGATGTGACTCCTATTTGGGTGTATTCCCCTGATCCTACCCTCCCTATGGCAGACACCACAAACACCTCTCAGGATGCAGGGTCTGGCTTCAAAGCTTTTCCATCAAAGCTCCTCCAGCACAGAGCCAAGAGGGATGAAGAGGCATCCACAGGGCTTCCTCTGTGTGTCATGAAGCAAAACTGCTTTTCCTGGCTGCATCCCACACATATACTTTTGGAAATTAAAATACTTGCTGCTCCAAGCAGGAACCAGCTTTACCTTGGCCAGCACTAGCAGCCCAGTTGCTCCAGCTTCATTTCTGGACATCTTGGCATTCAGCAGGTCGGACTTGCTGTCTTGGCACTATGTGAGTGCACAAAATGCCTGGCCAGGCTCTGTGAACTCCCATTACATGCAGGGTTTTGGGACTCTGCCTCAGTATTTATCATCTTGGATTCCTTGAAACCCTTCCCCAGGCACCAGCATCCCAATCCTTCCCTGAGCAGCAGTACCCAAACCCTTCCCCAGGCAGCAGCATTCCAAACTTTCCCAGGATAGCACCCCCCAAACCTCTATCAGGTTGCTCAGAGGCCCATTAAGCCTAATCTTGAACATCTCCAGGGATGAGGCCTCCATCACCTGCCTGGGCAACCTGTTCCAGTGTCCCATCACCCTCATGATAAACTTCTTCTGAAATCACCCCTCACTGACATCTTCTGTCTTCATTTCAGTCACCTGCAACTCCTTTCACCTTCTATCAACCATGCTGCCAAGCCAGCCTCTGCTGGGCAGTCCCTGACTACATCAGACCCACAAATCCACATCCATCCCAGCAGCCCAGAGGCTGAGGGAAGTTTTGCCTCACCAACTTCTGCTCCAAATTCCTCAGAGATTCTCCTCTCCGCTTAACCACCTCTATCTAGAGCACACAAAAAAGCCCCTGGCTGAACATGCTGATGACTTGGTCATCCATGGCTTTGATGGAAGTCTGGAATATGGCATGTGGCTGGGATGCCTGTGGAGCAGCATTCACCCTCAGACAGCTTGGAAGCCTTGGGAAGGGCCAACTACAAACACACACACAGAGAGTACAAAACATTTATTTAGAACAGGTCTAGCTCACAGTCATTTCGCCTCCTGGCAGTGATGTCCTCACAGCTCCCAACCCCTTGGACTTCTCTTACCTCAAGTGGCTCATCTCTTTGTACTGGAACATGAAGCTGAGGCAAGAAATCCATCCTTCTCCCCAAGGAGCACAGGGCTTGCTTCAGTCCACTTCCCACCAGCAAAGCACAGACCTTGGCAGGAATTTGGGCTGGCCCTGGGCCACCATCCTAGCCCTGGATGGGAGCGGGTGAAAGCTGCAGTGCTACTCTGGCAACAGTTTCCCTTGCTCATAAAGAAAAGGCACCAAAACAAGAGAAATGTTGTTCTTTCCCATTCCTTCATCATCCGTTCGACGGTTCAGAATAGTCTTGCTGGCACAAGGAGGGGAAGGCAAGAAGATACTTTGCTGGTCCTTCTGGAAAAGGCCACAAATTACCCTTTAGGTACCTCCAGCCTCCACTGACTTCAGAGCAGCAGATTCACTGGCATTCAGGTTTCTCTCCCCACAGCCTTTTGTAAAGCTCCAGACTGGGAAAAGCTCATCCTGGCCCCATGCCATGGTGCTTCAGACCCATCATGCCCTCCATGTCACAGCTTCCAGGGAGCCCTGACTGCTTTTTCACCCCCACACACCGAGCCCCTCTGAGCGTGGTTGCTTTCCAACCCCCCCCCTCCCCAAAAGCCCAGCAGCATTGCAGAATCCCTCTTCTTCCTAAGTCATTTGCTGGCTCCCTGGCACTTTGTCCTGGATCTCCTCATACTTGGGCGGTGGGGTCAAGGGCTCTATGGTGATGGGAGCAGTGCTGTTCCCTTGGGTGATGTTCAGCCTGATGTCCTTCAAGTGCAGCTTCTCTGACTTGATCCTGCGCACCTTCAGAGGCTTGAGGTGCTTGCTGAGACGGGAGCTGTGCCGTCCAGGCTGCCGGTCTGGGCTGGGCTCTGCGCCCGCACCGCCAGGGCTCTGGCTGCTCTCCTCCAGCCCTGTCAGAGACTCGTAGGAGGGCAGGGAAATGCTGATCCTGTTGCTCCTGTCCGAGTCCCTGGACTCAGAGTAGCCTGTGTTCATCACCTCCTCATAGCTGGGGACATAGTACTGGGAAGATGTGTCATCGTCCTCCTCCTCTTGGCTATACAGGGGGCAAATGTGAGTGTGTCAGAAGATGTTTCAGTGCCCTGGTGAGCAGAGATTAATCCTAGAATGGGTTGGAAGGGATCTTGACAATCATCGAGTGCCAACACCCCTGCCATGGGGGGTTGGCACCCACCAGCCAACCACCAACACCTCCCACTAGCCCAGGTTGCTCAAAGCCTCATCCAACCTGGCTTTGAACACCTCTAGGGAGGGGGCATCCACAACCTCCCTGGGCAGCCTGTTCCAGTGTCTCCCCATTCTCACTCTAAAGAATTTCTTCCTCATCTCCAGTCTAAATCTACCCTCTTCAAGCTTCAATCCATTCCCTCTCCTCATAAGACTAGATTGGATGACACCTTGAGTGACCTGTTCTAGTGAGAGGTGTCCCTACCTATGGCAGGGGGTTGGAACTGGATGATCTTTTGAGGTTCCTTCCAACCTAAACCATTCTATGAGTCTATAAGCCTTTGTAAAAAGTCCCTTTTCTGCTTTCTTGTAAGCTTCCTTCAGGTACTGGAATAAAATCACCACCCCTCAAGGATTCAACAAATTATTTGCCCTTCTAAATTGTATCATGAAATCCAAGAATGGTTTGGGCTGGAAAGGACCTTAAAGATCATCCAGTTTTGACCCCCCTGCAATGGGTAGGGACACCTTCCACTAGAGCAGCTTGTTCAAGTGCCCATCCAACCTGGCTTTCAACACTTCCAAGCTTGGAACCTCCACAGCTTCTCTGGGCAGCCTGTTCCAATGCCTCACCACCCTTACGGGGAAGAATTTTTCCTCATGTCTGACCTCAATCCACCTTCTTCCAGTTTGAAGCCATCACCTCTCATCCTGTCACTCCAAGCCTTTTACAGAAGTCCCTCTCCAACTCTCCTGTAGCCCACTTCAAATCCTGGAAGGCAGCTCTAAGGTCTCCCAGGAGCCTTCTTTTCTCCAGGCTGAACAGCCTCAACTCTCCCAGCCTGTATTCATAGCAGAGGTGTTCCAGCCCTCCATCACCTTCGTGGCCTACTCTGGTCCTGCCCTAACAGTTCCATGTCCTTCTTGTGCTGAGGACTCCAGAGTTGGACCACCCCACTCTGTGTGGGGTCTCACCAGACCAGAATCCCCTGCCTCAGCCTGCAGGCCACGCTCTTTTTGCTGCAGCCCAGGAGACAGCTGGCTGCTGGGCTGAAAGTGCCCACAGACCAGTTCCTTTCTGTCTGGCAGGACAGCCTGCAGCCCCCATTATGTTCCAGCATGGTTTTATTGCCTTCTGACACACACCAGACTTTGCTCATCACTTTGCCTACAAACCCACTGTTTTATTATTATTTTACTGTGCAACAGAATTTTTTCCCCCCAGCAAAATGCTGATTCCTCTCCTCACCTCTCAACCATCAGGCAAAATAAATGTCAGAGGGACATCAGCCTTGGACATTTGGATGTCTTTTAGGCTGAGTAGCTACCCTGAGTTTTTCTGCAGAGATCCAGCTCTGCAGTATGTTACCATCTAGGCCACAGGTCCCTGCACACATGCACCTGGCATTTCCTTTGTGTTATGAAGCTACCTTCACAATCTACCAGGGAAAAAGCAATTTTCCAGGTGCATTCCCAGCTGCCAAGGACTTCTCTCACACCCTGTGTTTGCTCAGACCATGTCTGCTACTCCAGCAGCCTTTGCTCTGCTCACTGGAGTTTCCCCCCCAGCAAACAGGAGAGCCCAGCAGACTTTCACCAGGTCTAAACTCCACCTCCAGCCTCAGGCTGTTTGGCACTGACTGCACCCAGCTTGATGCCACCTCCTACACCTTCTGCTCCACTGTGGGCTTGCGGCAGCGATCCTGTGTTAATCATTAGCTGCTGCCCCTAGAGCTCCCTCTTGGCTGCCTGTGTACATCCAGGAGTGGCACAGCTGGCAGCACTGGTTTGGCCACCAGCTCCATCCAGACCTCAGCTCACAACCAACCCTCCCTTTCATCACACAAACAGCTGGAGACACTCTTTACAACTGCAGCACATATCTGCAGCAAAACCAGGAGGTCAGCTTGCCTTGGTTTTAGCACATGCTGCTCTGGAGCAAGTCCACAGGAGGCCACAACAGTGATCAGAAGGCTGGAAGCCCTCTGCTGTGTGGAGAGGCTGAAGGGAATGGGCCTTGTTCAGCCTGGAGAAGAAAAGGTTCCAGGAGAGACCTTCTGGTGCCCATAAGAAAGATGGAGAGGGACTTTTCAGCAAGGAGTGCTGCAATGGGACAAGGGCTAATGGGCTGAACTTAAAAGAGGAAGATTCAGACTGGAAAGACGGAATTCTTTATGCTGAGGATGGTGAGACCCTGGTCCAGGTTGCCCAGAGAGGTGCTGTGGGAGATGCCCCATCCCTGGCACCATTCCAGGTCAGGTTGCTTAGGGGCTCTGAGCAACCTGCAGGATGTCCCTGCTGGCTGCAAGGAGGGTCAAACTAGATGACCTGGGGACAAAGTGGCTGGAGAACAGCTAGGCAGAAAGGTACCTAAGGGTGTTGGTTGACAGCTGACTGACCATGAGCCAGCAGTGTGCCCAGGTAGCCAGGAGAGCCAATGGCATCCTGGACTGGCTCAGGAGCAGTGTGGCCAGCACTGCCCCTCTACTCAGCACTGGTCAGGCCACACCTTGAGTGCTGTGTCCAGTTCTGGGGCCCTTCATTTAAGGAAGATGTTGAGGTGCTGGAAGGTGCCCAGAGAAGGGCAGCAAGGCTGGGGAGGGGCCTGGAGCACAGCCCTGTGAGGAGAAGCTGAGGGAGCTGGGGGTGTGCAGCCTGGAGAAGAGGAGGCTCAGGGCAGAGCTCATTGCCATCTACAACTACCTGAAGGGAGGCTGTAGCCAGGTGGGGTTGGTCTCTTCTGCCAGGCAACCAGCAACAGAGCAAGAGGACACAGCCTCAAGCTGTGCCAGGAGAGGCTGGTCCCACGTCCAGGCACAGGACAAGAGGACACAGTCTCAAGCTGCACCAGGGCAAGTTCAGGCTGGATGTTAGGAAGAAGTTCTTCACAGCAAGAGTGATTGGCATTGGAATGGGCTGCCCAGGGAGGTGGTGAAGTCACTATCCCTGGAGGTGTTTAAAAGGAGGCTGGATGAGGCACTTAGTGCCATTGTTTGGTTAATTAGAAGGTGTTGGGTGATAGGCTGGACTCGATCTTGAAGGTCTTTTCCAACCTGGCTAATTCTGTGATTCTGTGACTTTTAAAGATCCCTTCCCACTAAAACCACTCAGTGCCTCTATTGGCCTTATTCTCCTCACCTTGAGGAGTGAACAATAACCCTTGTCATCATCACTACACTCAGCCCTGCTGCCTCCGTCAGGATCAGGTTCACAGGGTGTCAGAGGTTGGAAGAGCCCCAAAGAGATCATCAAGTCCAACCCCCCTGCCAGAGCAGGACCATACAATTCAGCTCAGGGCACACAGGCACACATCCAGACAGGCCTTGAAAGTCTCCAGAGAAGACTCCACAACTTTTTTGGGGAGCCTGTTCCAGTGCTCTGGAACCCTTATAAGTAAAGAAGCTCCCCCTTGTGTTAAGGTGGAACCTCCTGTGCTGCAGCTTCCATCCATTGCTCCTTGTCCCTTTGTCCCTCCCTCCCCCCCATCTCACCTGTCCTCCTGCTGCGAGGGCTCCACAGACACCTGGCGCTGCACGTGGACAATCTCTTGGCTCTGTCTCTTCTTGTCGCGGACGTTGAGGCAGATGGAGAGCAGCAGCAGCAGCACTCCTGCTCCCACCAGCACATAGGCCACCGAAAAAGTCTTGCTCTTCAGGACACCTCCAGTGCCACGGTCAGGCTTGCTGCTGTTGCCAGCCTGGGCAGTGGGTTTGTCGGGGGGACCAAAACCAGGCACCAGGTTCCAGACGGCCATGATGATGCCAAGGACCAGCAAGCCCAGCCCGATGGCTGTCAGGGCGTAGTGTGAGCCATTGTCCCGGGAGTGGGCCATGGCTGCTGCTGGCTGCTGGCCTGAGCTGTCCTTGCCTCACAGGGCTGCAGGCCCACTGGCATACATGTGGACCCCTCCCTGGGCAGGCAGCAAGCTCTGAGCAGAGGGGGAGAGCAATGGTTAGTGCACAGTGGGGTGCAGAGGCCACCCAGGTGGCCATGCTGGCAGCCAAGGCACTGCCATTTGATCCAGCTGACACCGGGAGCCCAATTCCACTGTGCTTGTCCCCATGTGGCAGCAGCCTTGCTGGCTGCTCTCACCACGACCCTTTGCTGCTATCACAGGATCATTTAGGTGGGAAAAGACCTTTAGGATCATCAAATCCAACTGTTAAGCCAGCACTGCCAGGTCACCACTAAGCTGTGTCCCCCAGCACTGCATTTCCATGGCTTTGAAACCCCTCCAGGGATGAGGACTCCACCACCGTGCCCTAGGCAGCCTCCTCCAGGCTTTGACAGGCCACTGGAGGAAGAAATTTTTCCTCATGTCCAACCTCAACCTCTCCTGGTGCAACTTGAGGCCATGTCCTCTTGTTCTACCACTTCCTCACTAGCCCAGGACTCCTCTCCATCTCTTTCTTCTCCTCCTGGAGACTGCTTTTTGTCACCCCACTTTGGTCCTCACCAACCCTTTCATAGAATGATAGGCTCATTTAGGTTGAAAAAGATCTTGAAGGTTATCAGGTCCCACCATCAATCCAGCACTGCCAAGTCTCTCAGTACCATATCTGGCACATCTTGTAAAGCTCTCCAGGGATGGGGACTCCACCACTGCTAGTAGGCAGCCTGGTCCAGGATTGGCAAACCTTTTTGGGAAGAATTTCTTCCTAACATGCACCCTAAACCTCACCTGCTGCAACCTGAGGCCATTTCCTTCTGTCCTATCACTTGTTCCTTGGGAGAAGAGATCAACCCCCACCTGGCTCCAACCTCCTTGCAGAGGGTGTAAAGAGCCAGAAGGTCACAGAATCAGTCAGGGTTGGAAGGGACCATAAGGATCATCCAGTTCCAACCCCCCTGCCATGGGCAGGGACACCCTACCCTAGATCAGGCTGGCCAGAGCCTCATCCAGACTGGCCTTAAACACCTCCAGCCATGGGGCCTCAACCACCTCCCTGGGCAACCCATTCCAGGCTCTCATCACTCTCATGGTGAAGAACTTCCTCCTCACATCCAGCCTGAACCTACCCATCTCCAGCTTCACTCCATTCCCCCCAGTCCTGTCACTCCCTAATATCCTGAAAAGTCCTTCCCCAGCTTTTTTGTAGGCCCCCTTCAGATAGTGAAAGGCCATAAGAAGGTCATCTTGGAGCCTCCTCTTCTCTAGACTGCACAGCCCCAACTCTTTCAATCTGTCCTCACCGCAGAGCTGCTCCAGACCTCTGATCAATCCAGTGGCCCTTCTCTGGACACACTCCAACACATCCACATCCTTCTTGTAATGGGGGCTCCAGAACTGGATGCAGTACTCCAGGTAGGGTCTCAGCAGAGCAGAGTAGAGGGGAAGAATCACCTCCCTGGCCCTGCTGGCCACACTTCTCCTAATGCAGCCCAGGACCTGGTTGGCCCTCTGGGCTGCAAGTGCACACTGCTGGGTCTCACATCAGCCTCCTTTTCTCCAGGCTTGACACCCTTAGGCTCCTCAGCCTCTCCTCACTAGCCCTGTTCTTCAGACCCACCACCAGCTTTGTTGCTCTTTGTTGACCTGCTCCAGTCCCTCACTGTCCTTCTTGGAGCGAGTGGCCCAAAACTAAACCCAGGATTCAATGTGGGGCTTCACCAGTGCCAAGTCCGATGGCACAATCACTTCCCTGGTGCTGCTGGCCAATCTTACTCACCAAAGAACTGAATTTCATGTGCTAAGAGCTCAGACTGACCATCCATAGGAGTGTGACAAGCAACCTCTTTTCACAGCACCAAAAAAAAAAAAAAAAGAGGTCACCAAAATAAATGTCACTGCTTGGAACAATGCTCCCTGTGTCGTGGAGTCAAACAGCAATGCAAAGGAACCTGCAAGTGCTCTGCACCAGCTCTCTAGCTCACAACTGCTCCTTCCCCTTGTCTGAGATGGAGCAGTCCTGCTTGTGCTTGTTGGCTGTCTGCCCTGCACCACCTCTACTCTGCCTGCCCAGAGAAGAGAAAGCAAAACTGTTGTTCTGCCAGCCAAGCCAACTCTGCAGCTTCCCCCACCTGCTGCCAGCAAGGGCTGCTCCAAAACGACATCCACAGCACAGCCCCGGCTTGCTCCTGGCCAGAACTTGCCCATGCTGCAGTAACCCAGCCTGATGGTGAGCCCTTGGCTGCATGGAATCATGGAATTGTATGGGTTGGAAAAGCCCTCCGAGGTCATCCAGTTCAGCCATCAACCTAACATGGCCATCAAACCGTAGCCCCAAGTGCCATAGCCATAGGTTGCTTGAACACCTCCAGGGATGGACACTCCACCACCTCCCTGAGCAGTCTGTTCCAGTGCCTGACCACTCTTGCAGCAGAGTAACTCAGATCCCTGTAATCCCCAGCTGAGTAACTCAGATCCCTGCAGCAAAGCTCCCATACACCCCACTCAAGAAGGTCCTGCAGCAGCCTCCCAGTACTACACCAGTGCCAAAACCAGTATGCAGATGGAAAACTGCCAGGTCTTCCTCCTCTCCTACCCACCTGCTCCACACTTGTTTCTGCTGGCAGTCACCTCTGGCTGTGCTGCTGCTTCCATCCTCACCCTTCAGCACACTCGTACAGCTCGATGGTCTCCAGTTCCCTCTTTGCTTGTTTAGCTTGAGCCCGAGCCTAGTTTCCAGGCTCCAGGGCCAGAATAAACCAGCATTCCCAGTAAACAGCCCAACTCCAGCTGCTTGCAGGAAGATACATGCACAGAAGCCTGGGGAGGAGGAAGCTGCAGAGTAACTTCCCCATTGCAGCCCACTCGCCAACTGTGTCCCTGCACCGCTTCAGAGCTTCACCCAGGGGTATCCCAGCCCCTCCAGACCCAGCCCTGGCATTGCATCGGGGTTGTCAATGTTCACCCAGATCCCATCAGGGCAAAGTCTTCACTCCTGTGGTCTCTGCAGGAGTGCTGTGTGAACACAAGCTGCTGAGCCCTGCCCAACAGCAGCTGCTGGCAGGCAGGGGCAAACCCAGCACCATGCACAGCCCCACTGCCTGGACTGCTGCCATACAGTACCATCTGGCCCTAGGGGAAGGCATTTCCTGACTCCCTAACTTGCCCCTGGCTTCAATTTGGTCCTAGCAAGCAGCTGCTGCTGCAGCAGAGGTTACATTTCAGAAGTCCTCACCACCATCATGACAGTGATAAGCCCATCCTACTGAGCAATTCTGAGCCTGCAGCAGCTGGTGGGACTCTTCCCAAAGAGCCTCTCTGCTCCCAAGGGCACCTGCAATGCTAACTCCCCACGGGCTCACCACGCTGCACAGGTCATAAAACCATGCAGGAGGCAAAGTGCAACATCTGACCTCTTCCTTCATCCACTCTTTGCTGCATCATGGCCCTCTCCCAGCTGTGTTGCTAGTGCCCAACCCCCTAACAAGGACCACCAAGGCTCTGCTATATCCCAGCATGCTGGGGGTTGGAAACGACCTCTAGGGATCATCCGGTCCAACCCTCCTGATCAAGCAGGGCACCCACAGCAGCTTGCTTAGGATCACAATGACTGGGGGGGTTGGAATGTCTCCAGACAAGGAGGCTCCACAACTTCTCTGGGCAGCCTGCTCCAGGCCTCCAGCACCCTCACAACAAAGCATTTTCTCCTTCTATTCAGACGGAACCTTCTGGATGCCAGTTTGCACCCACTGCCCCTTGCCCTGTCACTGGGCACCACTGACAAGAATCTGGTCCCAGCCTCCTGACACTCTCCCTTTAGATATTGATCAGATGTCCTTTCAGTCTCTTCTTCCCCAGGCCTCTCAACCTTTTCTCCTCGGAGAGATGCTCCAGGTGCCCCAGCATCATTCATCCTGCTCCCCAGTTTGAGTTCTTCTAAGGCAGCTACATGGGGCACTGTTGACTTCTTTCCCTTACCTGCTTATCCAGGTAAGCTCCCATCCCCAGGGAACTTGGCATTTCACAGACATCAACCAGCTGAGACTTCACTTGCAAACTTCTTTGACGGCTTTGGGGCAGAAAAGTGGTACTGCCCACACAGAAAACACACAGGGTTGGTTTCACTGACCCACAGGGTCTAAACCTCCATGCCTGCTGAGCTCTCTGGCTTCCCTTGGGCACCTCACTCCTGGACAGCAAGGTTTTAAGCTGCTGCATCATCTCTTTGTGCCTGAGAGTTTGACGCTGTTGCCTGCCTGTGCTGTCCTACAGCCTGGGCAATCAGATTAGAGCAGCAGATCTGCCCTCTGACTCTATCTTCTCCATCAAATTACCTCTTCTCTTGGCTTTCCAGAGCGTGCTCCTATTGCAGCTTCAGTCATCGCCCTGCTGTGCTGACATCAGAGAAGGGAGCTGCTGATACCTCTGTCCTGATCAAGCATCCCTGGTGCTGTCTGGAGCAGGAGATGGATGCTGGTAAGGATAGTGAAAAGGTGCCACAACTTGAGAGCTCGCAGGGCAGCCTCCAAGAAGGACACTGAGGGGCTGGAGCAGGTCCAGAGAAGGGAAACAAAGCTGGGGAAGGGTCTGGAGAACAGTGCTGAGGAGGAGCAGCTGAGGGACCTAAGGTTGCTCAGCCTGGAGAAAAGGAGGCTGAGGGGAGACCTTCTGGCTCTCTACAGTTCCCTGAAAGGAGGTTAGAGGCAAGTGGGAGTTGGTGACTTCTCCCAGGGAACAAGTGATAGCACAAAATGGCCTCAAGTTGCATCAGGGGAGGTTTAGGTTGAATATTGGGAAATAATTTCCTCACTGAAAGGGTCACCAGGCACCGTCACAGGAGGGCAGTGGTAGTCACCATCCCCGGAGGTGTTTAAATGGCATTTGGATGAGGATCTTGGGACCAACAGCTGTGTACAGGGAGATATTAGGTTATGGTTGGACTCAATGATCTTAAGGTTTTTTCCAACCAGGCAATTCTATGATTCTATGACAGTAACCACTGACTCACCCCTAAAACCTCACTGTGGCAGATGCCTCACAAGTGCCATCTGCTGCAGCCATCCTGAGCAGACCACATATACAATGGTCCTCCTGGATGCTGCCATGGAGGAATTCCCTGCTCCGAGGTTGCACTGGTTTAATAATCCACAAGGGAATTTTCCTCCCTGCTTACCATATCTGCTCCACTGCACTCTCCTGCTGTGCTGAGCACCCAACCCTTACCCGCAGCCCTTACTCCTGTTGGCAACCTCACCAGCTCCCATCCCCTTCCCTCCACCTGCACCATGGAGTCTTCCCTGCCACTGGCCCCACCTTGGTGCCTGCCCCTGGCAATGATTTATGCCAGGATCTCCAAATCACTGAACTCCAGTGATGAGGCTGCAAAGCCAGAACCACCTGCAGCTGAAAAGCACCTGGATCTCCACACAGTCAAAGAATCGGAAAACTGGGGAAGCTGAAAGAGACCTTTGAGATCATCAAGTCCAACTGCTCACCCCCAGAGCTCACAATTCCACCACTGCTGCTAAGCCATAACCACTAACCCATTTCCCTCAGCACTACATCCATGAGGTTTGTAAATCTCTCCAGGGTTGGAGACTCCACCGCCTCCCTGGGTAGCCTGTGCCAGGGCTTGACAACCCTCTCTCTTAAGAAATTTCTCCTGATCTCCAACCTGAACCTTCCTTGGCACAACTTAAAGCCATTTCCTCTTGCCCTGTGGCTTGTTGTGTGAGACCAGCCCCCACCTTGCTCCACCCTCCTTTGACCTCCTCCTCTCCATGCTCAGTTGAGCTTCCTGCACCTCTCACCAGATCCACACAGGCTGCCAGAGCTGAGGGACGTTTTGTGACTTCACATGGGACACACCAACCATTTAATTCAGCATGGGATAAACCCCTTGAGGGTTTTTGATGTGGACACCCAGGCAGGATGGCAGCAGACAGCATCTCCCCCTCCTCGGGAGGCACCAGTGACAACAGCCCCACTGCACAGACACAGACCCAGGATCACTCTCCACAATCACAGGCTGCATGAGGTTGGAAGCGAGCCTCAAAGGTCACTGCTGTCTACAAGTGGGGTTGGGCTCTTCTCCCAGGCAACCAGCAACAGAATGAGGGGGGACAGTCTCAAGGTGTGCCAGAGGAGGCCTAGGCTGGATGTTAGGAGGAAGTGTTTAACAGAGAGGGTGAATGGCATTGGAATGGGCTGCCCAGGCAGGCAGTGGAGTCGCCATCCGTGGAGGTGTTCAGGAAAAGCCTGGATGAGGCACTTAGTGCCATGGTCTACTTGACTGGATAGGGCTAGGGGATAGGTTGGACTGGATGAGCTTGGAGGTCTCTTCCAACCTGGTTGATTCTATGATTCTATTCTATTATCTTGTCTGACCCCTTCCCTGCAGTCAGCAGGGACACTTGCAGCTTGATCAGGCTGCCCTGGGCTACATAAAATCTCCAGGGACAGGGTCCTCAAACACATCCCTAGACAATCTGTTCCAGGGAGCACATCCCGGTGGCTCCCAGTGAAACACTAACACTGGCGAGGTGACTCAGGAGGAAGCCTGACATCCATGACTGCCCAGGGCAGCACCCACGCTCCTCTGTCCTCTGCAACCTTTGGATTTTTCCCCTCTGTGACATCACCTTCCCACTCATGCTCCAGCAGCAACACCACCTCAGTCACAGGACATGAGTCTGCAGTTCAGGGAATGGGTCAAACCCCAGTGGAGTCAGAGGGCATGGGATGGGTGAGCTTGCACTCAGCTCCAGTGCTTTCTTGCTTCTGAGGAGTTGGAACATGCTGCGTGGCTTGTTCAGAGCATGCCAGCACAAACAGGTTCATCCCTTTGGAGCCTGCCTCCAACAGCTGCTGTGCAGCTCCAGCCCCAGGTGTAAAACATGAGACCCATTTTCTGGAAGGATTTAGGAGAAAAGAAAGGTCTGCTCCAAACATCCAAGAAGCCTGGAGCCTGCTGATGACACCCAGGAGGTCCTTTCACACAACCACAGATTCACAGATTGCATCAGGCTGGACAGGACCCTCCAAGGTCATCTTATCCGAACACCCTGCACTCAGCAGGGATGCCTCCAACTACAGCAGGCTGCCCAGGGCCACATCAAGCCTGATTTTGAATGTCTCCAAGGATGAGGCCTCAACCACAGCCCTGGGCGACCTGTTCCAAGATCACCAAGTCCAACCATTAGCCCAGCACTGCCAAGTCACCACTAAACCACGTCCAGCAGCAATCCTGACCAGCTGCTCATGCACAGCCTTCTCCAGAGAGCTTTGTACCTTCTGGAGGTGTGGCTGAGAGTCCCAGCGGTTTGGTCCCAGCCTCTGGTTGGGTGAGATGTTCAGTGGGGTAACATTGTAGCCCAGGTTTCATCCCTTTGCCTCACCCCAGCTCCCGGGCACAGCCAGCCCCACATTAGCTCCTCAGCAACAGCACCATCACAAAGGCATTACCTTCATCTTCATCCTTGCACCTAGCCAGCGTTCTCATCAACACCTTCCCTGCTGATGACTGCAGGGCATCCTCTTGAGCTCATTCCTGCAGTAACCCTGCACAGAGCCCTTGTTACACAAGGACTCAACACACCAGCAATCCAAAACTCTACATGGAGGCAAAAATGCAACAGGGCAGGGCTCAGGCAATATTTTCCTCTTTTTTATACCCTCATTATACCTACACAAACAGCAAAGATATTTCTGGCCAGATGCAGCCCAGAGGATCAAATCACAGGATGGTTTTGGTTGGAAAAGATCTTTTAAGATTATCAAGTCCAACAATGAATAGATGAGGGGAGAGAAATACCCAGAGCTGGACTGGTCACGGCAGCATTGCTGCCAACTTGGCCAATTCCTGTTTATGTGACCAACTGCCCAGCCCCCATTTCAAGCATCTCTACTAGAACAGTGGTAAGGGATTGGAACAGGCTACCCAGGGAGGTGGAGTCACCATCCCTGCAGGTGTCAAGCAATGTGTGGCCATGGCACATGGGGTTTAGTAGCCATGGTAGTGTTGGGTAGATGGTTGGACTGGATGAGCTTGGAAGTCTTTCCCAAACCAAACAATTCCATGATTCTATGGATGCAGAGACCAGAGGGACAGCCCCACGCAGCTTGTCTGGGCTTTCCCACACCTTTCTGCCTAAGCTTCCTGCCAAGAGCACACAGGAATTCACAAGAATGCACACACACCCCCTTCATCGCTCTTGGCATTCCCTACAGATATTCCCAGACCTATTTTCCCATCTTTTTAATTCAGTTTGGACTTTCAACAGCTCCTCTTCAATTACACTCTTGCAGATAGCACTAGGTGAGCAGCAGCCTTTGCTTAAAGCTCCCCCTCCATCCTAAGCCGGTGCCAGCTCACCCCGAAGGGCAGCCCGGAGCCCCTGGCGCTGCTGCTTCCTGCAAAACAAGGGCGGCACGGGAAGGCAAAGGCTTCCTGACCCACTCCAGGGCTCAGGATGCTGCTGCCACAGCCACGCCGATGGCTGCACAATGGCAGTCATAGGGCTCGCAAAGCACTCAGCGCAAGGAGGCCGTGGAGCTGTTGGAGGGCATCCAGAGGGAGGCCACAAAGACGATCAGAGGGCTGCAGTCTGATCAGATTATTAAGGCTGTTCAGCTTGCAGAAGAGAAGACTCCAAGGGGACCTTAGAACAACCTTCCAGTACCTGAAACGTACAGGAGAGCTGGGGAGGGACTTTTGACAAGGGCTTGCGGTGGCAGGATGAGGAGGGGATGGCTTGAAGCTTGAGAAGGGCAGACTGAAGCCAGAGACAGGATGAGTGGCAACTTTGTGTTTAGTTGTTTGTTTGGGTTGTGTGCTTTTCTCCCAGTTTTCCCATCTGCTGTTTCCTGCTGGAGACAAAACCACTCCTCCCCAGCAGCCTTCCCATGGTCTGTGACCTCACCCCATCTCCATGCCCGCTAACACATGTCGTCCTCAAGAGCCTTTCAGCACCTGGAGATGTGACCTGTCTGCCCTTCCACGCCTTCCAAAGCCGGCACTCTCACTGACTCACAGCACTTCCCAGACCTCCTGGGCTGCTTTGAAATCATAGAATCATAGAGTACACCGGGCTGGGAGTCCCACAGTCATCAGGGATATCCCTAACTAGATCACGTTGCTCAGAGCCCCATTGAGCCTTGAACATCTCCAGGGATGGGGCCCTCACCGCTTCCCTGGGCAACCTGTTCCGGTGTTCCACCACCCTCAGAGCAAAAAACTTCTTCCTAACATCCAAAAGCCACATCATAGGAGCCCCAGAACCTTATCTCCTTTTACTGACACACTGCCATCAGCCTCACCAGTACCACCTTCTTCATCCTCAGCCTGGATATTCAGCAACATCCTTCCTCTCACTGAGCCCCACAACAGCATTACTTCACCTTGCCTCCAAGGTGCAAGACCCACAGCCAAATCCCAGTGAAGAGGAGCCAGCAAAGCCAAGAGGGCAAGATGGGTGATGCTGAGAGGCAGGCAAGCACAAAGCAGTGTCCAGTGAGGCCGGCACAAATATTCCAGCAGGTACAAAGGTTTGCTGGGGATCATAGAATCATAGAACTGTTGAGGTTGGAGGAGACCTTTGAGCTCATCAAGTCCAACCACTCACCCTGGAGCTCACAATCCCACCACTGCTGCTAAGCCATTGCCACTACATTACATCACCCAGCACCACATCCATGCAGCTTCTGAACACCTCCAAGGTTGGTGACTCCATCACTTCCCTGGGCAACTTGTTCCAATGCTTGATAATCCTTTCTGGGAAGACATTCTTCCTGATCTTCAACCTGGCACAACCTGAGGCCATCAAATTATGTCACAACACACTCCCCGCATGGTTCACACAGGACATTCATCTGCTTCAAGTAGAGCCTCAACATCCAGTTTCTGCCAAATAAATAACCTGAAAAGCATTAAGCAGCCTTCAGGAGACAGACACATACCCGGGCTGACAGAGGGATGCCTTCTCCTGGGCTCTGGACAAGCCTGTCCTGATCTCCTGGGACCTCCACCTCATGGGACAGCCACGGCACCAAGCTCTGGTGACACTAAGCTACCTTCAGGGCACAGAGGGCCAAAAACATTCCTCCTTCCCCAGGCATGTCCCTTCCCGAGGATTTTCCCACCCGTGTAATTACTCACAGATAAAATCAAGGGCATCTCAGCTACTTCAGAGACATTTCAGTCAAGGGCTGGGTTCACCAGCCCCACACGCCTGTCTTCCTCCTTGCCACCTGGGAAGTTTCCCATCCTGGGCATCACTAGTTTAGGACATGTGGGCAGCTTTGGCACGACACAGAGTAACTGTCCACACAGAGATCCCTCACACAACCTCCATGGCAGGCAAGTACCTCAACCTACTTCTGTTTACCCAAACCAGCCCAATTTTTAACTTAGTGTAGGGAAGACACACCCTGGGCTTGCACCTGATACACATGGGACTGGCTTAGAAGGACAAAACACCCAGGTCAAGTTGTCAGTAAGAAAATCAAGAAACACCCTTCCAGTAGCTGACTCCCAGTGCACAAAGCCTGGTGATGAGCTGCAGGTGGGCCAGGAGCATCCAGCTTCCCCTGCACTGGGCTACCAAAACTCACAGTCCCCAGGAAACACCCACCCAACGAGTTCTTCCCAACCATACCTTCCAACCCAAGGCTCTGGTGGTTCTCCTCTTGCCCCTTGTGACAACACAGGAATTTGGGGAGTTTGGAGTTGGGGCTGTCCAGTCTGGAGAAGAGAAGGCTCCAGGGAGACCTTAAAGCAGCTTTCCACTACCTGAAGGGGGCTACAAGAAAGCTGGGGAGGGACATCTGGTAAGGGCTTGTGACAGAATCAGAGGGAAAGGATTGAAGCTGGAAGAGGGGAGGTTTAGACTGGAAATTAGTTCCAGTGAGGGTGGTGAGACACTGGAACAGGTTGTCCAGGGAGGTTGTGGATGCCCCCTCCCTGGCAGGTGTTCAAGGCCAGGCAGGATGAGTCCTTAAAGCAATCTATTCTAGTGGAAAGTGTCCCTGGCCACGGCAAGATGTTGGTACTGAATGATCTTTAAGGTCCTTTTCAACCTAAACCATTCTGTGAATTAATCATCCCAGCAGGTAGAGATACGAGTTTCCTAAAATACTGGTGCCTGTCACAGGTCACATCCCAAACCCACGGTGCAAGAGGGTGTGTGCCAAGCTGTGCACACCCCAGGTGACTAACCAGACATGCTGTGTGCTGCTGCCTGCTTCCACGGTGGGGCTTCTTTCCAAAGCAACACTCGGGGGATATCCAGAGTGCCACCAGAGCCCTTCAACATCCCAGGTCTGTCTGTCTTTCGTGGGCATGGCATAATGGGAACAACCCCAAACCCTGCTGAGCAGCAGTCAGGTCACAAACCACCCAGCAGGGACCTGCCCTACGCAGGTCTCCTTCCCTTTGTCTTTGTTTGCTTTCCAAACAGACTCACACACGCACAGTTCCAACACCTTCCTGGGCACTGACGTCTTCTAGCACCGATCTTGTGATCCGTGACCCCCCTGCCATGCTGACACCCGTGGGGACCGGCCCCAAATGCACTAGGAAGGTTTGCTGAGGGCTTTGTCTCATGCCCTCCCCTCCACCTGACGCTGATGTTCCTACAGACGATCCTTCCCCAAAACGATGACCACTCTTCTTGCTTTTGCAAAGGCCACCCTGATGCCTGCGAGGGCTGACTGGATGCCCCAAGACAGTGGCACCAACAGGTGACTCCCATGGCACTGCAGCTCCCTAACCCCTCCAGCCCCAACTCACACACATTCTGTTTTGGGAATGTTTTCCAGGGATGGTTTCACCTTCCTGAGCTGAAGCTAAACTCTGTCCCTTGGCTCCCATGGGCCATGCTCAGAGATCCCCCTGGATCCCCATACCAGGCCCGAGCCCTAGTGCCGGGGGTCCAGACACGTGTAAGCACTGCAGGACTAAACCGAACCTGTTTCTCTGCCCCACCCAGGGTCCAAATCTAACCCGGCCCTGTCCCCATCCCCGCTCCGAGTCCAGCGAGGGCTGAGCCTGCCCGCTCCTGCCCCTTGTCCTGGGTCTAAGCCTAACCCCGTCCCGTCCTCTGCCCAGGGACGGCGGCGCCCAGCCCGACCCAGTTCCGGTTCCAGCCCCCTCCAAGTCCCGTTCCCCGTACTACGGGCGGACTCCAGCCTGACCCAGGCTCTGCTCCAGCCTCTTCCCAGTCCCGTCCCTGGTCATTGTCGCGGTCCCCGACACGGCAGGACCGAGCCCCTCCGAGTCCCGCTCAGGGCCATTGTCCCGGTCCCTGTACCAAGCGACCAAGCCCAGCCCGCCCCGGTCTCTGCTCCGAACCTCTCGCAGGCCCGTTGCCGGTCACCCTCCCGCTCCCTGCCCGCCCCTTCCCGGGTCAGAGAGGCCCTAGCACCCGCGGTCGGGTCTCACGTACCTCCTGGCACCGACGGCGGCGGGTCCCGGCGGCACAGTGCGGGCCGAGCCGCTCCCCCGCAGCTCTGCCCTGCCCTCCCGGGGCGGTGCTTGCAGGACCTGGCCTCAGCCGGGGGACGGCCCCGGGGCAGCACAGGGAGACTGCGGGTGGGGCGGAGGCCAGGGAGCTGCACAGAGGAGGAGGCAAGCAGAAGTGGAGCGAAGAAGCTCCACCCTCTTCTTCCCCATCTCAAACACCTTCACCTGCGTACTTCTCCATCTCTTGTCCTGCTGTGGGCAATCACAGCTCACAAAGCACCCTGCAGTCCTCACCTGACAGCAAGCAGAGACGAATTTGCTCTCCTGGAAGTCCTTATCACATTAGCCCGGCCAGGGTGATCCTGACCTGTACTGATCACCTTCTCCATCCTGTAATTTCTGCTGGCATCCTCTAAAAATTCTCGTAAAGCCCTGAGGGAACTGCAGGGAGTGATCTTGGTTTTCCTTCTCCAGAAGGTCTGTCTTTGCACAAAAGGACTGTGCTGAGGTCGCAACCAGGCAAAATCGGTTCCCTTTCTCAGGCAAGTCATGCACACGGGAGTGAAGGGCCAGGTTCCAGTCCACTTTCTTCCCTTGCACCCCACAGCCTGCTCCTGGAGCACCTCCAGCCTGCAATTCCGACAATCCATTGTGCAACATCTAAAGCTTCCACAGCATACACCAGGCACGGGCCATGGCTGGGGCTTCAGAGGATCCAGGCTACAAGGGCTATTAGGGCACTGGAGCACTGCCTGATGAGGAGAGGCTGAATGACCAGGACCTTTTTAGTCTGGAGAAGAGAAGACTGAGAGGGGATTTTAAAAATGTTTATTTTATTAAACAAATTAAACCCACCTGGGGGCTGTGTGTCAGGAGTGAGGGGACAGGTTCTTCTCACTGGCTCCACATGATAGGACAAGCAGCAATGGATGGAAGCTGCAGCACAGGAGGTTTCACCTCAACACGAAGGGGAACTTGTTTACTGTAAGGGTCCCAGAGCACTGGAGCAGGCTCCCCAGAGAGGCTGTGGAGTCTCCTTCTCCCAGACTTTCAAGGCCTGTCTGGATGTGTTCCTGTGTGCCCTGAGCTAGATTGTATGGCGCTGCTCTGGCAAGGGTGTTGGACTTGATGATCTCTTTGGGTCCTTTCCAACCCCTGACATCCTGGGTGTGGCCCTGTGTGTCCCCCCACTCCAAGCAGGGTCCACACAATCCCCTCCAGCCCCCATTTCCAGTCCAAACCCCAGCTCAGGACTGATCTGTGCTATGAGACCAGCTCATCCCAACAAACGAAACTGTTCCTTGAGTGAGCAGCTTCCTGCACTGGTTGCAAAGCTCCCTTTTGAGGAACCACAGCCAGCTTGGGTTAATCTCATGAGGGCAAAGCCAGCTTCCTCAGAAGCTTGCAAAGAGTCTGGGAATCATTTCGGTAAGGATGCTGGTCTCTAGAGACACTCCCAGTTTTAACCAGTGGCTCACTGGGAAGAGCTTTTCCGGGTGCAGCCCACAAGCAGGCGGCTGGCTGAGTGCCTTCACCTCATAGCCGGACGACCTCGTGGTTTCCCTGCTCCATCCCAGGGGCTGACTTGCTGTCCCCTTTGCTAGGACGTTGCTAATGAACAATTAACTCCCACAGCTTTCTGCACAGGGTCATGGGCTGCCCTGGGCTGTGGCATCAGGGAATGGCAGCACATTTCCACGTGGATCTATGATGTGGCTAAACCACAGAATCCCAGCCTGGTGGGGGTTGGAAAGGAATCTCTGGAGATCATCCAAGTTCAAAATCCTCCTGGCTGTTCACTATGGGGAGGTTGGACCAGGTGACCTTTAAAGGTCCCTTTATACCCAAAACATTCTATGAGGTTAGAATGAACCTCTGGAGATCATCCAGTCCAACACCCCTGCTAAAGCAGGGGTACCTACAGCAGCTTGCCCAGGATCACAATGGCCAGCTGGGATTGGAATCTCTCCAGAGAAAGAGACTCCACAACCTCTCTGGATAGCCTCCTCCAGGCCTCCAGCACTCACACACCAAAGAAGTTTCTCCTCATGTTGAGGCACAACTTCCTGTGTGCCAGTTTGTACCCACTGCTCCCTGTTCCACCACAGGGCATCCCAAGTGATGCACATGCAGTAACTCACACCAAGTTGAGAGCACGCTCCCAAAGTAGTACTCAGAGACTGGGCATCAGCAGACCCCATCACAATTAATGCCATGTCCAGTGTCATCTCTCCCAGTAACAGCTGGGCCGCATTCTTCCAGCTTAAGCCATAGCACCAAACGCCACCAAGGACTCCAAGTCTGTCAGAGATTGCACCCAGAATGTTTTTTTTTCCCCAACCACCAGTGAAAAAGCAGCATTGCTACACTTCCTGGACCAGCCACTGCAGTTTTTCCTGTCCGTTTAGCCCTGGAAGTCCTCAGAAAGGCAAAATAAACCCTACTCCAAATCTCCTCGTGTGAATCAGGACATCCCGGCCCTGCCTTGAGGGCACTGTGTGGAAACTCCCTCCCCCCATTTCCCTGCAACTCTCCTGGCCAGCACCGTCCTGCACATGGAGCTGATGGTGTTTTCCACTGATTCACCTGCCCCAGCTCCTCCTCCCAGCACACAGCAGCCCTGTCCCACTCCCAACACTTTCCTTCTCTCACCAAAAGCCAATCTCAAGAGTTGTGCTATGAAAAACGATGAGAATTAATACATCTAATATTTCCTTGGATGGATTGTTCTGCTTTTTCACACTTGGCTACCTGGCTCAGACAAAGCCTCTCCCCTCCACACTCCTTCCCTCCCCCCACAGCACCTTTTCTGAATCAAACACAATCCTGGTGTCTCTAGCAGCTCTGGCAGTCAGCAGTTAGAGCAGGGAATTATTTTATCTGAAGGTTACCTGTGAGAAAACAGGAGGGAAATGCACTTTACACGGTGATTGTCACTGATCCTGCACAGGGAGAGCCCAGCCCAAGGTCACCCACATTGCTGAGGGACCCTGCGGACGGCCAGCACAGAGGGAACATTCATGAAGTGGCTCCAAAGCTGAATATTGGCCAGAAATGGACTTTTCTAGAGCAGGAAGGCTGGGTGAGACTGAGTAGCTGCAGCTTGGTGCACACTTGAGCCACTTCATTTCCCAGTTGTCCCACAGAATCCCAGCATCATGGAGGTTGGAAGGGACCTCTGTAGATCATCCAGTCCAAACCCCTTGCTAAAGCAGGGTCACCTACAGCAGATTGCTCAGGATCACAACATCCAGGTGATTTCAGAATGACTCTGGAGAAGGAGACTCCACAACCTCTCTGGGCAGCCTGCTCCAGGCCTCCAGCAGCCTCACACCAAACAAGTTTCTCCTCCTGTTCAGATGGAACCTCCTGGGTTCTAGTTTGTGCCTGTTGCCCCTTATCCTCTATGTGAGCACTGCTGAAAAGAGTCTGACCCCAGCCCCTTGCTCCCCACTCTGTAGATATTGATATGCACTGAGAAGATCCCCTCTCAGGCTTCTCCTCTCCAAGCTAAAAAGCCCCAAGTCCCTCAGGCTTTCTTCATAAGAGAGATGTTCTAGTCCCCTCATCATCTTCACGTTTTCCCTTTGGAGCAGATTTCATTCTCTTTTCCTCTCACCATGCTGACTCAGGCTGCTTTGCCCATCCTGGACCACAAAGATGCTCAGAGGGCTGGAGCAGCTCTGCTATGAGGACAGGCTATGAGAGTTAGGGCTCTGCAGCCTGGAGAAGAGAAGGCTTTGAGGAGACCTTGCAGTGGCCTTCCAATATCTGAAGGGGGCTACAGGAGGACTGGGAAGGGCTACTGACAAGGACTTGTAATGGCAGGATGAGGAGGAATGGGTTTATACTGGCAGAGGGGAAATTTAAACTAGATGCCCAGTGAGGGTGGTGAGACACTGGCACAGGTTGCCCAGGGAGGTTGTGGCTGCTCCCTCCTTGGAGGTGTTCAAGGCCAGGTTGGATGAGGCCTTGAGCAACCTGTTCTAGTGGGAAGTGTCCCTGCCTGTGGAGAGAGGTTGGAACTGGATAAGCTTTGAAGTCTCTTCCAACCTAAACCATTCTATGAGTCTATGCTGTCTGACTGGTTTGCCCATCCTGGCTGGCTGCTGATGCACCTGGCTTTCCTGTGCCCTGCACTCTGCTGCAGGCTGATGCATTTGCATCCCTTTCTCAGCCTCATTTGCCTTCCTAGCTAAAGCAACTACCCTGGCCTGGGTATTTATCTATGGGCAGCTCCAGTCCTGCCCTTGCAGACAGCAGACACTCCGCACCTGCTCCAGACAGGGCTGGTACCTCTCCGGGCTGTTTATCCAGCCAAATATGTTGTACAGGAACAGCAAGGAGGGAACGAGAGCCTCCCCAGGAGCAGTCAGCAGGCAACAAAAGGGCCTTTCAGATGGGCATTTGATGCTGGAGATGCCAGGGGTTCATGTTACCCTGTCTCAGTGGCAGAAGTTGCTCACTGGCTGTTTTTTGCCTGCTTTTTTTTTTTTTCCTCTCGAAGGAAAGTGCTCCACAGGAAGGTTAAAATCACCACTGTAAGTGCAGCCACAGCCAAAAATTCCTCCAACCCTTCCCAAGAGCGAGGCAAAACCACTGCTCTGGATGACATTTCACTTGCAGGTACCTGCAGCCAGATAACTTGTCCTGGAGGAAGACAAACTCAGTCATTTGAATCAGATCATGAGAGTCAGCAGATTGCAGATCTACTAATACAGAGAGGGATTTTTTTACAGTAAATTAATACCAGAAGTAGAACCCATCTGGGGCTGGGCAAGATGCTCAGGATTCATCTCCTGGCTCTGCATCCCATAGCTGCTCCTTCTCTTGGCAGTGCAGCCTTTCAGCAGTATGGGGTTTTGATTTTTCCATCGCTAGGCTTGGAGAAAATATTGTCCTGGGCACTTACATCCCTCCATCAGAAGCAGCTGACAGCAGGGAAGATGCCATGCACATGGCCACCAAAGCTGCACCAGCAGCAGCACAGAACATCTCCAGGGATGGGGACTCCACCACCTCCCTGGGCAGCCTGTGCCAGTACCTGACCACTCTTGCAGCAACAAAATTGTTTCTAATATCCAACCTGAACCTGCCCTGGTGCAATTTGAGGCCATTTCCTCTAGTCTTATCACTTATTCCATTGTAGAAGAGACCAAGCTCCATCTGTCTCCAATCTACTTTTAGGGAGCTGTAGAGAGCCAGAAGGTCTCCCCTCAGCCTCCTTTTCTCCAGGCTGAACATCCCCAGGTCCCTCAGCTGCTCCTCCCCAGAGCTGTTCTCCAGACTGTTCCCCAGCTTTGTTTCCCTTCTCTGGACACACTCCAGCCCCTCGTGGTCCTTCTTGGAGTGAGTGCTCCAAAAACTGAACCCAGTACTCAACATGTGCCCTCAACAGTGCTTAATGCAGGGTGACAATCACTTTCCTGGTCCTGCTGATCCAAGTCAGGATGCTGGTGGCCTTAGAGGCTTTTGTGTGCTGGGTTGTGCCATCAGGAAGTGAATGACTTGATCAGGACAAGAGAGGGCTTGGGAATCCAAGATCCAGCACTTGAACATAACAGGACTGTAAGAGAAGCGTGGTGGTGGTGTCTTGTGAGCTGAATAGAGGTTTAATGAAGCTTTGCAGAGTAAGGAGCAGATGGTGAATGATGGCTTGAGCCCGAAAATAGGAAAACACCAGGAAACAATCCACCAGTGATGCAAAAGCTCCAAGGAAACCTTATTACCTGGATATGGTGCCTGACTGTATCTCCAATGTCCCAGCCAGATAAAGTGGGGGAATTCCAGGCTGTGGTGCTCATGGCTGCATCAGGTTGGGGCAGGAGGAAGCTGAGGACTTGGAGTGAAGTGGAGACTGCTGCAGGGACAACACAGAGCAGGATGTACTCAGGGCTACATGGGATGCTAGTGGTGAGGGATGATCCTGGGCACTGCTGGTCTTTGGGGCTGTGCAGGCAAGGACTCTAGAAGGCATTTCCAACACTGTCTTCATAGGACACAAAGCAGCAAGAGTAGAAGACACCCTCAAGGAAAACAGTGGAAAATGGGCGAATAAATGACAGGGAGGCTTCACGTTTTCATAAGCAATAAATCAGCAGGCTTGGTGGTGGTCCTGGACACCAGTGTTGGGGGTTTTGCCACCACTTGTGGTCCACATCACCCACAGCCTGTGTCTGCCCATGGCTCAAACCCCACCAGCCATCCTGACGATTTACCCAAGCTATGAGCTATGTAGTGCATGCAAATTCTGCTCTCGAATGCCAAAAATCCAGCCTGGGGAGATGAGGTCAGCTGCCTGAAGTGATGGGCAAGTCAGTGCCAGAGCAGGGAACCTCCCCAATAGTTAGCTCAGCTTCCTTCTGCAACCTCTCTAACCAGCTTCAGACCTACAGGTAATTAACACATGGCCACAACAGGTAAATGTGAGTTTGGTTATAACGTCACCAAAACCATCTAGGACACTAGAAAAGGAGCACAGCAGGCCCAGCATGGAGCTGTGATGTTTTACTCCCTGAAAATCCTTGCTGCATGACAAAGTCTTTGGTGTGAATCATAGAATCAACCAGGTTGGAAGAGACCTCAAAGATCATCCAGTCCAACCTATCACCCAGCCCTAGCCAGTCAACTAGACCATGGCACTGAGTGCCTCATCCAGTCTTTTCTTGAAGACCCCCAGGGACGGTGCCTCCACCACCTCCCTGGGCAGCCCATTCCAATGGGAAATCACTCTCTCTGTGAAAAACTTCTTCCTAACATCCAGCCTATACCTACCCTGGCACAACTTGAGACTGTGTCCCCTTGTTCTATTGCTGGTTAAGAGCACAAACACCACCAGTCAGACTCAACATAAATATCTAACCACCACCACACAGGCTGCTCTCTGAAGCTCTAAGGCATGGAGAAGACTTTTCATCTGAGAGCTTTGACAACTTTGGGCGTCCAATGTCAACTGGCCATTGGATCATGTTGCCCAGAGAGGTGGTAGCTGCCCCATCCCTGCAAGCATTCTAGGCCAGGTTGTTTGAGGGTCTGAGCAGCCTGGTCTAGTTGCAGATGTCCCTGCTGACTGCAGGGGAGGATTGGGGTGGTGTGGACTGGGTGGCTTTGAAAGGTACTCACTGTGAGGGTGACAGAGCACTGGAACCAGTTGTCCAGCAAGGTTGTGGAGTCTCCCTCTCTGAAGATATTCAAGAACCATCTGCATATGTTCCAGTATTATCTGCTCAGGGTGATCCCGTTCTGGCAGGTAGGCTGGACCAGATGATCCTTCGAGGTCCCCTCCAGCCCCTGACATTCTATGATTCTCACGCAAGTCATTCTATGAAGCAAGTCGTGGAGGGCACAAGGGTCACTCACCAAGGTGGCTGTGGTGTCGTCCCGAGTTCCTCAGTCCCCTACAGTGCTGCAGCTCAAGAACTCACCACACGATGGCAGCAGCGCTGCACGCTGCAGCGGGAGGAGGAAGCCCTGCAAGGGAGATGCAAACAATCATGCAGCGGGGGACGGGAGGGGCCCCAAGGGCCTCTTCAGCCTGGAGGAGGCTCAGGGGAGACCTTACTGCTCTCTACTGCTACCTGAAGGGAGGTTGCAGCCAGGTGGGGTTGGTTTCTTCTCACAGGCACCGAGGGACGGAACAAGAGGACACAGCCTCAAGCTGTACCAGGGCAGGTTCAGGGTGGATGTTAGGAAGAAGTTCTTCATGGAAAGAGAGATTGGCATTGGAGTGGGAAACCTGGGGAGGTAGTGGAGTCGCCATCTCTGGCGGTGTTTAAGAGGAGGCTGCATGAGGCACTTAGTGCCATGGTTTAGTTAACTGGAAGGGTCAGGTGAGGGATGTGGTGCTGAGAGATGTGGTTTAGTGGCAGCGGCTTAGCAGCAGTGGTGGAATTGTGAGCTCTGGATGAGTGGTTGGACTTGATGAGCTCAAAGATCTGTTCCAACCTCAACAGTTCCATGGCTCTGTGGTTCCATCTCTAGTTCCATCATAGTAAAGAAAGTAAACTCTTTACTCTGGAGAGTGGTGGAACATTGGAATAGGCCTCCCAAAGAGATGGTGGAGAACCCTGTGGACATTTCAGATTAGGCTTTATACCTCTGAGCATCCTGACCTAGCTGGGGACGTCCCTGCTACGATTCTACCATTCAGGTATCCAAAGTGCCACCAGCAACCAACCTCAGCCCATGCTCTCTGCCTTGACAAGCAAATTAAACCATGTGGAGTTCATGCATACTTTAAAATAAGCTTTATTTAGATCTTTTATAATTTTATATTTGCATCCATGCCTTCAAAGATTCTTCCCCCCACACTTCACAGGGGGGTGGGGGGGGAGACAAGGGAAAAAAAAAGTTAAATCTACTGTTACCCATAATTCAGACACTATTTAAATTTAAATAAATCATCCTCTTAGTAAGTTTTTTCCTGTGTTTCATAAAATAATTATTTGCTAATTTACAAACACCCCCCAAAAAACAAAACAAAAGAAAAGAGCTGAAATGCAAAAGGAAACTACTTGGTAAGAGGGAGATTTGCTCATCTGATCCAGGTGAGTTCTGCTTTAAATGATTTTAAAAAACCCCAAACGCAAAGAGAACAACAATCAGAAAAACCAACCCCACGACATTAAAAGAAAACCCAAAATGCATTAAAAATGCTTCTCTGCAGAGCAAAAAAGCAGCCACAGGGCAAACCCTACCCAAGGGTGTGGGGTGTCCCTCTAAGTCATACCACACCCTCCCCCTCCACTTTTGTGGCTTCTCTGCGTCATCATCCCCTTGGGGTAGGAAGTCCACAGGGTGAGGGTATCTTAATTGGGTGGTTTAAGATAAAAATAAAGAACAACAAAAAAACCAACTTCTTTTTTTGTTATTTTTCCCCCTTTCAACGTTATTAGAACAAAGAAAAAAAACTACTACTATTATAAGCATCCTTAAATAAATCTTAATACATTTTTTCTTTTCCTTTGTTTGTTTGTATTTTTAAGAGCTTAAAATTATATGGTAAGCATTAAAGCATAAGGTACTTATCCTGGCATAAGCAGAGCGCGCGGCAGCGGAGAGGGGAAGCACACCCCAGGCCCTGGGTTGCAGTTTATGTTTGTTTTTTCGGGGGAGGGGCATTTCCAAGGGATTTCAGGAAGCACAAGCTCAACTTGCACTTAAAAACCATCCCCCTCCCCACCCCAGTGCCATGAAACACCTCCCACCGCCGCCACCACCACTTCCACAGTGTGTGTGTGTGGGGAGGGCTTCGTACCAATTGCCCCAAGTCCTCCCCACAGCAAGAAAACCTCAGGATGGGAGTGGGATGGAGCAACCTCTTGGGGATATCTTGGGATATCTCCTTTCCCCTCCCCCTTTCTCCCAGCTCATGCTGGATCCTCCAAATTTTACTTGAAGCAAAGAGTGAGGACCATCGAGGTGGGGAAAAGCAGTGGGTGAAGCTCCACACCCAACCTTCCCCCGCACCCTAAAGCTTCCCTCCCCCCCCATCTGATTTCCCAGCATGGATTAAATTTGTGTTTTCCAAGGCGTTTTTAAGTGCCCCTGGGATAGCCACAGCTGAGGGCCACCAAGGAGCTCAACAGCTCAGTTCTCTTCCCACCTAACCCCCAGCAGCAGCTTCCCAGGATTATTACAGTACAAACACACCCATTTCTTTTTTTTTTTCACCTTTTCTTTTCCTCCTCTTCCCCACCCCCATCCCAACCAAGCAATGTGGAAAAATAGAAAAATTAAAAAAAAAAAAGATTTTATGCAATAATTTAAGTTTTAGAATAGCTCCTCTGGGTTTGTGCAAATAAATTAAAACAACTGGGTAGGAAAGGGAAGGAAATGGAAGGAAAGGGAAGAGAAAAGAAAAGAAGAGAAACGAAAAGAGGAAAACATTTTTTCCAGACCAGCCAACATCACAAGCAGCCCTTGGGCACCTCCATGGGGTTCAACCAGGAAGACATCACAGCAAATGAGATTTTTTTTTCTCAGGTTTTCTTGGGTTTTTTTCCTCTTTTTTTCCCCCATGTATGTGTGTGTCCCTCAGCTGGGCAGGTCCTTGGGTCCCCTGAGTGAGGACATCCCGCGGGGCTGGGCTCTGGCAAACGAGAGGGTCTGGGGACAAGAGGACATCACAAGCACAAAGTGCACAACGATTCTGGTATTTACAGAGACACAGCAGTCCTTCAAGTTTCAAGTTTTGTCAAAAAAAAGAATTAAAACCAACCAAAAATAAGAAACCAAAACCCCCATCCCAAACCCCAACAACCAACCCCGACGTGATGAAGCAAAGCGGCAACGAAGGAGTTAAGTGGTTGGAGGGGGGGGGCGGGAAAAACACGAAACAAAAAAAGAAGAGGGGGCAAAAAACCTGAAGCGACAACACTGCATCGTTCCCAAGACAACAGGTAACACGTCCACAGGTGGGGTGGGCTGGGGGGGTGATATGTACAGCACTGGCATCACCAGCGGGGGTCACCAGTCCGCGTCCTCCTCGATGTAGTAGTCCGGGGCCGTACCGTCGAAGAGGCCAGGGTCGAGGGATTTGCGCTGCTTGCCGCGGGCGAACACCCTGGAGATGGAGCCAAAGCCCATCTTCTCTTTCTTCTTTTTCCGTTTTTGGTCTTCTAGGTCTTCTAGAGACTGGTTATTTTTGGGAGGAGGGGGGAAAATCACAGAATGTCAGGAGTTGGGAGGGATCTCAAAAGATCACCCAGTCCAACCCCTCTGCTGGAGCAGGATCACCAGTACCAGATCAGACAGGATCCAGGCAGGTTGTGAATATCTCCAGAGAGGGAGACTCCACAACCTGCCCGGGCAGCCTGTTTCAGTGTTCTGCCACCCTCACAGGATAAAAATTTCCTCCTCATGTTTAAATGAAACTTCCTATGCCTCAGCTTCCACTCATTCACAAAATCATAGAGTAAGTCAGGGTTGGAAGGGACCACAAGGACCACCAGGTTGGAAGGGACCACAGGGATCATCCAGTCCCAACCCCCCTGCCATGGGCAGGGACACCCTACCCTAGATCAGGCTGGCCAGAGCCTCATCCAGCCTGGCCTTAAACACCTCCAGCCATGGGGCCTCAACTACCTCCCTGGGCAACCCATTCCAGGCTCTCACCACTCATGCTCAACAACTTCCTCCTCACATCCAGTCTGACTCTCCCCATCTCCAGCTTTGCTTCATTCCCCCCAGTCCTCTCACTCCCTGATAGCCTACAAAGTCCCTCCCCAGCTTTTTTGTAGTCCCTTCAGATCCTGGAAGGCCACAAGAAGGTCACCTTGAAGCCTCCTCTGCTCCAGCCTGCACAGCCCCAACTCTTTCAGTCTGCCCTCACAGCAGAACTGCTGCAGCCCTTTGAGTATTCTCGTGGTCCTTCTCTGGACACACTCCAGCATCTCCACAGCCCTCTTGTCCCAGGGGCTCCAGAACTGGATGCAGTACTCCGGGTGGGGTCTCAGCAGAGCACAGCAGAGGGGCAGAATCACCTCCCTGACCCTGCTGACCACACTTCTGATGCAGCCCAGGCTCTGCTTGGCTTTCTGGGCTGCAAGGGTACACTGCTGGCTCCTGCTGAGCTTCTTGTGCAGCAGCACCTCCAAGTCCCTCTCCTCAGGGCTGCTCTCCAGCCACTCACTGCCCAGTCTGGATTGGTGCTTGGCATTGCCTCGACCCAGATGCAGGACCTTGCACTTGGTCTTGTTGAACCTCATGAGGTTGGCTTGTGCCCACCTCTCCAGCTTGTCCAGGTCCCTCTGGATGGCATTCCTGCTCTCCAGCCTGTCTGCTGCACCACACAATTTGGTGTGGTCAGCAAACCTGCTGAGGCTGCACTCAATATCTCTGTCCATGTCACTGGGCATCACCCAGCAGAGCCTGCAACTAGAGCAGGTTGCTCAGAGCCTCAACCAACCTGATCCGAATGGTTCCAGGGATGAGGCATCTCCCACCTCTCTGGGCAACCTAGGCCAGGGTCTCACCACCCTAAATGTAAAAAATTCTTCCTTCCACCTAGTCTAGGTCTCTTTAAGTTCCAAACCATCACCCCTTGTCTTCTCAGTGATATTGGGACCCCTCTCCAGATTTATGGGACTGTGACTTCTTAATTCAACCGGCGCAGCATTTCAGCTCCAGAAGGTGGTGGATGCCTCACCCCTGCTCCAGTTGCAGATGTTCCTGCTCATTGCAAGGGGGTTGGGATTCTAAAGGTCCTTAAAACCCAAGACAGTCTATGATTCTATGAATGTAAGGTCAGGTCTGTCCAAGGCTTCCAAAAACACCTCAACATCTTAAGGTCAAATGCAGAATAACCTGTTCTAGCTTGTGCCTGAGAAATGTCAAGAGCACAGCAACCACCGACAGCATTAGCTTGATTCTGGGGCAAATCATGGAAACCTGAGACATGCCAGACTTACAATTTGGGACAGCTTCTGTTCCGTTCACCCAAAACAGTGCCTCTGAGGCCCTTCCCCAAAGTGCTTCCTAGCATGAGACAGGGATTTAAACAGGGCTTTGTGTCCTACCTGTACAATTGGGTTGTGCAAGTTCTTCTGTACTGGTCCAGGACTGTCCCCCTGTGGCAGAAAGAGATGAAGCCAATTCAATCAGCCCCAATACAGCCCAAGACCCCCACCAAAAACCAGCTTGTTCTGGCAGCCACATCACTGTGGAGCTGAGATGAATCGCAGAATGGCACAGGCTGGAAGAGACCTTGGAGATCATCCTATCCAACCACCCTGCCACAGGCAAGGACACCTCTAGACCAGGTTACTCCAGGCCCCATTCAACCTGGCCTTGAACATCTCCAGGGAGGAGGCATCCACAACCTCCCTGGACAAGCCATTCCAGAGTCTTGCCATACTTGTAGTGAAGAAATTCTTCCTAAAATCCAATCTAAACCTACGCTCCCTCAATTTAAATCTGCTGCCCCTTGTCCTACCAGTGGATACTTGTAAAAAATCCCTCTGCAGCCATTCCGGAATCACAGAAACAACCATGTTGGAAGAGACCTCCAAGATCACCCAATCCAACCTATCACCCAGCCCTGGCCAATCAACCAGACCATGGCACTAAGTGCCCCAGCCAGGCTTGGCTTCAACACCTCCAGGCACACAGACTCCACCACCTCCCTGGGCAGCCCATTCCAATGCCAATCACCCTCTCTGCCAGGAACTTCCTCCTAACATCCAGCCTAGACCTGCCCTGACACAGCTTCAGGCTGTGTTCCCTTGTTCTGTTGCTGGGTGCCTGGCAGCAGAGCCCAACCCCACCTGGCTACAGCCTCCCTTCAGGGAGCTGCAGACAGCAATGAGCTCTGCCCTGAGCCTCCTCTGCTGCAGGCTGCACACCCCCAGCTCCCTCAGCCTCTCCTCACAGGGCTGTGCTCCAGGCCCCTCCCCAGCCTTGCCACTCTTCTCTGGACACCTTCCAGCATCTCAGTATCTTCCTTAAATTGAGGAGCCCAGAACTGGATACAGCACTCAAGGTGTGGCCTGACCAGTGTTGAGTACAGGGGCAGAAGGACTTCCCTGGTCCTGCTGGCCATACTGTTCCTGAGCCAGTCCAGGATGTCATTGGTTCTCTTGGCCACCTGGGCACACTGCTGGCTCATGTTCAGCTACTCTCTACCAGCACCCCTAGGTCCTTCTGCCTGGCTGCTCTCAGCCACTCTGTCTCCAGCCTGTAGCACTGCTTAGGGTTGTTGTGGCCAAAGTGTAGAACCCTGCACTTAGCCTCATTCCATTGGCCTCTGCCCACCCATCCTGCCTGGCAAGGTCCCTCCGAAGGGCTCTCCTACTCTCCAACAGATCCACACCTGCTCCTAGCTTGTTATCATCTGCAAATTTACTGGTGCTGGACTCAATCCCCTTGTCTAGATCATCGATAAAGAAACTGAACAGGATCAGGCCCACCACAGATCCCTTCAGGTACTGGAAGTCAGCTCTAAGATCCCTGGGAGTCTTCTCTTCTCCAGGATGAAGACTCCCAGCTCCCTCAGCCTATCCTCACAGCAGAGGTGCTCCAGCCCTTGGATCACCTTTATGGCCCTCCTCTGGACTTGTTCCGACAGATCTATGTCCCTGTTATGGTGAGGGGACACCAGAAACCCTACCAGGAACACAGCTCTCCAGGTCAGCAAACCTCCAACCCATATCTCACTCCGAGCCAAACATTGTTTGGGAAAGTGGAGGACCTGCAGCATGTACAGTTGTCGTGTTTCCAGCAAGACCTGCCCTACCAGTGGGGAAGCAAGACCTGCCCCGCATCACTTGGTGCCTTACGTTGCAGAGGGAGTGCGTTCTATGCCGGGGGGAGTTGATGTCACTTGGCGTGGACGATCGATCACCCTCAGCCGCAGAGGCGTCGGAGATGATGGAAGGCTGCCGGGAATGACAGGGACTCACTCTGACAGCTGGAAGGCAAAGGGGGGACATCAAGGAGTTAAACTCATGCCAGCAAACCTGACTCCACACAAAGTGTCTGCTGAGCTTCCAAGGAAGCCTATTTTGGGATCTTTTCGCCCGTTGGGTTTTTTTTTTGGCCTCTGGAGGAGTCTCTTCTCCCAAGGAATTAGTGATAGGGAAAGGGGAAATGACCTCAAGTTGCAACAGGGGAGGTTTAAGTAGGACACAAGGAAGAATTTCTTCCCCAGAAGGGTTATCAAGGCCTGGCCCAGGGCAGCAGTAGAGTTCCCATCCCCGGAGGGGTTTCAAAGAAATAGGAGATGTGGTGATGAGGGCCACAGTGTAGTGGTGACCTGGCAGTGCTGGGCAAAGGGTTGGACTCAGAGACCTCAAAGATCTCTTCCACTCAAACCACTTCCATGATTCCATGAATCAAGCAGCCACCCATGACAGATTTTGGCCCTGTGCCCTGAGCAGGTGCCCGTGCCCACCTTGCCGGTCCGCTGAGTGCTGGGGGTGGGAGTGGTAGAGGGTCTGCTGGCTCTGCCGGATGGCGGCCGTCAGCGGGAGGTCAGCCTGCATTACCCACTCCTGGTTGCCGTTCAGCACCGTCTCACCTGGCATGGCCAGGGAATGACGCTTGGGCACATCCTTGGTCAGCGTTGCAAGGGACTGCTTGGCCTGGGGAAGGACAGCAAGGTGTTATAGGGAAGACACAAGAATATGGCCCAGAGCAGCAGAACCAACATCCCCTTGGTGAGTAAGTACCCAAATTCCTCACTGCTCCACATCCAAGAACATCCAGCCAGCTCTATTCTAGGGGTGAGGTATTTTTAATGCCAGTATTGCAATAAAGCAGCCATGTGGGCAACTGTGCAAGCAATCATAGAGGCAATCACACAATGAACCATGGGGGCAACCACCTGTGTGCATCCATGGGGGCAATCACATAATGCAATCACAGGGGTAAATATCTGCATGCAACCATGGAGGCAATCAGAGGAATGAAACCATGAAGACAATCATATGCATACAAGCACAGAAGCAAACTACATGCACAGAACCGTGAAGGTAACCACATGCACGCAACTGTGGAGGCAATGACATGCATGCAATCATGTGCACGCAACCATGGAGACAACCACACACATGAAACCATGTGCACAAAACCATGGAGGCAAACACATCAAAGCAACCACATGCATGCAAAGGTGGCAGAAACCATGTGCATGCAACCAAGGCAGCAACTACCTAAATGCAATGTCGCAACAAACACTTCACTGGAGCAGAACTTGCTGGGGGTGTTCCCAGTTGCTGAGCCCAGAGCCTGCAGCAGCTGCAGGCTGTCCCCCTGCATGTTGTGCCTGCTGTGGTGTGAGGCTCACCATGGCCAGCTCGGCCTCCAGTTCCTTCATTCGGTTGTCTTTCAGGTCCAGCTGGGAGCGGAGGGCACTGGCATGGTCTGTGGCCTCCTTGGCTTGCCGTCGTAGCTCCCACTTCTCCCGCTCCAGGAGGTCCTTCTCCTTCGCCAGAGCTTTCACCGCGTCCTCGCTCTCCTGTCGGGACATTGGGTCATGGCCATCAAGAAGAGGCAACCCACTCACTACTACAAACCCTCTGCCATGACCTGCTCACTGACTGCTGCAGTGCCAGTGGGGAAGTGACACCTTTGGGTGTCACAAAAAACCTTGTGACTGGGTTCATGACGAAAAATGTGGCTAGCAGGTAGTGGGATGTTTTCCTGCCTCTCTGGGGGCCACATCTGGAGGACTGGATCCAGTTCTGGGCTCCCCAGTTCAAAAGGGTCAGGGAACTACTGGAGAGAGTCCAGGAGAGCCTACAAAGCTGCTGAGGGGCCTGAGAGCCCTGGGGCTGTTGAGCCTGCAGAAGAGCAGCCCCAGAGGGGGTCTGAGCAATGCTCAGCAACAGCTGAAGGGTGGAGGACAAGAGGCTGGGGCCAGACTCTAGCCAGTGGTGCCCAGGGACAGGACAAGGGACAAGGGGCACAAACTGCAACCCAGGAGATTCCATGTGAAGATGAAAAGAAACTTGTTTGGTGTGAGAGTGCTGCAGCCCTGGAGCAGGCTGCCCAGAGAGGTTGTGGAGTTTCCTTCTCTGGAGATTTTCAAGACCCACCTGGATGTGTCCCTGTGTGACCTGCCCCGGGTGGTCCTGCTCGGGCAGGGGGATCTGACTTGATGATCTCTGAAGGTCCCTTCCAACCCTCACCTCTCTGATTCTGTGGTTCATTGGGCACTTTCCAGGACAATCATCCCAAACCCCAGGTAGCACCACAACAATAGACATCTTTCCCTCCTCATCCTCATGCTCACATTGCAACCCCACAGCAAGAAGCAGGAAGCAGCCTCCTGGGAGCTGCTCTCTGCTGCTTCACTCCAGCCACAAATCTTTTTCTATTAATCAAACAGCAGCTTGATTTTCTACCAATTAATCCTACAGCCAGCAACTCTGCTCTGGTCTTCTACCACTTGCAAAAATCCTGCAGAGCTTCCAACCCCAGCTGGCCATTGTGATCCTGAGCAAGCTGCTGTTGGGTGCCCTGCTTTAGCAGGGCAGTTGGACTGTATGATCTCCAGAGGTCCCTCCTAACAACACAGACTCTGTACAAAGGGATCTTTGGTGCCCACAGTGAGCAGAGCCATCTTCAGCTAGTTCTGGTTTTTGACCAGTTACCAACTGGATTTTGTGCTCAGGCCACTGCCACTCCCCTCTGTGTCCCCAGACCATGGTGCTCCCACACTCACCTTCCTGTGCTGCTCATAGTTCCTGATGAAGTCTCGAAGCTGCTCCTCACGGCTCTCCAGGGTGGCATAGAGCTGCTGCATCTGGCTCACCAGGTCTGTCTTCTCCACCTTCAAGCGCTTGCGGTCAGCTTTCATGGCTGCGGGACAGAAGATGCTTCAAGCATGGGGCTCACAGCATGGGGCTCACCTCCATCTCTTTATGTTCCACAGAAAAAGAATCAAAACTATGACCTCCATGGACTGGGCTGGCAGCAGACACCCAGCTCACCCCTGCTGCACCCTCCAAAAATAGGGTCATAGAATGGTTTAGGTTGGGAGGGACTCAAAGCTCATCCAGTTCTAACCTCTCTCCACAGGCAGGGACACCTCCCACTAGAACAGGTCACTCAGGGCCTCATCCAACCTGGCCTTGCAGTCACAACTTCCCTGGGCAACCCATGCCAGTATCTCACCACCCTCACTGGAAAGAACTTCCTAACATCCAGTTTCAATCTCCCCTCTGCAAGTTTAAACCCATTATCCCTTGTCTTGTTGTTACCAGACCTTGTCAATAGTCCCTCCTCAGCCCTCCTGGAGCCCTCTTCAGAATCTGGAAGGCCACTGCAAGGTCTCCTCAAAGCCTTCTCTTCTCCAGGCTGCAGAGCCCCAACTCTTTCAGCCTGTCCTCAGAGCAGAGCTGCTGCAGCCCTCTGAGCATCTTGACGGCCTCCTCTGGACTGACTCCAACAGTTCCATGTCCGTGCTGGGGGGTCCAGAACTGCACACAGTGCTCCAGGTGGGGCCTCAGGAGAGCAAAGGGGCAGAATCCTCTCCTGTGCCCTGCTGGCAACACTGCTCTTGCTGCAGTCCAGTACACAGTTGCTCCAAGGAGCAGCTCAGAACAGGAGACTGAGGAGTGAAATCACTGCCACAGCCCTCGCAGCCCAGCCCAGGAAAACCTGCTGCTCCCTTTCCAGGATAAATAAACCGCAGCTGGGTTATTTTTAGCAGTGTGGCGAATTCCAGCAGTGCTCCCACAAGCCCAGGGTGTCCCTTTTGCAGTCAGAACAGAGTGGGAACACCATGAGGTGTCACAGAGGTATTTCAAGAGCTCCTTCTCCCTAGGATCAGGTGATAGCACAAGAGGAAATGGCAAGGAATTGCACCAGGGGAAGTTTAGGTTGGAGATTGGGAACAATTTCTTTGCTGCAGGAGCCGTCAGGCATTGGCACAGGCAGCCAAGGGAGCTGGTGGAGTCCCCATCCCTGGAGGTGTTCAAGATACCTGTGGCCACAGCACTTTGGGACACCATTTAGTGGCCATAGTTGGCCTTACACTGGACTTAGAGGGCTTGCAGGGAAAAATCAGCTCACATAGAGGGAAAAAGAGAGAACAGCCTGGGACAAAGGGGACAAATCAGGAGACTAAACTGTATGGACCAGTCCCTCTACCATTAAGCATCAGAGGTCAATCACAACCCAAAAGATGAACAAACCACCTAAAGAATCACAGAATCACTATGACTGGAAAAGAGCCCTAAGCTCTTCAAGTCCAATCTTTTACCCAACGCCTCCATGTCCACCAGACCATGCCCTGTAGTGCCACATCTACTCAAAGCTTTGAATGCCTCCAGAGCTGGTGGCTCCACCATCTCCCTAAGCCAGATCATTGTCTTGTCATTTTCCCTCGTCCACTCCAATGATTGTGGCTCCTCTTGGGATAACTCAGCCCCTTCCAACACTGGGACTTTCCTTAATTATTTTTTTCCTCCAGCTTTGGGAAATTACTACAGAGGGCTTCTAAAAACAGTCACCACCAGGCCACATCCAAGTGCTTTTAAAAAGGGCCTTTGCTGCTGCCTGGATGTATTTAACAATAACCCTTCCCCTGCCCAGTTATTTCCCAGGAACTACAAACATGCTGAAAAAGAAAAAATAACTGAGAGGCTCTCTGAACCACACTAGGCTGGCATCTGCACCCCATGGAAGCGGGCACCCCAAGTTACTGACCACACTGGCTGTGACTTGAGGACATATTAAGTGGATTCTAGAGGTGGAATTCTCGGTCCTTTGAAACATTTTTGGGCAGGGTTAGTCTTGGCCCCATCCCTGCTTAAAAAAAAAAACCTCAATTTTCAAGCCCTCAAATGATTCATGACATATTTGTACTTAGAATCATGGAACTGTTGAAGTTGGAAGAGACCTTGGAGATCATCAAGTCCATCCACTTGCCTAGAGCTCACAATCCCACCACTGCTGCTAAGCCACTGCCACTAAACCATGTTCCTCAGCACCACATCCACCTGGCTTTTAAATCTCTCCAGAGATGGGAACTCCACCACCAGCTTGGGCGGCCTCTGCCAGTGCCTGAGAGCGCTTTCTGGGGAGAAATTTTCCCTAATGTCTAATCTGAACCTCCCCAGGGGCACCTTGAGTCTCTTTCCTCTTGTCCTGTCACTTGTTGCATGTTAGCCACCTCCACGTGGCTTCAACCTCCTTTCAGGCAGTAGAGAGCAATGAGGTCACCTCTCAACTTCTTCTCCACACTAAGGAACCTCAGCTCTCTCAGGTGCTCCTCCCCAGCCCTGTTCTCCGGATCCTTCCCCAGCTTCCTTGCCCTTCTCTGGACTTGCTCCAGTTCTTCAATGTCTTTCTTGGAGTGAAAACCCCAAAACTGAATTCAGGGCTCAAGGTGTGGCCTCCCCAGTGCTGAAGTAGAAGAACACAATTAAGGCTTTTATAAAAGTTTAAGTCACTTTTTTGCATTCTCTGATGCCTGAGGTGAGAAAAGGCTCTTAATTAAGTTAATTAAATGACAGATCCCCTATAGAAGGCAACCTGCTTTAATTAGTGGCCAGTTCTGGTGTCCCCAGCATAAGGACACAGAACTGTTGGAGGAGGGCCACAAAGATGATCCAAGAGCTGGAGCAGCTCTGCTGGGAGGACAGGCTGAGGGAGCTGGGGGTATTCATCCTTGAGAAGAGAAGACTCCAGGGGGACCTTAGAGCTGCCTGCCAGCACTTGAAGGGATCTTGCAGGAAAGCTGCAGAGGGACTTTTCCTGAGGGTGTCTAGAGACAGGCCAAGGGGGAATGGTTTGAAGTGGAGGGAGGGCAGAGATAAACTGGAGCTGAGGAAGAAGCTCTTCAGTACAAGAGTGGTTAGACTCTGGAATAGGCTGCTCAGAGAGATTGTGGATGCCTTCTCCTGGAAGTGTTCAAGGCCAGGCTGGATGAGGCTTTGAGCAGCCAAGTCTAGTTAAGAGGTGTCCCTGCCCATGGCAAGGGGGGTTTGGAGTAGATGATCTCTGAAGTCCCTTCCAAGCTGAGCCATTCTGGGATTCTGTAATTCTTCAGCATTTCCAGAAAACACTTCATAAGCTTGCAAAAAACAACCCAGTGGAAATGCTCAACATCAGAAGAGTAGATACCACCTACCGAGGCTGAGTATTTACCAACAGCCACAGCAAACCAGGACTGCAGAAGGTGATGGAGCTGGCAGACTGCAAGAGCAGATGTTTTCCTATGAACCCAACAGGACAATTCAGCTTTTGTTTCATATTTGAGAGATTTGCTAACATTAAAGCACTTCCCCCCCACCTTCGAAAGAGCTTAGTTCCTAAGCTAATTAAAAATTAATCAGGCATTTGAGAACTTCATTCCAAACCAAATTAATAGTGAATTACAGAAAGGAAGCAGGAGAAGAAGAAGTTGGCAAAGGCAGCCAAGGAGGACTGAAGTGAGTTTTCACTGCCCATCAGGACCATCCAAGGAGGTGAATTTGTGTTTTTTTGTCCTTAATCCTATAATCCATGGCCAGGTTTGTGAATTCCAACCCCCTAGGAAGAGTTAAATCAACTCTCTTTGTGTCCACTTGCATGGTGGGATCTGGCAAAACCTCCAACCTCTCCATAAACCCAAGAACAGAGGCAAGAAACCCTAAGCCCACACATCAGGAGTGGAAAAGTCTTGATCTCATGTGGCTTCTTTGCATTATTCATGTTTCAGTCCCACCCAAAGCACAGGGCAGAAGTCGGGGGGTGACCCACCAGGCCCCCTGTCAGGCATACCAGCAGAAAGAGATGAGTTGGGAATGCTGTTGTGAACGCCTCCCCAGCACTCATCACCCACCCAATCTCCCTGTACAACGAGGTCAACCTACGCTCCTGTCACTTGAGCTTCCACCTCCTGCCACCTGATCTGTCCCCTGAGCATTGCTCCTTCAGGAGGATGATGGACACAGAGCAGTAACAGGACCTGTTCTGTGCTAGGGTCCTCTCACAGCCCAAACAATTAAAAATCCACACCACACACCCTCTCAGTGCCTTTGGTTTCCAGTTTTACCTAACGAGCTGAAACCAAATCACTCCAACACACCCACCTGAGCAGAACAGCCTTGCCTAGGGCAGCATCACAGATGAAACCACCCAGGGCACCACCACTGAAGGTGCCACCACCCCCACAGCTACTGTCTGGCCTCACTATCTAGCAGGTTCTGGGTGGGATTTAGCTAGCAGGCATTTCCTCCCCTAAGACAGGGGCTCCAGATGTCACCCCTCCCTTTGATGACACTAAACTGGGTGGAGTGGCTGCCACACCAGAAGGCTGTGCTGCCATTCAGCCAGACTTGGGACAGGCTGAGGGTTGGGCAGGAAGAAATTTAATGAAATTCAACGAGGACAAATTTAGAGTTTTGCACCTGGGAAAGAACAACCCCAGGGACCAGGATAGGCTGGGGATTGACCTGTTGGAAGGCAGTGAAGGGGAAAAGGGTTTGGGGGTCCTACTGGATGGAAGGCTGTGCTCTGGTGGCCAAGAGGGGTAATGCCATTCTGGGGTGTATTAGAAGGGCTGTGGTTAGTAGGTGGACAGATGTTAGCCTGTCCCTCTGCTCTGCACTGGTGAGGCCACATCTGGAGTACTGTGTCGAGTTCTGCCCCCCCTCCCAGTTTAAGAGAGACATAGAGCTGCTTGAGAGGGTCCAGCACAGAGCCACAAAGATGATGAAGGGAATGGAACATCTCTGTTAGGAGAAGAGCTTCAGGGAGCTGGGGCTGTGCTGCTGGGAGAAGAGGAGATTGAGAGGTTATAAAGATGTAAAGGTGAGTGCCAGGAGGTTGGAGCCAGGCTCTGCTGGGTGGTGCCTGATGACAGGACAAGGGCCAATGGGTGGAAGCTGAGGCATAGGAAGTTTCATTTCAACATGAGGAGGATTTTTTTCCCTGTGAGGGTGACACAGCCCTGGCACAGGCTGCCCAGGGTGGGTGTAGAGTCTCCCTCTCTGGAGATATTCAAAATTTGCCTGGATGTATTCCTGTGTGATCTGGTACAGGAGACCCTGCTCTGGCAGGGAGGTTGGACTGGATGAGCTTTGGAGGTCCCTATCAGCCCCTGACACTCTGTGATTCTATGATTGATAGTCACTCTTAAAGCCAGGGAAAATGAGCTGGCGGTGGTCTCATCTAGCCCAGCCTTGCTTGGAGAACATATGGATAATAACTACCTTGGAGGTGATACATTTGATGAAAACCAGCTATTTTTGGACCATAGCAACAGCATCTCTGCCTCCCCTCCAGCTCCCAGAGTGAAGTGGCAGAGCCCAAATGCAAGCCAAGAAGAGCAGTCCCAACACGCCCTTGAAGAGCAGCATGCCTGTGACTCCCATCCACTTGCAGCTACCTGTGCTCTGTGCAACGTGGAATAGAATCAGAGGGGACTTCAGCAATCATATCCTTATTTCCTAACATGGGGACCAAGGCATCCTCAGAGAGCACCGTTCAAGACTCAGTGATGCCCCAACTCAAGAGGGTCACACAAGCTGGTCCTGTCCCATTAAAATCCACTTAATTTCTCCTGTTTCTCATCCCAACCATGAAATTCCATATTGTCACCACGACTAATCCATAAAATTGGTCAGGAATTGCAGCATCACTCCTGGCTTTGGTGCCTGCACTCCTCGGGAGCAGCTGTCACTACCTGCAGAGAAGGTCCTGACATGGAAGATGTCAACATTATGTGGAGTTGGGCAGAGCCAGCACTTGCTGCTGGGTGTGCGGAGGTTCAACATGGGCAGGAACTTTGAGTGTGATGTTGAATTTCAAGAAGAAATCATTGTGGGGCACTTGCTGTGGCGGCATTCAGGCTGGAAACAGCCTATTAGGAGGCCAAGGGCTTCCCAACCCAGCCTCTCAATAGGCAGAAAGGTGGTTAATAACTTCTGCTGAGGACTTAAGGTGGGCCTCAGAGAATCACAGACTCACAGGATGTCAGGGGTTGGAAGGGACCCAAAGAGATCATTGAGTCCAACCCCCCTGCCTGAGCAGGACCACACAATCTAGCTCAGGTCACACAGGAACACATCCAGACAGGCCTTGAAAGGCTCCAGAGAAGGAGACTCCACTTCTCTGGAGAGCCTGTGCCAGTGCTCTGGGACCCTTACAGGAAGTAAGTTTCCCCTTGTGTTGAGCTGGAACCTCCTGTGCTGCAGCTTCCATCCATTGCTGCTTGTCCTATCCCAGGGAGCAGTGAGCAGAGCCTGTTCCCCCCTCCTGACCCCCAGCCCTCAGATTATTTATAAATATTTATTACATCTCATTTGGGGGGAGTTGGGACATCCATCTGCTGACACACACATGCACCAGGACCCCCCATCTGCTGACACACACATGCACCAGGACCCCCCATCTGCACACACTGGGCACAGGGGTGCAGCAGGCAATGGTGCTGGCCACAGGCCATGCTCCAGCAAGGACCACAGGCTTTGCAGAGATGGAGCTGCTCTTTAGAGATGACCAACACAAAGCCCAGAGCTACAGGACAGCATGGCCAAGTTTTCCCAAGCTCCCTGCAATGCCCCATCCTGCAGCTCCTTAGCAGGGAGCCATTCCTTCTCCAAACCCCTCTCTGCACAGACTTTTCTCCTAGCAGAAGCATGAGCCAGGCACAGTCACTGTTGCTTTCCCTCCTCTTTTGGCTGTGTTTCCCTACAGACAATTTCTCACTGAAAGAAAAAAAAAAAAAGATGCATTCTTTTCTCTCCAGCTGCTGATTCTGTTTCCACATTCCCCTTCTCTGTACCAAGCCTCTGCTGCTGCCCAGCTCCTCCAGCCCAAGGGATACAGCAGCTTTTCCAAATCATTCTGCAGCTTTCCAGTATTGCAGGGGAGGGAAGGAACTTCCCCAGACTTCTTGTTATGTGCCTTTCCTAGCGCATGCTGAGCTTCCCTCTTCCCAGCCATCACACCTGCAGACAAGTCCTGGAAAACCAAATCCTTGCAGCTCAGAACAAGCCAACATTATGCTACTTGAGTACTCACAATTCTCCAGCCAAACTCATTTCTCCTCTCCACTACCCTCCACAGAAACACACAGGACCTCACTGCAGCTTCTCAGACCACTCAGGATCATAGACCCACAGAATCATCGTGGCTGAGAAAGATGTTTAAGTTCATAGGACCACAGAACTGTTTGGGTTGGAAAACACCTCCGAGGTCATCAAGCCCAGCTGTGAACCCAGCACTACCACGGCCATTAAACCATGTCCCAAAGTGCCATGTCCACACATTTCTTGAGCACCTCCAAGGATGGAGACTTTGCCACCTCCCTGGGCAGCCAATGCCATTCTCAGCCTCTAACTCAACCAAGTTAAACCATGTCCCTTTAGTCATATTTTGCTAAAAAAAGGACTTAAAAACCATTCTGCTTTTCCGTATTCATCAGCACTTCTCTCTGCTTGTCCATGTGGAACAAACATCCTCCAGTCGAGGCTTTTCTTCTCTAATTCCAGAGTGTTTCCTGCTGATGATGGCATGAGGGAGGAAAGATTTTGGACATTTTTTGGGTGTTATTAATTTCTAAGGATGCTTTTGTAAAGCAGAGTGATAAAATCAATTATGTGTGGCCAGCAGATCAAGGAAGATTCTCCTACTCTGCCCTGGTGAGACCACATCTGGAGTACTGTGTCCAATTCTGGGCTACTCAGTTCATGAGGGACAGGGAACTGCTTGAGAGAGTCCAGTGGAGGCTACAAAGCCACTGAGGGGCCCTGAGCATCTCTGTGAGGAGGTGAGGCTGAGGGGCTTGGGGAAAAGCAGCCCCAGAGGGGATCTTACTGTTTACCAATATTTGAGGGGTGGAGGGCACATTGCCCTGTGATAGGACAGGGGACAATGGACACTAACTGGAACCCAGGAAGTTCCAGCACTGAGAAGGTGCTCAGAGACGCTGTGGAGTCTCCTCTGGAGACTTTCAAGACTCATCTGGACACATTCCTGTGTGACCTGCCCTAGGTGATTGTGCTCTGGCAGGGTAGCTGGACCAAACAATCTCCTTTTCAACCCCTACCATTCTATGATTCTTCTTATCCCACTTGCCCCCAAATATAGACTCAGCTCAATCCCTTGCCCTTGTCCTGTACATCTCAGCATCCCAGACCTGAAGGAGATGATAGAATGCACTGAGTTGGAAGGGACCTCACCTAGCCCAACCCTGCTGCAGTCAGCAGGCACACCCCCAAGCAGATCAGGTTGCTCAGAGCCCCATCAAGCCTGTAACGAGATGCAGTGGACTGGGGCTTTCCCACCCCGTGCTGCACAGGCTCTGAGGGTGAAAACTTTTGACAGCCTCTCTTGGTAATCCGGGAACAAGAGCTGACAAGTGCAAGTTCCAGTCGGCATGTTGGGGATTTGAGATGATACTTAGAGCTGTGGCACTGCCGGGGGTTGACACAGCAGAGCTCTTCCCTGCTCAGGATCATCCTCCCAGCTCCTGCTAACAAACTGTCCTCCTCAAACTTCTCCGCAACTCGTTTTTGGGAGGGACAAGCTGCAATGATGGCGTTTTACTCTGCATAGCCTGGAGGGAGAGCACAGCCCTGACAAGAACCAAATCATTGCAAGAGGAAAAGAGGAGGCCATAGAACCGTGAAACTGTTAAGGTTGAAAGAGAGCTTTGAGATCAAGTCCAACCTCTTGCCTGGAGCTCACAATCCCACCACTACTGCCAACCCAGCACCACTAAACCACATCCCTCAGCACTACATCCATGCATCTTTTAAATCCCTCCAGGGATGATGACTCCACCACCTCCCTGAGGAGCCTGTGCCAGGGCTTAACCCCTTCTGTGAAGAAAGCTTTCCTCCTGTCCAACCTAAACCTCCCTTGGCACAACTTGAGGCTGCTTCCTCTTGCCCTGCCACTTGTTGCATGGGAGAAAAGTCTGACCCTCACCTGGCTCCAAGGTCCTCTCAGGGAGCTTTAGAGGGTGATGAGGTCTCCCCTCAGCCTCCTCTTCTGCAGACTAAACAACCTAGTCTCCCTGGGCAACTGTTCCCTCAGCCTCTGTTTTCTGCAGCATTCCTGATAATTCCACACGGAATAAGGACAATTCACCGAGAACCTCCAAGGGGCTCAAATCCGACCCATTCCCACCTCACAAACAGCTCCAGCTGCACTTCAGCTGCTCTCCTGGCTCCGCTCTCTTAATTAGCCATGGAGGAATTACTTTGCAATGCTGCAAACCCTCTATGTCCCCTTTCTCAGCCTTGGTCCTTCCTGGGGAGGGAGCTGGGAGAGGGTGTTCTGGGGAGCCCTGTGATCAAACCTCCCACCACACGGGTTCGCAGTATGGTGGGGTTGGAAGGGACCTCAGAAGATCATCTAGTCACAGACTCAGAGAATCACAGAACGTCAGGGGCTGGAAGTGACCTCGAAAGCTCATGCAGTCCAACCCCCCTGCCAGAACAGGTGCACCTAGACCAGAACACACAGGAACATGTCCAGGTGAGTTTTGAATACCTCCAGAGAGGGAGACTGTACAACTCCCCTGGGTAGCCTGATCCAGGGTTCTGTCCAACACCCCTGCTAGAGCAAAACTAGGTCCACAGAGAGAAAGTCTCCTCCTTCTCTGAAGACTTTCAAAGCCAACCTGGGCATGTTCCTGTGTGGCCTGCCCTAGGTGATCCTGCTTTGGCAGTGGTTTTGGACTCGATGATCTATGGAGGTCCCTTCCTTTCAAGGGACCTTGAAAAATCATCTGGTCCAACCCCCCTGCCAGAGCAATATCACCTAGGGCAGATCACACTGGAATGCATCCAGATGGCTCTTGAATATCTCCAGAGAGGGACACTCCACCATCTCCCTGGGTAGCCTGTTCCAGTGCTCTGTCACCCTCACAGGATAAAAAAGGAGGCTGGAGTTTGCCTTCCCCTTCTAATTAACTTCTGGAAACTTTAGGGTCCCGACGAGAGGTGGTCCTGGTTCTGGCTAGGGTTCACCCAGGAGAAGAGGGAGGAACAGCCCTTACCCTGTAGAGCCTCCTTGGCACGCGCCAGCTCCTGCTCCTTCTGCGCCAGCTGCACTTTCAGCTCGGTGGCCGAAAGGACCTCTGGTGACTTGCTGCCGTGCGCCTCCTCCAGGTCCTTCGTCAGCATTTCCTTCATTTGCCGGAGCAGGTGAACCTCCTCCTGCAGCTGGGCCACCTCCTCCCGCAGCAGCGCTGGAGGAAGAGGAGACACAATGTCAGGAAGCGACCGACGGCTCCCGGCAGCCAATTCAAAGCCCAGGCAAAACTCCCCCCCCCCGCCCCAAACACGCAAAACTGTTTTGCACAGCCCCAGCTCTACAGTGGAGGGACAAGAAGGAAAGAACCACAGAATGACAGAAACATGCAGCTTGGCAGAGCCCCTCAGGGGCACCAAGTCCAACCTAGAACCCTACTCTGCAAGATTCACCTTAAACCATAGCCCTAAGCACCACATCCAAACCACCCTGAAACACACCCAGGCTGGGTGACTCCAGCACCTCCCTGGGCAGCTCATCCCAGTCCCTGACCACTCCCTCTGCGAAAAACCTTTTCCTACTGTCCAATCTAAACCGCCTCAGCTTGAGGCCCTCCCCCTTTGTTCTGTGTCCAATTATCTGTGAGAAGACCCCAGCAGCAGCCCCCACAATGTCCCTTCAGGTAGTTGTAGACACAGAACACAGAATCATTTGGGTTGGAAAAGACCTCTAAGATCATCAAATCCAACCACTCACCCAAGACCACCATGGCCATTAAAGCAGGAGGAGGTGGAAGGGCTCTCCACTGGGTGTTAGTTTCTATTTTTTGCATTATCAAGTTAAAAATAAATAATAATAGATACTGGTGAAAATAACCCAAGAAGCAGTTCCCCACCCAGACCACTCACTCGTGGAGCTATCAAGCTCCACTATGCCTCAGAGAGAAGCTTCAGAGATTTGCCCCCACCCATGGACATCTTCAGGATGTCCTTGACGTTCAGCAGCCCCTGCTGTGAGACTGCAAAGGGGATGATGATGCTCACATACCTTTGCAGACCCACATCACAACTTCCACAGATGTAAGGCCAGCAGCTATAATGCCCCTTAAAGGGCATCCTGGCACACCCCAGTCAGTTGCCCTCTGCAGCAGGCACCAGGAGACGCTCCTTTCCTAAGGCTGCACGTCCTACTTGGTGAAACCAAGAGGTCTTCTGCTCCTTCCACCCATGGCAACCTCACTGTCCTCTTCCTGCTAAACACTTTTTGGGTGTGCACCACCACTATGCGCATGTCCAAAAAGTGCTCTGCCCAGAATTGTTTTGGTTGGAAGAGACCTTTAAGATCATCAAGCACTGCCAGGGCACCACTATACCACATCCCTCAGCACCACATCTCCATGGCTTTGAAACCCCCTCTAGGCATGGGGATGTCACCACTGCCCTGAGCAGCCTGTTCAAGGCTTTGACAACCCTTCTGGGGAAGAAATTGTTTCTCATGACCAAGATAGAACTGCCCTGTGGGGGTGACTTGAATCAACTTCCTCTTGTCATAGAAAAGACCTTTAAGATCATCAACTCCAACCATCAACCTACAGCTACTATGGCCATTAATCAATCCAGGTCCCCAAGTGCCACATCCACACACTGCTTGAACACCTCCAGGGATGAGGACTCCACCACCTCCCTGGGCAGCCTGTTCCAGTGCCCGACCAATCTTGCAGGATTCCCAACACATCCTCCAACCATTACATCCCCGAGAAGCCCTTCCTTGTTACCAAGCAAAATGCTACTGCTTGTTCCTTAGGAGATGAGAACAAGCCCCATCTGGCTCCAATCTCCTTTCAAGCAGTTGTAGAGAGCCAAAAGGTCTCCCCTGAGCCTCCTTTTCTCCAGGCTGAACAGCCCAGTTCCCTCCCTATTATCCAGATATCATGATCCAGAATGACTCATACGACACTGTGAACAGTTTGCTTTTCTCTCCCCTATGAGAGAGAGCACGCAGAGAAAACCAACTCAACTCATCTAAAGGGGTTTCTTGGGCTTGCCCCATGCCCCTGGCTAGGGAAAGAAGTACATAAATCCCTTCACATGCACATTAGCTACAAATACAAATACAAAAGTGAATACTCATACTCCGAGCTAACCCAGTTGGGTCTTTTCCCCATTGTCCTCATGCATCAACCAGTCTGGGGATAAAATATGGGGGGAGCTGTTTCTCCTTAACCTGGCCAAGGTCCCCCCACCATGTGCTTCCTTTCTGGAGGGTTTGTGGAACAGGGAAAGGGAGTTTCCCCCGGCACCCTACCCTCCCCCCCCCAGCAGCTGCGCCAGGAAAGCATCAAATCTGGTTTGCATACTTGAAATGCTTCCCATCTGAAAACTGGCAACATCCCATCCTGGAAATTATTCAGCAATAAAGTCACTAACAAGGAACAGTCAAGCTCCAGACTGGAGATTCTGGGGCAGTCCAAAGGGCTTGCTGGAAATATAGGCAGAAAAGCAAGACGTGAAAGTTTGCCATAGCCAAAAGCACCTTCCATGGGGGTGGATGTAGGGGGAGGGGGTGTGTGTATGTGCTGCATAAATGCATCATTAACCCCTTCCAGCCTCTGGGAATCACAGAATGGTGGGGGTTGGAAGAGACCTCTGATGAGGTCCAACCCCCATGAGAGAACAGGAACAACTACAGCATATCCAACAGAAACATGTCCAGGTGATTCCTGAAAGTCTCCAGAGATGAAGGCTACACCACTGCTCTGGGCAGCCTGCTCCAGGGCCCTGAAATCCTCAGAGCAAAGAAGTTCCTTCTCCTGCTTAGATGGAATCCCTCTCTGTGGGAGGCAAGGGACTTGTCTACCCTGTGATACTTACCATGCAAATCCCATTTCAGTCCCTTACCTGGCCACATAAAGCCCCACACGACCCCACAAGTGGCTGCTGCTAATTGCTCTTTTTTCTCCCCACCTCCACTCCCCTGATAATTCATTTTCACCCTCTCCTTGCAAGCTGTTTCCCCTGGGAGATAACAGTGTGCAATTCCCAGGGGGATGATTAACCTGTGGAGGAGGATCCAGCTAAGGCAGTTTGCGCAAGGGTGTTCTGCAAATGACAGCGCTTTTGGAGTCCCCACCCCTGGAGGTGTTAAAACAACCCCAGTGGGCATGGCACTGTGAGGTGTGATTTAGTGGCCATGGTGATGTTGGGTTCATGGTTCGACTGGATGAGCATGGAATTGTAGACTGTTTGGGGTTGGAAGGGACTTAAAGATCATCCAGTTCCAACACCCCTGCCACAGGCAGGGTCACCTCCCCACCACTCCAGGACGCACTCCAGGGAGAGGTCTTTTCCAACCCAAACAATTCTATATCAGTGCAAAGCCAAGAAAATTCCCTCCCTCTCCCTCTTCTTCCAGGGAAGGAAAACAAACCCAAGGATCACAGAATGACAGAAACATGCAGGCTGGCAAAGCCCCTCAGGATCACGAAGTCCAATCTAGAACCCTATTCTACAAGATTCACCTTAAACCATACCCCCAAGCACCACATCCAAACGACCCTTAAACACATCCAGGGGGAGTGAGACTCCACCACCTCCCTGGGCAGCTCCTTCCAGCACCTGACCACTCTCTCGGTGAACAGCTTTTTCCTGGTGTCCATGGGGCATGAGGAAATCCTGCAGCAGAGAATCCCAGAGGAGACTCTTTGAACAGATTCGCAGAGGCTTCTCCCAGAGCTCCTCTCTATCAGGTGCCGCACGCCGCCGCATCCCCCGTTCCCGGCTGCTCCCGGTTGGAACACGACAGAGAAACGCAACGGCGTTCCTCCTCCCAAGCATGCAACCAGGCAATTGAACCCCGAGCTTAGCACTTGGCTCCCGCTGCAGGCAGCAACTACGAAGTTCAAATCCAAGATCCGTAAGAAGCCATAGGCACAACGCGGAAAAAAGCAGGCAGCGCCCCGAGCCAGCGGCCGCCGCACAGGCGCCTGCGAGCCACAGCCGAGAGAGAAACCTCAATGATTGAGCTCTGCAGCAGCCAGAGATCAGAGAGCTTGGCTTTTCCACAGAGCTAAGATGCAGCTCTAGGAACACGAGAAGTGGACTGTGCTCTGCAATAGCCAGTTGGGTTTGCGATAGATTTCCTTTTGCTAGATAGAGAAAGAAACCAAATCTATACAGTTGTAGATAGAATTTATATTGTCATATATATTTAGAGAGAGTTTGCTGCATGCGTTTCTTTTTGCTATATATATTTGGGTTTGCTACATACATTTCTTTCTGTTACATGTATTTCTATTATATACAGATGCCTATCTGCATTTCTTTTTGCTATACATATATATTTGGGTTTGCTATATACATATTTTCCAGTTTCCTATATAAATTTCTTTCTGTTACATGTATTTCTATTTTTTATATATGTATGTATACACACACACACACACATAATCCTGCTATATATCTTTCTTCTGGCTATCTGCATTTCTTTTTGCTATACATATATATATTTATTATATACATTTCCTTTTACTCTCTACATTTTCATTACTTATATACATTTCTTTATGCTATAAAGAAATCTGAGTTTGCTATACACATTTCTTTTGGCTATGTATCTTTTGCTATACATATTTGAGTTCAGTGCATATATATGGGTTTGAGTTTGCTATATATTTTTCTTTCATATGTACATATATGAATTTGTTTTATTTATATATATACACACATATACTGGATGGTCTTCAAGGTTCTTTCCAACTCAAACTGTTCTATGAACCTATGGACTTCTTTTTGCTATAGACTAATAGAATGGTTTCAGGGACCTTGAAGATCATCCAGCTCCAACCCCCTGCCATCGGCAAGGACACCTCCCTCCAGCACAGGCTGCCCAAAGCCTCAACCAGTCTGGCCTTGGACACCTCCAGGGAAGTGGCATCCACAGCCCACCTGGGCAACCTGTTCCAGTGTCTCCCCACCCTCACTCTAAAGAATTTCTTCCTAATCTCCACTCTAAACCTCCCCTCTTCAGGCTTCAATCCATTCCTATCTCCTCTTCTCCTCCTATCACTCCAAGCCCAGAGCTGCACTCCATACCCCAGCACTGGTCATCTCCTTGGCACAACTCTCTTGGGGCAGACTGGCTGGAAAGTTACCTGGCAGGAAAGGACCTAGGGGTGCTGGTCGACAGCTGGCTGAAGATCAGCCAGTGTGTGCCCAAGTGGCCATGAAGAACAACAGCATCCAGGCGTGGACTAGAAAAGGTGTGGCCAGCAGGACCAGGGAAGTGATCGTCCCCCCTGTACTGGGCACTGGGGAGGCTAGACCTTGAGTACTGGGTTCAGTTCAAGAAGGATATTGAGGGGCTGGAGCAGGTCCAGAGAAGGACAACAAAACTGGGGAAGGGTCTAGAGATCAGGGCTGTCGAGGAACAACTGAGGGACCTGGAGGTGTTCCACCTGGAGAAAAGGAGGCTGAGGAGAGACCAGCAAGGAAGTTGGAGCCAGCTAGGGGTCAGTCTCTTTTCTCAGGGAATGGGAAATGGGACAAGAAGAAATTGTCTCAAGTTCCAGGGATAGGAGATTCAGCGGGGACTGGGCTTAGCACCTCACACAAGTGGCTCTACACACCCCCAACATAATGCCAGAACATAACCCAGGGACCACAACTAATTGCGAAACACTTCTGGTTTTGCAGTTCAACCTTATGAGCAACGCTGCACTGCAGGAAATAGCTTTAAGCTGGAAGATGGCAGACTGAGACTGCAAGCTAGGAAGAAATTCTTTAGACTGGAATAGGCTGCCCAGGGAGGTTGTGGAGGATGCTTTCCTGCCTTGGAGGTGTTCAAGGCCAGGCTGCATGAGGCTTATGCAAGATGCCCCCGCCTATGGCAGGGGTTTGGAACTGGATCATCTTTAAGGTCCCTTTCAACCTAAACCATCCTGTGATTCTAGGAAATGGAATCTGCTGCAATGAATCACCTCCCAGATGCAACAACCCCAACACAAAGAGCCTCCCATCACATTTTCCCCAGCTTTTTAGCCCCTTTTTGTTTTGCTTTGGTTTTTTTCCTTCTCTTTTTAACACACACACACACACACACACACCCCTTATATTTTTTTGAGAGGCTCTGCCTGCATGCTGTTAATTCCTGATCCCTCGGGAGGAAGGAGGCATCACTTTGCATGGATGAGCCCCATCACACACCAGCTCATCCCAGCCCCTTCCAAATCTGTGGGCAGTGGTGAAATTAATACAATTCAAACATTTCCTGGGCTAATTGCTGAAAACAACCATTCACAGCAAAATAATTGGCTGTTAATTACATTTCACTTGATAGCATTAAACTTCCACACCACTGCCAGGCTCTGCAGCCTTTATGCTTTAAGCACTGATGAGTGTTAACAGACAGTGTAAAAAATATTCCTTCTTTAATTGCACATACAGCAATTTGGGGCTGAAGTTTCCACTCCAGCTCCTTCCAAATCCCATCTCTGACTCTTCTTGGCAGCAGATATACAGCAGCAAAGCTTTTTTTTACTGGCCTTGGAGTCAGTGTTGCTTTAAAAACATACATTAAAAGTTTTTTTTTTTCTCTTTCCCCTTCCATGTATTACAGCTGATGTGATGGTTGGAGGGTTTTAAAAATGGATGCAGTTTAAATGAGAAAGGTTATAGTGGTGGCATCAGCATCTCAGGTGAAAACTGTGTTTTGTGGCAAGCAGGAAGACAATTTCTGCTTTGCTGGGTACAAATCAAGGGATTTCAGAATCAGCAAATGGTCAGAAGACTCAAGCAGCAGCAATGGGGACCAAAAGCAAGCAGAGAGACAAGCTGGAGCACAGCTTGAGTTGGAAGGGACTGTAAAGTTCATCTTAGTTCCAACTCTCTGGGGAGCAGAAAATAAAATCATCACCTCTCAAAACTTTCACAAATTATTTGCCCTTCTGCACCCTATCATGGAATCACAGAATGGTTTGAGTTAGAAGGCATCTCAAAGATCATCGAATTCCAACCCCCCTGCCATGGGCAGGGACACCTCTCACTAGACATAGGTTGCTCAAAACTTCATCCAGTCTGGTCTTAAACTTTTCCAGAGATCATAGAATCAGAATCAAATAATTAACCAGGTTGGAAAAGACCTCTAGGATCATTGAGTCCAACCTATCACCTAACCCTTCTAATTAAGTAAGCCATGGCACTAAGTGCCTCATCCAGCCTACTTTTAAACACCTCCAGGGATGGTGACTTCACCACCTCCCTGGGCAGCTCATTCCAATGCCAATCTCTCTTGCTGTGAAGAACTTCTTCCTAACATCCAGCCTGAACCAGCCCTGGTGCAGCTTGAAGCTGTGTCCTCTTGTTCTGTCCCTGGTTGCCTGACAGAAAAGACCAACCCCACCTGGCTACAGCCTCTCCTCAGGTAGCTGTAGACAGCAATGAGGTCTGCCCTGAGCCTCCTCTTTTCCAGGCTGCACACCCTCAGCTCCCTCAGCCTCTCCTCACACAGCTGTGCTCCAGGCCCCTCAGCAGCCTTTGTATCCTTCTCTGGACACATTCAAGCACCTCAACATTCTTAAATCACACAGTACTCAAGGTGTGGCCTAACCAGTGCTGAGTACAGGGTCATCCACAACTCCTTTGGGTAACCTGTTCCAGTGTCTCATGACCCTCTAGTAAAGAACTTCAAATCATCCATGGATCACCCCAAATAATCATTTTACAGACCCTGCAGAAGCGTATATGGAGAAAAAAAATGGCAAAAAGAGAAATGATAAAATCTTTGTGCTAAGGACACCACTTAAGAGACCCTTACTAGTCAAGAGCATAGACTCATAGAATCTCTTTGGCTGAAAAAGACCTTTGGTCATCCAGCTCAACCATTCTATAACTGCCACATCTGGGGCTAAACCATGGCACTCAGCACCACATCTCTGTGTCTTTTAAAGCCCTCCAGGGACAGGGATTCAGCCATCTCCCTGAGGAACCTGCTTCAGTGTTTGTGCATGGTGTGACCCTTTAAAGCTTTGGCCTAGAATACATAAACCCACAAACACAAATGTACACAGGCATCCCTCCTGGAATGGGGAATAGCAGGGACACAGGATGGAGAACATTAGAAGGAAACAGTTATTAAAACACTGGGGATGAATCAAGCTATTCCAAAGAGCATCTCTTCGCCTGAGATCATTAAGAAGCTTCTAAGCTTGGGACCTGTCTCTCTTGCAGCAAGGCACAACCAAACTCTCTTCCCCAGCAGCCTACATGATGTAGACTTTTACCTCCACTCAGCACATCTCTGCAAGGAAATGTAGAGGAAAAGCCCAAACCACCAGAAACAAGAGCAGAGCAGGAAGATCAGCCACAGCTACCTTCCTGGTGTGCAAGCAGCCAAGCTGTGCAGAACACTGACCACAAACTCAAGAAAGCATTTGGGTACCTCAGAATGCTGGATTTGATGAAGGATCCAATTACCACCACTGCTCAGGTCCTGCTGGTGCAAAGCCAACATGCCCAACCTCCCCTATCGACAGCTGAGCACCCTGATGGACTCACAGTAGCTCAAAACCAAGCATGAGGCAGAATCATCTCCTGGCGGGGAGAAGCACCAGGGCCTATAATTTATCCACCACACCTTCAGCCAGCTCCTATTGTCACACAGCCCAGCTATGTCCCTGGGTGCAGCATCTCGCACAGTGCTGCATGACTTTGGAGGAGCTACAGGCCACCACCACTTCCTCCTGGCTGGGCACTGGGACAAAGCCACTGGGGTTAATAAAACGAATTTTGGCTCCACACATCCATCCTTTCAAACAGAAAACTTTCCAGTCCCTCCCCTGCTGCTGCTGTGATGCTCAGGCGAGTGAACTGTTGCACCTGGACATGGGTATGGACGCTCCTGATCAAGTTTGGGTTAAAGCTTTTACCCCACCCCTGTAATCCCTTACAAACACCATTTCTGGGCTTCTCCTTCAGGTAGCCACCAGCTTGGCATCAATGCTCCCATAGAGGCACAGTTCCTAGCACTGGACACCCAGGTGCACACCCCAACCGTTCACCACCAACCAGTGCTGGCAGGCAGCACACCACCTGCCTGCAGAGTTTCTCCCTGCATCTTGGCACCCCCCAAGCACCCCCCACCCCAAAATTAAAAGAAGTATCCCTCCCTGCCACCTGGAGCCTGCTCGCTTGGCTGGTCTGCTGTCTCACAGCAGATGTACAGAAATGAGAGCCGACAGAAACCTCCAGCGCACGGCGCTGGGATGGGTCTGAGGGGTGTCTGGGGAAAGGCTGGAGGGTGCAAAGCCTCTCAAAACAACCCGTGGTTGGAAGGCAGATGCTGCTCGGCTACGACCGCCACCCCTCCCCGAGCTGTCTGCGAGCCCTTCGCAAGCGGCCGGAGCGCTCCAACTTCTCCGCCAGACAAAATGGACTACGGAGCGTGGGCAGCCACCTCCTCGTCCTCCTCCACACCGCCGCAGGGTGCCCGAGACCCCCACCCAGCCCTCAGCTTCATGCCGGGTGCGGGAGGCCGGCGTGGGCACCCACGGCCACCCTCCTGCACGGCCCCGGCGAGCTCCGAGGCGAACGAACTCGGCAGCCGCCGGCGTTGTTTTGTTTCTCCCATGAGGAAGCGAGCTCCGAGAGTATAAAGCGACCCGGGGAAGGCAGCCACGTCGGGCTGCAGCCCCACATGCGAGGCAACAGGAACCCGCCGAAGAGCCTCTTACCTGCGTGAGCTAAGCAGGGGCACAGCACCCTGCCCCTCGCCCCGTCGCCGGCCGCCCCTCGCCGTCCCCGGCCGGCCGAACAATAGGCCGGTGGCGGAGCGAAGCCCAGCTCGCAGCGGCACGTCCCCGGCTTGCTCTCCTCCTGCTCCGACTTCATGGCGGGGAACGGCAGCAGCGGGGGTCTCCAGGGTCGGGGGTCCCCGGGGCGGCAGACTCCTCCCCGGCACAGCGCGGAAGTGCGGCGGACGCTACCTGCCTTGGGAATTTGACCCCCGCCGGCCAACCCGAGTTTCCCCGGCCTGATGTCACGCCGGCAGAGGAGTGGCTTTGCCCGCAGCCCAGCCAAGGGTCGCGGGGGCCCGCAGCGGGCCAAGAGCTCTCCCCAGCGTCCCGCAGCAAAGAGCTGCGCAGGAACCCGCAGCTCGGCCGGCGGCGGAAATGATTCGCAGCTCGCCGGTCCATCGCTCCGCCGCCACCCACCGAGCGGTGGCAGAGAACACGCACCGTGCCCCCACCGCGTCCCAACCGTGTCCCCACCGCACCGGCGTGGCCTCCGCTCCACAAGCTGCCGGGACTCAGCCATCAAAGAATCGGAGAATCACTAAGGTTGGGAAGTCCTCCAAAGCTCATCCAGTCTAACCATCAAGCTAAGACCGCCCTGGCCAATAAACCATGTCCCTAAGTGCCACGTCCATGCGCTTCCTCAACATCTCCAGGAACGGTGTTTCCACCACCCCCACCCTGGGCAGCCTGTTCCAGTGCCTGACCGCTCTTGCAGGGAAGAGGTTTTTCCTCAGCTTCTGGGTGGGGAAACTGAGGCAGGAGAAAGGGAACAGAGAGCCAAGTGCACAGCTGAGCCTTGTAAGGGAAGCAGAGGCAGCATTTGCCCTTGCAAACAGTAAATATAACAACAACAACAATAATAATAATGATGATGATGATGTTATTGTTATGGTTATTTTGCCCAGGCTGGATGTGTTGCACACACTCATGGCTGCAGGAGGACCACTGCAGACCAGCCCCCACCTTCCACCTCCAAACCACCAGGGTTGGACCCACAGGTGAAAAAAAGCACAGATGGGGAGCTAGTGGGATGGGGTGAGCAAGTCAGCAAGAATGCAGGAGTCACTTGCTCCAGCAAAATAAAAGCTGAATAAAAAGTGTGGAATGTGGGTTGGTGAGGCTGCAGATCAAATACAGGGTTCAGTTTTGGGGCCACTCACTCCAAGAAGGACATTGAGAGGCTGGACTGCATCCAGAGAAGAGCAAAGGAGCTGGTGAAGGGTCTGGAGAGCAGATCTGATGAGGAGCAGCTGAGGGATCTGGGGATGTTCAGCCTGGAGAAAAGGAGCCTAAGAGGAGAGCACCTGGCTCTCTACAGCTCCCTGAAAGGAGGTTGGAGCCAGCTGGGGGTTGATCTCTTCTCCCAAGGAACAAGTGATAGGATGAGAGGAAATGGCCTCAAGTTGCACTGAGGCTAGGTTGGACATGAGGAACAATTTCTTTGCTGCAAGAGTAGTCAGGCATTGGAACAGGCTGCCCAGGGTGGTGGTGGAGCCTCCATCCCTAGAGGGGCTGGTTTCAGAGCCGTGGAGATGTAGTGCTGAGGGACACGGTTTAATGGTGACCTGGTAGTGCTGGGCTAGCACTTGGACTTGAAGATCTTCAAAGTCTTTCTCAACACAAATGGCCTGGGGACACTTTGCAGGCAGCTCCCCCCAGACCTCTCACTCCACCCTAGAACAACAAGACCTGTCTAAAGTTCAGAACAGACAATCCAAGAGAGCAACCACTATATTCTTCTTTTTAACAGCTCCTGGCATGCAAAGCCTCAGGAAGCCACTACAGACCCAGCTCCCCTACCCTGCAGCAGCAGCATCTCAGGCATGGGGAAACTGAGGCACGCCCTGCACGTCTGGGCTTTTTTGGAAGTGGGTGTCAGAGTAGACCCATGGGAGGAGAGAGCTGCTCCCAGAGAGGAAGAGATGCAGCCACGGTCTGCATCATGCCTCTACCAACAGGCAACCCTTGGTCAATAAACCAGCTCCTCACCCACCTCCTGACCCTGCCTGACTGCATGCCCTGCTGCTGGGCATTGTCCTCAACCTCACTGGCAGCTTGGGAAGGGGAAGGAAGTTGGTTCTAGTTTGCAAGCAGCCCTGTTTCTCATTTCAACAATCTCTAGTGCATGCACCAGGCTGGCACTGGCACGCTGCATGCCACAGCCAGGGTGTGTGATGACCCTCCATCACCCCAAGCTCTGCCATCACCAACCTCTGCTCCTCCAAGCCCAGAAGAGCTCTGCTCCTGGCCACTGCGTCACCTCCCATGGCTCCCTGGTTGCACAACTCCCCTCCCGAGGGAACAAGTCAGAGCCTGTCCTTGCCGACTCAGCTCCCAGTGTGGTGAGGACACCGCCGTGGTTTGGAACAGCCCTGCGTGAGCAAGGGAACACCGCTGGAGCTGGGAGCACCTGAGGACTGAATTCTGCTTCACAGCCAAGCAGAGTGCAAAGGTGACTATGAACTTCTTGGTGTGACCTGCATGGGAAATTGCAAAGCGGTGATGCCATGACAAAAGCAAAGGGAGGAGGTTCTCTGCATCATGGGTGTTACACAAGCCCCAGGCTCTCCAAGAGCAGCTCCTCCAACCTGCCATGCTCATCTCCTGGCAAAAGAGCCTGGTGAGTGAGCCAATCCTTGCTCCTGCTGACTAATGGTTGCTTGCACTCACAGCACCCTTTCTCACCCCAATGCATGCACACAGTGGGAAGTTCCACCTGAAAGTGAAGAGAAACTTGACTTTGAGGGTGCTAGAACCCTGGAACAGGCTACCCAGAGAGGTTGTGGAGCCTTCTTCTCTGGAGAGATTCCAAACCCACAGTGACACTGTGATCCTGGGCAAGCTGCTCTGGGTGCCCCTGCTTTAGCAGGGGATTTGAAGTGGATAATTTCCAGAGGTCCTTTCCAACCCACTCCATACTGGGATTCTGTGCTGAGACAGTGCAGTGCTGCTGCTCTTCAACCCAGCAATGCTGCCTGAAGGGTCTCCTCTGCCTTATCCCCCTTAGCCAAAAATCCTTTTGGAAAGTGCCCAGAAGAAGGGTGGTGGTTGCTGAGAAGCCTGGTTGTGCCTTGGCTGGGTTGTGGGATGCTCCTGTGTCAGTGACAGCCAGGCTTTCGGCTGCAGTTAAATGGAGGTTGGGGTCTGGGTTTCCTCCCCTTGCTTTGGAGTGACCTGTCACTGCCTGGATGGTGGCAGGGAGGGGACAGCAGGCCTGCAGCAGGAGGAAGCTGAGGCCAGGGTATTTTTGTCCACTGTGTCACGTCTCGTGGATCCTGGCTGCTGGGATCCTGTGCTGAGAAGGGGACAGTCACTGGATGCCACAGCAGGCACATCTGGCCCTTCATCTCAAATCCTAGCAGGGAGCTGCCGGCCTCCTTTAGCCATCCTTGGCCAAGATCCTTCTACAGGGGCAAGACGGACCATTCTCACCAAAGCCCAGCTCAGAAGGGCTCTGCAGAGGAGGCAAGAGAAGACTGATCCAAACCCGGCAGCCTCCACCAGAGGACAGACCTGCACAGATTCAGAGTCACAGAATCCCTTTGGCTGGAAGAGACCTTTAAGATCTTTGAGTCCAACCCAGCACTGCCAGGCCACCACTAAACCATGTCCCTCGGCACCACATCTCCATTGGTTTGAAACCTCTCCAGGGATGGGCACTCCACCACTGTCCTGAGCAGTCTGCTCTGAGGCCTGACAACCCTTCAGGGGAAGAAACTGTTCTTCATGCCCAAACTAAACCTCCCCTGGTGCAGTTCCAAGACATGTATACCTCTGGAGAGGAGCTGGTCCTTGCTTAGCTGCATCTGATCTGGAGAACAGAGCTGTCTGTAAAATCTGCACACTCAGTTGACTGGAATGGACAAATCAGGAGACCTTGCACAAGGTCTTCTCCAGCACAACACCACCTCCTTCCAGGAAACCCTTGCTGAAGCATTTTCCCACACTCATGGAAACTCCCTTTCTCCAGCTTCATTTCTCACCAGAAAAAAAAAAGGATAATGAATTGAGGAGAAGTTTCAGAAGAGCTGACCGCATTCCACACACACACCCCCCACACCCCCCCCCAGTTCCTTCCAGGAAAGCTTTTCTCCAGAACTGACACATTTTTGTCAAACATTTCACTGTGACAAACTGGCTTTGTCAGCGAGGAGAGAGCTCGTCTGGGAGTTCGGGGAAGCCTCTGTCTGCTTTCCCTGAGTTTAAAAAAAAAACAAACAAAAAAACAAAACAAAAAAAAAAACCTGCTGGTGGGGAGCAAAACAGAAGGTGTGAGGTGAAGGAGGAATTAACAGAGATCTGGCTCCAAAACCAGAGGTGGTGATGAGAATCATTTTCACACAGGAATTTGGCACTGCTTGGCACCTCCTCCTTCTCCTCTGGCATTGATGGAGTATTTTAAAACTCCTGAAAAGTGCACATGCACAGCTTGGAGTTTTTGTGGTGATTTACAGAATCCCAGCATGGCAGGGGTTGGAAGGAATCTCCAGAGATCATCCAGTTCAACCCCTTGCTAAAGCAGGGGCACTCACAGCAGCTTGCCCAGGATCACCATACCCAGGTGGGTTTTGAGTCTCTTCAGACAAGGAGACTCCACAACCTCTTTGGGCAGCCTGTGCCAGGCCTTCAGCATCTTCACATCAAACAAGTTTCTCCTCTTGTTTAGATGAAACCTCCTGGGTTCCACTTTGTGCCCCTTGTTCCGTCACTGGGCAAGCCTCTTGCCCCCACCCTTTGGCTCTTGCTGAGCATAGCTCAGATCCCCTCTGGAGCTGCTCTTCTGCAGGCTCAACAGCCCCAGGGCTCTCAGCCTTTGCTCCTCACAGAGATGCTCCAGGCCCCTCAGCAGCTTTGTAGCCTCCACTGGAGTCTCTCCAGTAGTTCCCTGTCCCTCTTGAACTGGAGAGCCCAGAAACAGACCCAGGACTCCAGATGTGGCCTCAGTAGGGCAGAGTAGAGGGGTAGGAGAACTCCCTCCACATGCTGGCTGAATGCACTCCAGGACACCATTGGCCTTCTTGGCCACAAAAGCTAATTGCTGGGTCACAGGCAACTTTTTGTCCACCAGCACTCCCAGGTCCTTCTCCACAGAGCTGTTTTCCATCAGATCAACCTTCACCTGCACTGGTGCAAGAAACTGCTTCTCCCTAGGTGCAGGACCTTACACTCGCCCTTGCTGAACTTCATGAGGGTCCTCTGCCTAGAGCTTCCTCTGCCTACCTCTCCAGCCTGGCCAGGTGTGGCTGAATGCCAGCCTAGCCTGACAGGGTCCCAGCCACTCCTCCCATCAGCAAACCTGCTAAGGAGTCACTCTGCCTCTTCGTGCAGGTCATTGATAAAGACATTGAACATGACTGGACCCAGTCATGAATCCAGGGGAACATCACAAAGCTACAGACCTCCAACTAGACTGCATAGCTGAGCCATTAAAGCATCAATGGAGACACAAACCCAAAGCTGCTTTCTGTGTCTCTGTGTTCTGTTTTCTGTGTATGGCTGTGTGCCATACACAGCCACTTTCCCCTACTTCAAAACCACTTTGCAACATCAAGAAGCCCAAAAGTAAGGAGCAAAAAGCAACCATCACCATGCCAGTTCCTATCCTCCTGGCTGAAATCTCCTCTGGTGGTTTCCTGAGCTCATCACAATAATTTCTGTTGTGTTTTTTTGGCTTTTGGGGTTTTTTTACATTTTGCCATGACAATTCCAGTTATCATCACAAACATTTTATGCCTAACAACTTCTGGCTTCCTAATGCTATTTTCATTTGAATGCTACAAGGCTGTAATGAGACTAAAGATAACAGCCACAAAAATAAATGATACAGATCAAAAGAGGGGGGAATTGGGGAAGAAAGAGGGAAACAAAGAGAAATCACCCACTAGCAATCAAAGAGTAAAGCTGAAGGTAAGCCAATGGTGTGTTCAGATGGCCAAGAAGGCCAGCAGCATCTTGGCTTGGATCAGCAATGGTGTGGCTAGCAGGTCTAGGTAGGTATGCGGTTTTCCCCCTGGCCACACCTTGAGTACTGGGTTCAGTTTTGGGCCTCTCACACTCTAAGAAGGACACTGAGGTGCTGGAGCATGTCCCAGGGAGAGCAGCTAAGCTGGTGAAGGGCCTTGAACACGAGACTTGTGAGGAACTGCTGAGGAGAGACCTCACTGCCCTCTACAACTACCTCAAAAGAGGTTGGAGCTGGGTGGAGGTGAGACTCTTCTCACATGGAACAAGTGGCAGGGCAAGAGGAAAACAGCCTTAAGTTGTACCAGGAGAGGTTCAGGTTGGATATTATGAAAAGCATCTTCCCAGAAGGGGCTCTCAGGCATTGGAAGAGGCTGCCCAGGGAGATGGTGGAGTCACTAACCTTGGAGATACTTAAAAGCTGCGTGGATATGGTGCTGAGGGATGTGGTGTAGTGGCAGTGGCTTGGCAGAAGTGACTGTGAGCCCTAAGTGAGTGGTTGAACTTGATGGTCTCAAAGGTGTCTTCCCACCTCAACAGTTTTATGATGACTGGGGAAAACAAAATAAAAATGTATTCTGGGGGGGGGGGGGTCATTTCACCTGCTTCCTAAATCCCAACACAGGCCACTCTGCTCCAACCTGGGTGAGGAGCTCCTCTGCTTTGAAGCACTGTGAGAAGAGAAGCAAAGCCCCAAACCCTCTTTCCTGAGCTTGTTGCTAGTTTATTTTCATGTCACTGATGGGCCACACACCCAAAACCTCAGCTGTGTCCCTTGCAAGCCACCTGGCCTCAGTGGCACCAGTTCTATCCTCCTGCCACATCTGGGTCAGTGGCTAACATCAGCAACTTCTGCCCACCCTGCCCCACTTTGTCAGTGCTAAGGAGCACACAGGGTTGATGAACAGAACCCAGGTCCTGGCTCAGAATCCTAGAGGTCTTTTTCAACCAAAAAGCTTCTAAGGTCATCCAGTCCAACCATTGACCTAACATTACCATGGCCACTAAACCATGTTTCAAAGTGCCAAATCCACAGGTTTCTTGAACACCTCAAGGCATGTGTACTCCACCATCTCCCTGGGCAGCCTGTTCCAGTGCCTGACCACACTCTGAGTGAAGAAACTGGTCCCAGTGTCCAATCGAAACCTCTCATGGTACAACCTGAGGCCACTTCCTTTCGTCCTCCCACTTGATACAAGGAAGAAGAGCAGCTGCCATGGAGCTGACAGAGCTGGCCAGCTGCCCAGCTGGAGTATTGATCAGTGAAACACAGAGCTCTGAACCACTGAACCCCCACCAGAATCAATATTTTCCTTCTAAAACTAACACTGGTTGGAGGGGGGCCGTGGCGGGAGGAGGAGACACAGACCTCAGCTAATACAGATTCAGTGTTGTTCTGGGTTTTACATTATTCATTGAACCTCATCCTATGTCATGCTGCAGTGAATATATTACCATATATGATGACAAAGAGATTACCCAACTCCTGCAAAGACACCATAAAGCAGCAGCTCACTCAGATCCTTCCTCTGGCAATCCCTCATTAGCCACGTGTAATTAAGTTGCTATACATTGAGGTTGTGCCTCTGCCACCAGCTCTTCATGGTGAAAGACTGGAATAATAAATCAAAATAATGATGAAGCTGAGAATCCCAGCATGGGGGAGTTGGAAAGGATCTCCACAAATCATCCAGTACAACCCCTCTGCCAGAGCAGGACCACAGGAACACATCCAGATAGGGCTGGAAAACCTCCAGAGGAGACTCTACAACCTCCCTGGGCAGCCTGTTCCAGCTCTGTGACCCTTACAGTAAAGAAGTTCCTCCTCATGTTGAGATGGAACTTCCAGTGCTGTAGTTTACACCCTTGTCCTATTACAGGGCACAAGTGCACAGAGTCTGTCCCCTCCTTCTTGACCCCCAACCCTCATATATTTATAGACATTGATGAGATACCCTCTCAGTCTTCTCTTCACCAGACCAAACAGCCCCAGGTCCCTCAGCCTCTCCCTCAATCATCTTCGTAACCCTCCCTTGGACTGTCTCCAGTAGATCCCTTTCCCTCCTGAACTGGGGAGCCCAGAACTGGATGCAGTATTCCAGGTGAGGTCTCACCAGGGCAGAGCAGAGGAGAAGAAGAACCGAGGGTGGTGGAGCACTGGAGCAGGGTGCCCAGAGAGGTGATGGAGTCTCCATCTCTGGAGTCATTCAAAACCCACCTGGACACTAAAACTTTCTCTAGGTGAGCCTGCTCTGGATCACACAGGAGCTGGGCTAGATGACCTCCAGTGGTCCCTTCCAACCCCTACCATGCTGGGATTCTGTGACTGATGGAGTCAGAAACCTGGCAAAGAAGAGTACCCACCACTTGACCATGCCCAGCATCCCCATGGCTATCCATGTGGGACCATGAACACAACAGGGCTCATTTTAGCCTGGAGAAGAGGAGGCTCAGGGGTGACCTCATTGCTGTGTACAACTACCTGAAGGGACATTGTAGCCAGGTGGGGGTGGGCCTCTTCTCCCAGGCAACCAGCAACAGAACAAGGGGACACAGCCTCAAGTTGTGTCAGGGAAGTACAGGCTGGATGTTAGGAGGAAGTTCTGCACAGAGAGAGTGATTGGCATTGGAATGGGCTGCGCAGGGAGGTGGTGGAGGCACCGTCCCTGAATGTGTTCAAGAAAAGACTGGATGAGGCACTTGGTGCCATGGTCTGGTTGACTGGATAGGGCTGGGGAATAGGCTGGACTGGATGATCTTGGAGGTCTCTTCCAACCTGGTTGATTCTATGATTCTATGATTCAGGGTAGACATCAAATGATGCTAGAGCAGAATTTGGGGTTGCTTGAAGGAATAGCTTGGAAAAAAAAAGAAAATAAGTGAATCCAGCCATGTTGGAATGGGTTCAGCTCTGCAAGGCAGGTGAGAAAAGCTCAGGGAAGGTACTGAGATCAATGACCCTGTGTGCCCCGGACAGATTCTCTTCTCCTCCCATCCCCTGCATGTATTAACAGAATATTTAGAAATCAATTGAAAGCAATTAATCAGCCAGAGGGAGATAAGGGCTAATGAAGAAAAGAGATTAGCTGTTGATGCACAAACAGAGCTCCTCCAGGGAGGAACTGCTGTGGTTGGAAGCCTCCTCTGAAAATTGCCTATTAGCTCCACTTAAAAAAAAAGGAATTTCAAAGAGGCAACCTGAATAATTAAAAGGAAGAGTTAATGGTTCATGCTAACAGCTTCTGCAGACCTCTCTTTGTTAACCAACATGGCCCACTGAAAAAAAAAGGACCTGCAGAGTCTTAAATTGCGACCTAGTTTAAGAGAAACAGGGAACTACTGGAGAGTGTCCAGTGGAGGCTATGAAGAAGCTGAGGGGTCTGGAGCATCTCTGTGAGGAGGATGAGAGCTGTGAGGATGATCTCTGAGAGCCCTGGGGCAGCCCTAGAGGGGATCTGAGCGATGCTCAGCAAGAGCTAAAGAGTGGGGAGCAAGAGGTTGGGGCCAGGCTCTTGTCAGTGGTGCTAAGTCACAGGACATGGGGCAGTGGGCACAAACTGGAACCCAGGAGGTTCCCTCTGGATGAGAGGAGAAACCTGTCTGTTGTGAAGGTGCTGGAGCCTCAGATCAGGCTGCCCAGAGAGGTTGTGGGGTCTCCTTCTCTGGAGACTTACAAGACCCATCTGGATGTGTCCCTGTGTCACCTGCCCTGGGTGGTCCTGCTCTGGCAGAGGGATTTGACTCGATCTCTGGAGGTCCCTTCCAACCCTCACCTCTCAGATTCTATGATTCACTGGGCACTTTCCAGGGCACAAACTGGAACCCATGAGGTTCCACCTGTGCAGGAGGAGATACCTGCTTAGTGTGAGTGTGCTGGAGCCCTGGAGCAGGCTGCCCAGAGAGGTTGTGGAATCTCCTTGTCTGGAGCGGTTCCAAACACCCCTGGGTGTTGTGATCCTGGGCAAGCTGCTGTGGGTGCCCTGTCTTGGCACAGGGGTTGGACTGGATGCTCTCCAGAGGTCACTTCCAACCCCACCATGCTGGGATTCTGTGAACCATTGTAGAAACTCCAAGCTATGCACATGCAATGTGCTTAGGATGGTCCCCAGATGCCACGTGTGAACTCAGGGATTCTGTGAACATAGCTGGGACACAGAGAAACCCCAAACTCACCCCCAAGTGCTACGAGCAGGCTGAAAACTGAGAGTCAGACACCAACCACTGCTTTTTAGTCCTGAAATACTTGCAGTATTCTGCTGGGTGGTGTGACCAAAACTATTTCATACCTATGCCCAGAGGCAGAAGAAGCCATTTACAGCTGCACTTGGTGCCTGCCTGGAATTAAATAACAAATTAGGTTGCAAAGTTAATAAAAGTGACAGCTTTGTATTAATCTTTGCACGAACTGCAGAGCTCTGAGCCAGCAGCCCTCGAGCCACGTTAAGAGTCATAGGGTTAGGGGAAAGGCAAATCAAATCTAAACCTAAAGGAAAATAAAATCAAACTGAAACCAAATGCAAGCAGAGCAGCAGAAGCCATAGAAGACAAATGTCAGTGTCAGCAGTAAAAGTGCAGGCAGAGGATTGCAATCCAGGGATGGATCTCCATAGAATGGGCTCGGCGTTGGTCACCCTGTGGGGGCTTCCACCTTTCTTGCTAGGGTGGAAAAGTCCATCCTGGAGACGGTGGGCATGAAGGAACCAAAGCAACCCAGCCAAGCAGAAAAAAAGAACACCTAACTTTTTTAGATGTCCAGCCAGAGGTTGCAGAACATTGATGCTTTCTGGAGGATGCCATGCTCTGGAGAGTTTTAGCTGGGGGCTGGGGAGGTTAAGCATTTCCTGAGAGGCTGCTTGAGGGACCTGGAGTTGTTGTTCAAGCCTGGAGAAAAGGAAGCTGGAGAGAGACCTTCTCCTTCTCTACAACTCCCTGGAAGAAACTTGGAGGCAGGTAGGAGTTAGTCTTTTCTCTCAGACATAATACAAGAGGAGAGGTCCTCAGATTACAGCAGAGGAGGTTTAGGTTGGACATGAGGAACAATTTCTTCCCCCAGAAGGGTTGTCAAGGCCTTGCCCAGGCTGCCCAAGGCAGTGGTGGAGTCTCCATCCTTGGAAGGAGTTCAAAGCTGTGTAGATGTGGTGCTGAGGGACATGCTTTGGTGGTGACCTGGCAGTGCTGGGTTAAAGGTTGGACTTGATCTTCAAGGTCTCTTCCAACCAAAACAATTTTACAGTTCTATAAATTCCTCCTGCATCAAAGCTCCAGGGGAGCATGGAGGGACCAAGAATATCAAAGTCCAGGAGAACACAACACTTACACCTGCTCCTGATGGACCCAAACACTTCATCATGGCTGGCAAAAAAACAGCTTAAGGACCCATTTGAATTTTAAATTGTGCTAAATGCTTTCCAGAGCTCTCCAGGACACATTCAGTGCCTCCTTAATGTTGTGGGGCAGATGTGCAAAACTCTTGATGTCAAAGAATCGTAGAATTAACCAGGTTGGAAAAGACCTTCAAGATCTTTGAGTCCAACCTATCACCTAACACCTTCTAATTAAGTAAGCCATGGCACTCAGTGCCTCATCCAGCCTCCTTTTAAACACCTCCAGGGAGGGTGCCACCTCTCAGGGCAGCCCATTCCAGTGGCCAATCTACCTGTTTAAAATCCTATTTTAATGGGTCCTGTTGTCCTTGCATCTCCCACCAGGGGATGGTGACACTGCCATGGTGAAGGATCCTGGCTCAAATGAGGCATTCCTGATATTCCCAGCATCATTGCTAGGGTGCAGAAAGGAGGAGAAGAAAGAGAGGTGGGACAGGAGCTCATGCATGGAGTAGAGAGGAAAAGGAGAGAGGTTATCAAAGCAAGATGTGCAGCAAGGGGAGTTGCCAAATTTCATTGCTTTACCACAAGCCTCACAGTGTTTATTTGGTTTGGATTATTTTCTTTCTTCCCCTCCCAAACTTCAGTCTCTTAACTCAGATGCACTCATGAAAATCTCAGCTTTCAGCTTATAAATAAAGTTCATGACCCTCCACCAGGGTAAGAAAAAAACAACCTACTTGGTTTCTCCTTGTGGGCTGCACAGAAAGCAAAGGGAATAAAAGGAAGCCTTTAGCTCTTCTGAATTACCTTCATAACCTGAGCCATGGTTTTCCAATAGCTGGAGTTGGAAAACAAAAATGGTATTAAACTCTAGAGTGATTAAGGTTAGAAAAGGCCTCTAAGATCATTGAGCCCATCTGTCAACCCAACAGCACCATGTCCCCAACTACCACAGTCACACATTTCTTCAATACCTCCAGGGATGAGGACTCCACCACCTCCTTAGGCAGCCTACTCCAATCTCCAACCACTCGTGAAGGAAGGAAATTTCTCCTGATACACAACCAAAACCTTCCCTGGTGCAACTTGAGACCATTTCCTCTCATCCTCCTGGACAGTTACGATGCTAGGAGTCAGGTACCCATGAAGCAATTTTATCAACTCAAAGTTAAATGTGACCAAGAATAAGAATTCAAGCACAGGCTACAAAAATGACATTGAGGGGCTGGCGCAGGTCCAGAGAAGGGCAACAAAGCTGGTGAAGAGTCTGGAGAACAGGGCTGGGGAGGAGCAGCTGAGGGAGCTGGGGATGTGCAGCCTGGAGAAGGGGAGGCTGAAGGGAGACCTGGCTCTCCACAAGTCCCTGAAAGGAGGTTGAAGCCAGGTGGGGGTTGGGCTCTTCTAGACCAAATAATAGAACAAGAGGAAATGGCTAGGGGAGGTTTAGGTTGGATATTAGGGCAAATTGCTTCCCCAGAAGAGTGGTCAGGCATTGGAACAGGCTGCTCAAGGAGGTGGTGGAGCCACCATCACTGAAGTGTCTAAACCCATGGCATTTACTGGGCATGGTGGTGTTGGGCTGATGGTTGGACTGGATGATCTTGGAGGGCTCTTTCAACTGGAACAATTCTATGGCTGATGCAAAGCATTCATCAGGCAAGACAAAAAAGATGTTCCCTGTCATCTACTTGCACAAAAGCTTAGATGCCATTCACCTTTTCTACCCTGCCTTCACAGGACCTCTCTCCTGAGCTGTGCCCAGCACTGGGCACTGTCCCAGAGCAAATATTGCTGTGCTGAAAGGATCAGGCCAATCACAACAAAAATAGCCAAAGCAGCTCGGGGATTTGGAAGGCAAAAAATAAACCAAATGCAATTCTTCCAACTCAGTGCAGCCAACAGCCTGTGGGAAAATGATGTCCAGTTCTGCCTGCAAGATGTAGCAGGGTGTTTGCAAAGGGGGCATGAGGAAAATTGATGCTGCAGGAACAGCCAGGCTGAGAATCAGGGACAGGGACCAAAATCTAGAATGAGATGCACAACAGAATCAATGAGCAGGGACTTTTTAAGGTGTCAGGTAGTGACAGGAATGGATCCAAGCTAGAGAAAGGGAGATTTATATTGGATATTAGGAAGAAGTTCTTCACCATGAGGGTGATGAGACACGGGAACAGGTTAGGCCAGGCTGGATGTGAGTCTGAGCAACCTGATCTAGCATGAGCTGTCCCTGCCCATGACAGGGGGGCTGGAGCTGGATAATCCTTCCAACCCTGACAATTGTGTGACAATTGGCTTTGGTTGCTGTGCCCTAATCTCAGCACTGTAAATAAAGAGTTTCTAGGGATGAGTTGGAGGCCAGAGCAGTCCCCTGGAGCCAGGTCACCCAAAGATAACTCCAGGATAAGGTTTAAAACTGGAAAAATCAAAGGAATAACTGGTCACTGACACACTGGACACACAATACTCCACCTAGAAAGACTCAAAATTCTTCCAAGCTGTTTTTTTGCCATAGCAAGTCAGAAAGGCTTTTAAGATTTCAGCTGCCAGGACAGCAGCCAAGTCCCCTCTCCCTTGGGGCTGCCTGTGAGACCAAAAGAAATAAAACAATATCTGAAAATCAGGCTGATGGAAAGAGTCTCCATCTGACAGCTCAGTTACTTCCAACCAGAAAACTTCAGATCCTCCAGGAGGAAGCACCAGGAGAGGCAGAGCATGGCCAAAACCTTCACCAAGCTGAGCCACATTTGGTAACTGCCCTGTGCACCAATTTCCACCCTCTTGGAACTGCAAAAGGGATAAAAAACAACAGGGGAAAAAAAACAAACAAACTCTTTTGTTTTTACTGAATGAGATTCACCCTCGCACCAGAGTCCCTGCAGGAGCCCAAATATTTGATGCAGTCAGAAAGAAAACAAAACCATCCCGAAATGACAGCTGAGAGAGAAACAATCTGGGAAGTTTTAACCTTCAAAATCTGCCTTGGAGCTGTGGTTGAGATTCTAGCAGGCGAGGGAGGAAGCGAAGACAGGCTGAGCGGTGCCTGCTTTGGTGCGACAGTTTTGGGGGCTGGTGGTGTTGAAAATAACACCGGGAGGCTGGAGTGAATGCTATGAAAATTCCAAGCGTTAAGAGAATTGATAATGCCAGTTGGATCCTGGGACAGGAATCACGTTGTGGAACGCGCAGCTCTTTGATGCTGCTCAGTGCTATGGATTCCCTTTTATTGGAGGAGGAGAAAAGAGCAAACAGCCAACAAGGAACCCAAAACCTCTTTAGTAACTCAACCTGGTCACTTGCATCAACAGCAGCAGCTCAGCAAGTGAAAAGAAAAACCAAGTCCAGTTCTGGGCTTCTCAGCTCAAAAAGGGACAGGGAACTACTGGATGGTGTCCAGTGGAGGTTATGAAAGTGCTGAGGGGCCTGGAGCAGCTCTGTGAGGAGCAAAGGCTGAGAGCCTTGGGGCTGTGGAGCCTGCAGAAGAGCAGCCCCAGAGGGGGTCTGAGCAATGCTCAGCAACAGCTGAAGGGTGGAGGACAAGAGGCTGGGGCCAGACTCTAGCCAGTGGTGCCCAGGGACAGGACAAGGGACAAGGGGCACAAACTGCAACCCAGGACATTCCACGTGAAGATGAGAAGAAACTTGTTTGGTGTGAGAGTGCTGCAGCCCTGGAGCAGGCTGCCCAGAGAGGTTGTGGAGTTTCCTTCTCTGGAGATTTTCAAGACCCACCTGGATGTGTCCCTGTGTGACCTGCCCCGGGTGGTCCTGCTCGGGCAGGGGGATCTGACTTGATGATCTCTGAAGGTCCCTTCCAACCCTCACCTCTCTGATTCTGTGGTTCATTGGGCACTTTCCAGGACAATCATCCCAAACCCCAGGTAGCACCACAACAATAGACATCTTTCCCTCCTCATCCTCATGCTCACATTGCAACCCCACAACAAGAAGCAGGAAGCAGCCTCCTGGGAGCTGCCCTCTGCTGCTTCACTCCAGCCACAAATCTTTTTCTATTAATCAAACAGCAGCTTGATTTTCTACCAATTAATCCTACAGCCAGCAACTCTGCTCTGGTCTTCTACCACTTGCAAAAATCCTCCTGAAAGATTGCTGGGAGGGGCGTTCTGAAGGGATTATATTGTTTAGTGATCCAGTTATAATCCCCCTGATAAGAGGAGCTGAACCCGGTGGGGAGGAATCAGCTCGATCCTATTTGCAAATAACAATTAAAGGAGAGATAGCAGAAGGTTTACTCAGCCTCTCACCTTATCTCCAAAGCATGTCACAGAGATAGATTATTTGATCCAGCTCTGGTCTGGAAAGGAAAAGAGGGCTCTAGGGAATCCACTCACAACGGGCAAGCCAGGAACGGGCAGCCGTAGGGAAAATCACAGTCATCAAAACCCAGCAGAAATGCACAGTGGGACCTGCAGATGTGAAGGTTTCATAGAATCACAGAACCATAGAATGGTTTAGGCTGGAAGGGATCTCAAAGCTCATCCAATTCCAACCCCCCACCACAGGCAGGGACACCTCCTCTGATTCATCACTGGTGGAGGGACAAATTCCTTATCTCCTTCTCCTGGAAGGCAGTGCTTTGCTGGTTGTTATTAGGGAGCAATACTGTTCCAGCCCCTTTCCTCTGAACCCTGGGATTTCGATAACCTTTCCCATCCTCAGGATGTTTGCACTCCTGTTTTTCACTGTAAGACCTCTTTTTGACCCAATAATTACAGCTATTTAATGACTGCTGAATTTTGAGCTGCAAGGCTGTGCTGATGCAGAGCACATAAAAGGTTATCTGCTGTCATCCCTTGCTCCCATAGTCATTTCAATGATCTGGATGAGGGAACTGAGGCACCCTCATTGAGTCTGCAGATGAATTGGGCATGAATGCTGACCCGCTGCAGGGAAGGAAAGCTTTGCAAAGGGATCTGGCCAGGCTGGATCCATGGGCTGAGGTCAGCTGTATGAGGGTCAACAAGGCCAAGTGCTGGGTCACAACAATCCCCTGAACGCTCCAGGCTTGGGGCAGAGTGGCCGGAAACTGCCTGGCAGAGAAGGATCTAAGGGTACTGGTTGGCAGCAGCTGGAGATAAGACAGGCTGTACCTAGGTGGCCAAGAAGGCCAACATCATTGTGGCATGAGTGTGGCCAGCAGGAGTAAAGAAGTGATTGTGCCTCTGTCCTGGGTACTGGTGAGGCCACACCTCGAGTGCTGGAGTCAGATTTGGGCTCCTCACTCCAAGAAGGACATTGAGGGACTGGAGCAGGTCCAGAGAAGGGCAACAGAGCTGGGTAAGGGTTTGGAGAACAGGACTGGGGAGAAGCAGCTGAGGGACCTGGAGGTGTTTAGCCTGGAGAAGAGGCTGAAGGGAAACCTGGCTCTATGCAACTCCCTGAAAGGAGGTTGCAAACAGGTGGTAGTCATCTGTTCTTCCTAAAAACAAGAGATAAGATGAGAGGAAATGGCCTCAAGTTGTGCCAGGGGAGGTTTAGGATGGAGATTAGGCAAAATGTCTTTGATGCAAGAGTGGCCAGGCATTGGAACAGGCCACCCAGGGAGGTGGTGAAGAAACCTGTGGCCATGGCACTTGGAGGTTATCATGGCCCTCCTTGCCTTCCACCACTGGTCACCTCTTGGTGTAAATCAGAGTAAAGGGTCGGTGGAAATGCAGCAATTCACACCCACTGAAGCTCTCATTTCCCCTTTTCCATCTTGCAGTTGAGATCTGGAGAAGCAGCAGGAGATGGGCGCACAGCAGAAAGCAGGGCGCTGCTCTGACCGGGAACAGTTTCAATCACCCTGACTGCAGGGCGATGTGCTAATTTCCTTTAACTGCTACAGCAGCTTAGTGGCCAAATGAGCAATTGCAGATGCACAAGTGGCCTCATCTGATGGCAGCAAGCAGGAGCTGATGCCTTGGCAATGGGATTAGTGCTGATTTTGCATTTCTTTCCCCCCCAAATCCCCTCCCTTTTAGGGATCTGATGTCCCTTCTGGGCTTGGTCCTCCCAGGCAGAGGCTAACAGGAGTAGCAGGTGTGGGTGGTCATTGCTTGGTCGTCTGAACCTCTCCTTGATGGAAACCCAGGGTGAATTCTTTGTGCCCAAGTTGCTCTGATCAATACCTTTCCTGCAGGGTGGGAGATTTGAAGATGGTTTTATCCCTGGGTGATAACAGGGCTGTGGAGCAGAAGCAGGTGTGATTTAGGGAAGATGGAGAAAACTCAGACTATCTCAATACCACTTAGTGTCCAAATTAGCTTGTCTCCCTTTTAGCTACTCTGATAGCCTTTATTTGTGCAGCTTTCTAGGACATTGACGTTCTGCTTCCTCCACAATCCATCAGTTTAACTCCCTCTCTAAAGCAGTGAGCATGAGTCTTAAAAAAAAAAGAAAAAGGAAACAGGCCCTGATAGGTAGCAGGGAGCCTGAATCCAGCCTCAGGCATGAAGAGCTCCTGGAGGAGAAGAGCCTGGGGTGGTCACGGCCCTACTGACCAATAGGTTGGGCAAACCCGAGAGTTTTGGTTTGGCGTGCAAAAAACCTCCAACAAATGAAAATCTGAGGAGGAAATAAAGCCAAGAGGGTCTCTTGGACCTGTGCAGAGCTTGGCCAAGGACCAGAACATATCAGATTGGGGTGCAGAGCAAACTCCCTTCTGCAGGGTTTTACAGAGTGAAGCAATTCCAGAGCTGAAGAGCATTCCTTAAGGAGATTATCATTCTGCTTCCAGTACAGGCAGCCGCTCTACAAGGTACTCCCATTTGGGCTGTGGCAGTTCTTGGGTGGATTGGGGCTGACCCAGGTTGTCAGCACTGTTGCAGCATTAATCACTCCAAAAGCAAAAGGTTAATTGGAAGTTTTGAGGGCTGCAGGAGGGGAGAGCAAAGCCCTTAATTTGGTGTTGGCATGGAGATGCAACAGAAGGCACTGCAAAGAGTGGTCAGGCATTGGGAACAGGCTGCCCAGGGAGGTGGCGGAGGGAGTGACCATTCCTGGAGGTGCTGAAGAAACCTGTGGATGTGACGCTTGGGGACATGGTTTAGTGGCCATGGTGGTGTTGGGTCAGTGGTTGGACTGGATGATCTTGGAGGTCTTTTCAAACCTTAGTTGTTCTGCAATTCTATACCCATCACCCAAGCTGTGCTTTCAGTACAGCCTCAAACTCCAACAGAGCACAGCTGTTTCTGAACCAACATTTAGAGAACTCCAAAGGGCTGTGAGACAAGCTGGTCTCAGGAACAGAGGAAATCAGTTCACCCTGTCTGGAAAAGGCTTGCTAGAGGGCAGGGTTCCATCCAGAGGGACCTGCACAGGCTGCAGAGGGGGGCCCAGGCCAACCTCAGGACATTCAACAAGCCCAAGTGTAAGGTCCTGCACCTGAGTGGATGCAATCCCAAGCATAACTCCAGGCTGAGCGGGGAATGGCTTAAAGCAGCCCTGAGGAACAGGCCCTGGAGGTCTAGGGTGGTGAAAAGCTCAACAGGAGCCTGCAGTGGGAGCGCAGCCCAGACAGCAACCCTGTGCTGGGCTCCAGCAAGAGCAGTGTGGGCAGCAGGGCAAGGGAGGGGATTCTGCCCCTTGGCTTTGCTCTCCTCACACTCCACCTGAAGCACTGGGTGCAGTTCTGGAGCCCCCAGCACAAGCAGGACATGGAACTGTTGGAGCCATTCCAGAGGAGGCCATGAAGATGCTTAGAGGGCTGCAGCAGCTCTGCTATGAGGATAGGCTGAGAGAGTTGGGGCTCTGCAGCTTAGAGAAGAGAAGGCTTTAAGGAGACCCTGCAGTGGCCTTCCAGGATCTGAAGGGGGTTACAAGAAGGCTGAGGAGAGACTATTGACAAAGTCTGGTAATGAGAGGATGAGGAGGAATGGGTTTGAACTGGAAGAGGGTTCTTTCCAGTGAGGATGGTGAGACACTGGCACAGGTTGCCCAGGGAGGTTGTGGTTGCTCCCTCCCTGGACGTGCTCAAGGCCAGGTTGGATTAGGCCTTGAGAGATCTGTTCTTGTGAAAGGTGTCCCTGCCTGTGGCAGGGGGCTGGAACTGGATGATCTTTGAGGTCCCTTCCAACCTAAACCATTCTATGATTTTATGATTCTGTAGTCAGAAAGTGGCACTTTCATAGCTCTTAACAATGTTAACTTCTGAAAGAGCATCTTGCAAGTGGAGGATAATGGCAGGAGGGGAAACAAAAGAGACCCAGACCCTCCCTTCTCCCTGCCTGAAGTCTCCTGTCTCTAACAGCTCATTATGGTATTAAGAAGGGAAGGCTCACAGGATTATGGTGTTTAGCAGTATCATGATGGATGTGAGCCAGCCTTCTGCAAAGCCTTTTGTATTCCTGCTTTCTACTGACCTGGCCTCACACCACAGCTTTGCATCCCAGGGTGCATCCCTGACTCCACACCAGGCAATACATAGGCAGCTAGTCAAGATGTTCAGTGAACTGAGTATTTAAGTATCAGAGAGTCACAGAATACGTTGGCTTGGAAGGGACTTTAAAGATCATCCAGTTCCAAACTCCCTGTCATGGGCAGGGACACCTCCCACCAGCCCAGGTTACTCAAGGTTCCATCCAACCTGGCCTTGAGCACCTCCAGGCAGGAAGCATCCACAGCCTCACTAAGCAATCTGTTCCAGTGCCTCCCCACCCTCACTGGAAAGAATTTCTTCCTCACCTCCCATCTCAATCTCCTCTCCTCAAGCTTCAATCCATTCCCTCTCATCCTATTAACCAAACCCTTGTCAAAAGTCCCTCCTAAGTTCTCCTGTAGTGCCCTTCAGATCCTGGAAGACAGCTCTAAGGTCTTGTAGCCTTCTCTTCTCCAGGCTGAACAACCCCAGTTCTCCCAGTTAGTCCCTGTAAGGGAGGTTCTCCATCCCTCATCTTTGTAGCCACCTCTGGCCCCTCTCCAACAGCCACCTCCCTAACACAGGTAGGAGGGAATTTGAGACCATGATGTTCTCTGGCTGCTTCCATTCAGCCAAACAGATTGCAAAACCCTTCAGCAGCAAAATAAACAGCTTAGAGCAAACAATAAGCTTAATGTGCTAGGACACTGTATTTTTCAGCTGGGGCTGGCCAGCACCCTAAGGTCCCTTCCTGCTCCTTCTGCACAATCTGGGGACCTGCTCTGATCTTAACTGGTTAGACTAAGACTGGTTTCGGTCTTTTGGATTGACGAGCACTGAGTGCAGACTGCGTTTTGCTTTCTTGTGTTGCTGTGTGAGCTCTATGGGACTTGGATAGAGATTCCTCAGGCACTGGAACAGGCTGCCCAGGGAGGTGGTGAAGTCACCAGCCCTGGAGGTGTTCCAAAAAATGTGGACATGGTGCTTTGGGACATGGTTTAGTGGCACCAGGTCTGTGTTCCATCTTCCAAGGCCAGGAATGGGTGGTTTCTACCTCCTTAACCCCCTGCTCCACCTCTTCCCAGCCCATGGGCATCAGCTCTCACCAATTCCAAGGGAACCTATGTAGCACAAAGCTCCCAAGTCTCCAAGCCTACCTCTGGTAATGCAGGGAACACCACTGGCTTCAGTGCCTTTCCCAAGCCTTTGGCATCATCACAGCAGCAGTCAGACAAGCAGCTCTCTACACTGCTTCTGAAACATAAATTGTGGAATCCCATCCAAGTGATCCCACGTAACAGAGAAGCAGGATTTGCAGCAGGAGCAACGGCAGGTTGCATTTCCCTCTCCCCTCCAGTGTTTTCCCAGCAGCCACGATACTGAATTAGAAAGATCCAACTTCAGCAAGGCTTACTTTGTCTAAAGAGGATTTGGGGTCTCCAAGGGCTGCTGCAGAGTATCCCATATAAAGAGAGATGTTAAAGACACCAGGACAGTCAGGGCCAAGCTCCTCTGCAGCCACTCTCTCGAGTCAGATTTCAAAACCACACGAGAACTGCATCACCTCACTCCACCAAGTGACCAGATCAGCTTCCTACAACCCAGCCCAGAGTCTTATGCTTCATGCTCCTGGACTCTTGCCAGCAAACACAGGAAGCTTTCCCTGCTGGGAATGAAACAAAGTCCCAGCAGCCAAGGATGGAGCCTGTGGCCAATGCCAACACCCAATCCAGAGCACAGGATGGAGGAGGAGGAAGCAATGCCATGGAATTCTCCATGTGGACTATCCATATGCTATGAGGCTCCTCTCTTCTGTGCAAATACAATCACAGAGTGGCAGGGGCTGGAAGGGACCTCCAAAGCTCATCCAGTCCAACCACTTGCCAGAGCAGGATCTCCCATAGCAGATCACACAGGAACACATCCAGGCAGGTTTTGAATATCTCCAGAGAGGGAGACTCCACAAATCCCCCGGTAAGCCTGTTCCAGTGTCCTGTCACCCTCACAGGGAAAAAATTCCTCATCAGTTCAAATGGAACTTCCTGTGCCACAGCTAAGGTCACCACTAAAGCACGGCCTTCAGCTCCACATCTCCACAGCTTTGAAACCCCTCCAGGGATGGCGACCTTGGCACTGCCTTGGGCAGCCTGCTCCACAGCTTGACAACCATTTTAGTGTTTCCTTTCACAGATACAGCTTCAGATTCCTCATGGGCAGAAATAATTTTCCACCACTGGAAACGATTTGTGTGGGATGTGGGCAGATTTAAGAAGCACAAGTCCAGGAATAAGGAACTTTTGAGCCATTCACATTGGAAGAAACCTCCTAAGATGAAGCCTAACGAGGAGGGATCCAGTCCAATTTCCACATCTCATCACCCCTTCCAAAGTGGGATGGTCCTTCCCTGGGACGTGCAGAGCTGTGCATGTGCTTCTTGCTGGTCTCCTTGCCAGCCAGCAAGAAATATTTCAGCTTAAAACAAGGCTGTGAGATGCCTGCAGACCCCAGCCACTCACCTGCACCGTGTTTATACACTCTAATGGTCCTGTCCTCTGCTTCAAGCCTCTTTATGCAGGAGAACCTCCAGTGAAAGCAGTGGGAGGCTCTTAATTGCCTCAGCTCCAATCAATGCAAGGAGGGCTCAGCAGCACCAGCTGCCACAGCAAAAACTGCCTCCCCAGCAGCAGCCTTGGCTGGTTCTTCTACCATTTCCACTGCACAGAGAAGGTTTCAGAGCAAGATGAGGCTGTGTAAACAAGAGGTAGGAGGAATCAGAGCTGTTTCTTCCAGGATATGTTCACCAAATCACATAGGCCTCTGCCAAGGACCTCACTCCAATGCTGAGCAAACCATTAGGTAGAACCAGACAGGACACAAAATCATAGAATCATAGAATGGTCCAGGCTGGAAGGGACCTCTGGAGGTCATCCAGTCCAGCCCCCCTGCAGTCAGCAGGGACATCCCCACCAGACCAGGTCATCCAGGGCCCCATCAACCCTCACCTTGAATGTCTCCAGGGAAGGGGACTCAACACCTCCCTGAGCAAGCTACTCCACAGTAAAGAACTTGTTCCTAACATCCAGTCTAAATCTGCTCTTCTCAAGCTTGAAGCCATTGCTCTCATCCTGTCCCTGCAGGCCTATACAGTCTCTCTCCATCCTTCTTGTAGCCCCCTTCAGATACTGGAGGGCTGCTGTCAGGTCCCTATGAAGCCTCCTCCTCTCCAGGCTGAACACCCCCAGCTCCCTCAGCCTGTCCTCATAGCAGAGCTGCTCCAACCCTCTGATCATTTTCATGGCCTCCTCTGTACCTGCTCCATCAGGTCCTTGTCCTTCCTATAGTGAGAGCTCCAGAGCTGGATGCAGTACTGCAGGTGGGGTCTCACCAGAGCAGAGTACAGTGGCAGAATTCCCTCTCTGGCTCTGCTGGCCACACTTATTTTGATGCAGCCCAGGATATGATTGGCCTTCTGTGCTGCAAGCATGCACTGTCTGCTCATGTCCAGCTTCTCGTCCACCAGCACCCCCAAGTCCCTTTCCACACCTCCTACCCCAGTCTGTACTGACTGTGAGGATTGTTCTGTCCCAGTGCAGGACCCTGCACTTGCCCTTGTTGAACTTCAAGAGGCCACCAGCAACTGCTCTTCTACAGCACAGTGAGACTGTGGTGATGGCACAAGGGGCAATGGTGTGAAACTACAGCAGGGTAGATTTAGAATGGACATTAAGAAGTCCTTTTCTATGAGGGTGGTGAGACACTGCAACAGGTTGCCCAGAGAAGTTGTGGATGCCTCATCCCTGGAAGTGCTTAAGACAAGGCTGGATGCCTCCTCCCTGGAGGTGCTCAATGCCAGGCTGGATGAGGCCTTGAACAACCAGATCTAGTAGGAGGTGTCCTTGCCCACAGCAAGGGGGTTGGAACTGGATGATCTTCAAGGTCACTTCCAACTCAAGCTGTTGATTCTACAGGGTGGAGAGAGCTGCCACTGATCTCTGTACATGCCCAGCTCTCCTCAGGTGCCTTCAAACCAAGAAAGTACTCTGAGCTTTGCTGCTGAGTGGGATGCAGAGGATATAAGTCAACCCTGCCCTTAGCTGAATTGCTGCCACTGACAAACAGAACCTGAAGGGAACAATCCTAAGTATGTCAACTTAATGTCATCTGCAGAGCAGCTAACCCATAGCAGGCAGGAGGCACAACAGCTGGGACTGCTGGAGATCTGAGAGCCCTAGGAGAGGATCTTCTCAATGCTGATCCCAAACCAAAGAGTGTGGGGCAAGTGGATAAGACCAGGCTCTTGTCAGTGGTGCCCAGTGACAGGACAAGGGGCAGTGGGCACAAAATGGAACCCAGGAGGTTCCATCTGAACAAGAGGAGAAAATTGTTTGGCGTGAGGGTGCTGGAGACCTGGAGCAGGCTGCCCAGAGCAGCCCCTCCACAGAGAGGCTGTGGAGTCTCCTTGGCTGGAGAGCCTCCAAACCCACCTGAGTGTTGTGATCCTGGGCAAGCTGCCATGGGAGCCCTTGCTTTAACAGGGGGGTTGGACTGGATGATCTCCAAAGGTCCCCTTCCACCATGCTGGAATTCTGAGATGCTGGGGGAATTTGAGCTCCCAGCTCTTCTGAGTTCTTGGGGTACTTCAGATCCAGCCTGAAGCTTGCTCAACTCAAAGCAGAGGAGCAAAATCCTCCCTCATGTTACGAATCCTACATCAACCCCTCAGAAAACACCAGAAAGGTACCTGAGAAGACCAGGGTGAACCAGTTCTGGGAGACACTACCACTCCTTATCTGAAGTGAACGCTAAATGGTCTTTAAATATGTGTTAATGAAGAGGGTTTCACCAAGTTTATTAAGCAGTTGCTCCTCTCCCTGTTGTGGACAAGTTTCTAAAGGTCTTCCAGTCTGTAAATTGCAGCCTGGCCTGTGCTGTTAGGCAGCCTGCTACCCCGGGGTGACTCTCCTGTGGCAATTACTGAGGTCACCTGAACAGGTAACTTGGCACAGCTCTCATCACCTCCCAGTGGCACATGCCTTCACCCGGCAGAGCAGGAGTGCTTCTCAGCCATCCCCAGTGCAGCCCCGGGGCGCACCCCAGGCCACCTGGAGGCTGCCGGCAGGACAGACGGACGGCTCCTACCCACACCACTGCCAGCCTTCGGGACAGGGTGCATGCTTCATGGATCCACAGAACGGTCTGGCTTGGAAGGGATCTTAAAGATCATCCACTTCCAGCCCCCTGACATGGGTAAGAACAATTCCCACTAGCCCAAGTTGCTCAAGGCTTCATCCAGCCTGGCCTTGAACACTTCCAGGGAGGGGACATCTACGACCTCCCTGGGCGACCTGCTCCAGTGTCTCACCACCCTCACTGGAAAAAATGTCTTCCTAATCGCAGTCTGCTTACCATGGAGAGATGAGAGAGGAGCAGAAGGCAATTCTGGCCAGAGAGCAATGGGAGCTTATTAGAATCACAGAATCATTAAGATTGGAAAAGACTTCTGAGCCCATCAAGCCCAGCCATCAGCCCAGCACCACCATGGCCACTAAACCATGTCCCAAGGTGCCACGTCTACATACTGTTTTAACACCTTCAGGATGCTGACTCCACTGCCTTCCTGGGCAGCCTGTTCCAATGCCTGCCCAACCTAGACCTTCCCTGGTGCAACTTGAGGTCAAACTTGTGACAGACTATCACATACAAAGATTAAAAAGACCAGACCGGTTGGGAGGACGACCTTCCTGGATCCTGCTTGCTCCAAGCCAAATCCTTCCCATCAGTGAAAGCCACAAACCCAACCACAAACCTTGGAGAGCCCTGGGGAGGAAGCTGCTCACCAGCAGCTAAGGGCAGCACAGAGTTGTCACTCTGTGAGCAGAACAAGTCCCCGGACAACCTCATGAGTGCTTCCAAGAAAGTATCTGACTCTAAGTGGTGTTGCTGCAAGATAACCATGAGGTTAGCACACCAGAACTCTGCTCGAGACCTCAAGTCTTCAAGTATCCTTAGAGTCCTCTCTTCTCCAGGCTGAACAACCTCAACTCTTTTAGCCTGTCCCCATAGCAGAGGTGATCCAGCCCCTTTGTGGCCTCCTCTGGACCTGCTCCAGCAGGTCTCAGCTCTATGCCTGGTTTTGTTCTGTATCTTTACCAGCGATCTGGATGGGCATTGAGTGCACCCTCAGCAAGTTCTCTGACGGTACAAAACTGGGGGGCACTGACACCCCGCAGGCTGTGCTGCCATCTGTCCAGATCTGGCCAGGCTGAGTGCTGGACAAATGCAAACCTCATTAAGTTCAATAAGGACAAGCGCAGGGTCCTGCATCTGGGAAGGAATAACAACAGGCACCAGTACAGGTTGGGGGCAGACCTGCTGGAAAGCAGCTCTGTGGAGAGACCTCAGAGTGCTGGTGGGCAGCAAGTTCTGCATGGGTCAGCAATGTGCCCTTGTGGCCAAGAGAGCCAGTGGCATCCTGGGCTGCGTCAGCAAAAGTGTGGCCAGCAAGCCTAGGGAGGTTCCTCTCCCCCTCTACCCTGCCCTGCTGACACCACACCTGCAATACTGTATCTGGTTTGGGGCTCCCCAGGTCAGCAGAGGCTGAAACCTGCTGGAGAGAGTCCAGGGGAGAGCCACGAGGATGATTTGTGGGCCTGAGCATCTCTCCTGCGGACAGAGACCGAGAGCCCTGGGGCTGTTAGCCTGGAGAAGAGAAGGCTGAGAAGGGATCTGATCAATGTGTACAAATATCTGAGGGGTGGGAGTCAAGTGCCTGGGGCCAATCTCTTTTCAGTGGTCAGCAGCAATAAGCCAAGGAGCAACAGCTGCAAACTGGAACACAGAAGATTTCACCTCGACACGAGGAGAAACTTCTTTACCGTGAGAGTGCCAAAGCCCTGGAGCAGGCTGCCCAGAGAGCTTGTGATGTCTCCTCTGGAGACTTTCAAAACCCACCTGGATGCCTTCCTCTGTGAACTACCCTAGGGGATCTTGCTTGGCAGGGAGGTTGGACTGGATGATCTCTGGAGGTGCCTTCCAACCTCTAAGGTTCTGTCATTCTGTGATTCTTGGGCTGGGGGACCCACAGCTGGACACACAGCAGTGCAGGTGAGGCCTCAGCAGAGCAGAGGGGCAAAATCTCTTTCCATCTGCTGGCCACACTACTTTGGATGCAGCCCAGGTTGGGTTAAACTGGGATCTGATGTCCTGAAGTTTAATGTGCTTCACTTTAATATGCTGCATTTTGACAGCCTTTCTTCAGGTTGTGAATGCATTTGTTCTGTTTCCCATAAATCTGGGCTTGCTTTTTAATCTCCTTAAGGATATAGTGGGGAAAGGACTCCAATTTGGTAGACTGCACACTTAAGACAAAAGCTGACCAAAGCCATTAGACATCCACACAAATGACTTGAGAAGAGCCAACGGGGAGGAGAAGCCATGAGCTGAGAGGAGGTGGAGGACTGCAGAAGAGGCTTTCCAACAGAGAGGGTTACACAGCCCACTAAGCCCCAACATGCTTGAAAAGCAGTTTTCAGATGGGGATGACAAAAATAACATCTCCTTAGCCTGGAAATTGCTTCTTTGTGAGCAAAATTGCTTCTTTGTGAGCTTGTGGCCAAGGCAGCCACCAGCATCCTGTCATGGATCAGCAAGAGTGTGGCCAGCAGGACCAGGGAAGTGACTCTCCCCTGTACTGGGCACCAGTGCAGCCACACCTGCAACAGGTCCAGAGAAGGGCAACAAAGTTGGTGAACGGTCTGGAGAACAGGGCTGTTGAGGAGCAGCTGAGGAAACTGGAGGTGTTTAAGCTGAAGGATAAGAGGTTGAAGAGAGACCTCATTGCTCTCTGCAACTCCCTGAAAGGGGGTTGGAGACAGGTGGGGGGTGGTCTCTTCTCCTAAGTATCAGGTGATGGCCTGCAATTGTGCCAGGGAAGGTTTAGGTTGGAACGGTCTCTTCCAACCCTGATGATACTGTGATACTGTGAATTTTTTTCCTGCAAGTGTGGTCAGACATTGGAAGAGGCTGCCCAGGGAGGTGGTAGAGTTACCAAGCCTGGAGGTATTCAAGAAACCTGTGGACATGGCACTTCGGGACATGGTTTAATGGTCACAGTGGGTTTAGGTTGACAATTGGACTTGATGATCTTAGAGGTCTTGTTCAACCAAAACAATTCTGTGATTATATGACATCAGTGCCAGCCCCCAGCAGCTGCAGAAACCAGCACAGATCCTGCTGCACTTGTTCATGCCTTCAGGCCTGGCATTAGTAAAGGAAGTCCCATAAAGCTGTCCCATTGAGATACATCCCTGCCCTTCCTTCCCTACTCAGCTCACAAGAAACATCTGTAGGGCATAGGTTACTCCATCCACCAAGACCGAAGGTTGAGAGGAGTAGGGAAGGTACAGAAACAAAACCACCTTCGTGTCATGCAAGAGATGGTTGAGTTCTTTGAGGAGGGAATCTGAGAGCCGCTGCTGGCTGGCTGTGACTCTTAAACACTCCTGAGAGAGCTGCCATATGGGTTCAGGCTTATCACTGGTGTTTGCTACCCTGCACATCTGTTTTCTGTCAGCAGCTGTCCAAGTCAGTGCATCTCCCCTTTCCTCACACACCGCCCACGGAGCTTCTCAAGGACAAAGGATCAGAGCTCTTGGTGCTTGTGTGATAGTGGCCTCCACAATGCCATCTCAGCAACCTGAAGAACTAGCCACAAAATACCACAGTGGGCAAATTCAGGCATGACCTCTCCTCTCTGTGCTCTTGTAGGGCTGCTGGAGAGCCTTGATGAGGTGCAGCCTACAGCAGGGCAGCACACCAGGTGATGTTTCATTAAGTTTTCCTTCCTTTTTGAGTGTAAAAACAGAGGGGTTGCCCTGTTCTGCAGCCCACTTGCTGCTCATGACATGGTTTAGTGGGCATCATGATCCTGCTCTTTCGGGGGGGGGGTGGGCTGGATGAGCTTTTGAGGTCCCTTTTAGCCCATGACATTCTGTGATTAGTTTCAAACCAGCAAGGTTTTGTTGCTCCAGTGGCCACCCACAGGAGCCCAACTCTCTGTGTTGGCCCTTTTGGCCCTCTGCATAGGTTGAAGGTTGATCTTGATGATCTTAGAGGACTGCGATGGTTCCTTGGGGTGAGTTTTATCAAGAAGAGTGGTCTGTTCCCACCAGCAACCCTGCAAACTTCTGCTTAGCTCCTCTAATTCCATTAAGGTCACCTAAATGATTCCTGTTGCCCTGTGCTAGGGTAGCTTCTCCTCACCCAAAAGCTGAAGATGGCAATGTGAGAGAAAAGGGGAATTCCTCCCAGGACAGAAGCACTGGGAAAATGGCAAAACGCCAAGGGGGTCATGAGGAACTAATGAGCCTTCCCAGACCCCTGCTCATCCGGAGATGAGGACTGTGTGGCGTGCAGAGGGCCAAAAGGGCCAACACAGAGAGTTGGGCTCCTGTGGATGGCCACTGGGGCAACAAAACCATGCTGATTTGAAACTGTAATCACAGAGTGTCAGGGGCTGGAAGGGACCTCGCAAGCTCCAATCCTCCTGCCAGAGCAGGATCACCTAGAAGAGATCACACAGGAACGTGTGCAGGCAGGTTTTGAATATCTCCAGAGAGGGAGACTCCAAAACCCCTCTGGGCAGCCTGTTCCAGGGCTCTGTCACCCTCACAAGGAAAAAATCCTCCTCATGTTTATATGAAACTTCCTATGCCTCAGCTGCCACCCATTGCCCCCTAGGCACCACCCAGCAGAGCCTGGCTCCAGACTCCTGGCACTCACCTTTACATCTTTATAAACATGAATGAGGTCTCCTCTCGGTCTCCTTCTCTGCAAGCAGCACAGACCCAACTCCCTCAGGCTCTCCTTGTAAGAGAGATGTTCCATTCCCTTCATCATCTTTGTGGCACTGTGCTGGAGTCTCTCAAGCAGCTCTATGTCCCTCTTGAACTGGGGAATGAAAATCTAATAATTCCTCTTTCTTCATGAAGAAAAGAAACAAACCTGAGTGACTTCAAACATTTCTCTACCAAAAAAAAGTAGAGTATGAGCCAACAGATCTCCTGTCTTTAGTGTTTATAAGAAACCTATCAACTGGAAGTACTGGGAGAAATGAAATAAAGTAATAGAGGAAAAACCAAGAAAGAAAGAGACAATTTCATGGATATCCATGGTCTGAGAGGTAAAGCCACAGCTCTGCACGGTCCGCCAGCTTCCAGGGCAGTGGTGCCAGCAGGCCTGCAGCACTACAGAGATGGCCAACATCAACCACCAGCACCCACACCACAGTCCTGCTACAGACACTCCATTATCATGACTTGGAACCAGATCCAAGCCACTTCAGTAGCTCCAAGGGACTTGGAGATGGTTAAAAGCAAGATGGAAAGTGGTATGAGACCAGGGTCACAAGGTGGCATCTCACCTCTTGAGGCTGCAAGATTCTCTTGGACACATTTTGCTTTGAGCCAAGTGCAATTGTGCAGTAAAGCTGTTTGTAAATGAATTAATGTGCTCAGATGCTAATGAGGCCCTGCAGCTGAAGTACCCAGCATGAGCTGTTGTCATGGATGAGGAAGAACCAGGAGCAACTCTTCAAGGGTTAAAGAGCAGGGAAGCACTTGAGGAGCCCTGTAGATGCAAACAGGGGAGATTACAGGCAGGTGGAGGTAAGACAAAAAGAAACTGAGATTGCAGAGGATATTAAAGAAGAAAGACTCCATCAACAGAAGATATTAAAGGTCAGTGAAGGGAGATGGTGTCTTCACCAAGAAATTGCACAAGTGCTTTCCTGACACTAATCTTGACAGCAGAGGCAGATAGATAAAAGGAATTCTGCTCAAGAGAGACATGGAACAACCGAAGAACAGGGGGCAGTGAAAACAGCTGGAGATCTGGAGAGGGAACAGCCGCTAAGGCTCACTCAGAGCGGGCAGGGGTCACCTAAGCTGGACACTTAATGCCCACACTCAAATCCTGCCTCTTGCTATACTGCCAAAAATACAGGAGGGGAAGGGGAAAGGTGTCCTTAAATGTCCCTAAATTCACAAAGTGTGCCCCTAAGGTCCCTAAACTGTTAACCCAGAGGAGAGACAATGACACGAAGCAGAATTCAGCCTGAAAAGTGATAGGGCCCTGGGAGGAAGAGTTTGATTTCTTTATCTTCATGGTTGATAGCAACTTTCAGAAGCCGCCTCTTCAGATGATGCTCTGAAGGGCAGGATTTTGGCAGCCTCTCTTCTCTACCATGTCTAACTTAAATCACAGCTCGTATAATCTAAATCACCATGTCTTTAGCCTAAATCACGACACATTTGTCCTCAATCATGGCATATATAACCTAAATCATAAGGCATATAAACTAGATCACAAGATAGTCAGCTTAAACCATGGCCGATATGAGGTAAATCACAACATGTATGACCTGAATCACAATGCACTTATGTGTTTATACCCAAATTATTAGGTAGGTAACCTAAGGCACAACACACAGAGCCTAAATCATGACATACAGAGCCTAAATTATGACGTATCTGACCCAAATCACAACATATTTAGCTCAAATCTTTATGCACCTGACCCAAATCACAACATATTTAGCTTAAATCACAACGTATCTGACCCAAACCATGACATATTTAGCCTAAATCATGAGATACACAACCTAAGGCATGACACACAGAGCCTAAGTGATGACATATCTGATCCAAATCACAACACATCTACCCCAAACCACAACATATTTAGCCTAAATCATGAGGTACACAACCTAAGGCAAGAGACACACAGAACCTAAATCATGACACACCTGACCCAAATCATTACATATTTAGCCTAAATTATGACCTATCCCACCTAAGTCATGACACACACGCTCTAACCACAGCCATCATGACTCCTGCTGCCATCGCCAGAGCTGCACTTTGGAACAGGCTCCTCTGCAACGGCCACAGCAGAAATCAGAGTCAGCCTTTGCTCCTCAGACGCAGACTTCCAGGAAAAGCCATTTCTTGCCATACCAGATTAATGATTCTCCCTTCCCAGCAATGCATTTTTCGTCCTCCAAGAGCTCTGCTAGCAGAATTATTTCTCAAGTCTTCCTCCGCCTTTTCAGTGCATGACTTCTGACACCACCACCAGAACCTGAAGCACTTCCGAGGTGCTGAGGAAGGTGTCCCACCACTGTCAGAGTGGGTGAAGACAGAGATTTGGAGGCACCTAAATCCACCTCCCCTCCCTCCCCACCACAGAATCATTAAGGTTGGAAAAGACTTCTAAGATCACCACCTCCGACCTTCAGCCCAACACCACCATGCCCACTAAATCACACCCCAAAGTGCCATGTCAGGATCACCAGCTGGGCTGCAGAACAGGCCAAAATCCTTTTTTTTTTCTTTTTCATTGCAAAAACAAAGAAAAAATTACTGCAGGAGCTTCTTTCCTCCTGCTGCACCTCATGCACGAGGGCAAAGCAGCCTCCTCGCTTCCTGTTAGCTTCAGACATTGCTTTTCTCTAACATCCCAGCCCAACTCACCCATCAAAACTTTTTAAATATTGAGCAAGGCTCCTGCTGTGCTCACTGCTGCTCCTCTCAAACCATGTGCTGCTGCTGGGGGTGGCCAAGGCCATCAGGCAGAGGAGGTGGCATCTGCCAGCTTGGGCGCAGTTGCTTAAGTGCAGGCAGCAGCCCCCGGGAAGCAAATCCACAGCCAGCCCAAGCGCTTAATTATTAATATTATTTGGATAGCAACCATCAGAGAGGAGAAAGCTTTGCCCAAGTGCGAGAGAAAGACCTGGCCCACCACCGTGCACCGCGACCAGACTGGGATTTGAGCAGCTCCCATGCTGTTCTGTAGTTTGATGTTCATGTCCAACAGCTGCTCCAAGGTGGGATTAAGGGATTCACTTTCTAGTATCAAAAAAGCTACTGGAAGCACCTCTTGCTTTGGTAGTTCAGCTTGCAGGAAGCCAAAGTAGCTTGCAGGAAAACCTTGGGTGGCATGAAACATGCTGTTGGGACAATCTGGCACTGGGATCATAGAATCACAGACTGGAAGGGACTTTTAAAGGTCATTTGGTCCAACATCTGCAACTAGAGCAAGTTGCTGAGAGCCCCAAACAACCTGATCTGGAATGCTTGCAGGGATGGGGCATCTACCACCTCTCTAGGCAACCCATTCCTGTCATTGCACCATTTCATTGCAAGCTGAGCTGCAGAATTAAGAGCTGGAAAGTGTGAGCAAAGAGCCACCAGACAGTCCATCATCAGGCAACACCATTACAGACCAGCAGAGACAGGCATGACGACTACAAACTGGGTCTGTGCCCCGGTTCCTTCCTTATACCCACACAGGACACTTGAAGGAATTGAGCAATATTCAACCCAAATCGCAGCCCAGCCTGGATGTGGCTCTTGCTTTGTCTTCAGATGCTTCAGCACATGGTTGGGTACTGTCTGGAGCATCACTGGATGGATCCAGTCATTACTGCAACCATCAGCTGAGGTGGGACGTTTCTCCACCCAGCTTTGCTAGCAGCCCCTCATGTCACCCAGGGGACACCATCTCCTTCCCACTGCTGTGCTCTTCCTCCTGCCCAGTTCCAGACCCTTATCTTATCTCTGGCCCCGGAGGACATCTTTGTTCTCTGCACAGTAACAGGTGATTTAGCAGCTGTCATGTTCAGGGGCTGCAGGACTTGAAGGCAACCTCCTGAATAAACATGCTTCAGGAGTTTGATCACATCCACCAGAGCCAGAAGATAGTGCAGGGCAAAACTCACTGTAATGGCAGAAACACTCCACATGTCCACAGGCTGAGTTTGCACCATAGTGCTGCAGCCCTCCCAGCCCTCCACAGCTACAGGCAGATCCCAAAGAATGCATAAACTCCACCAGAGCACACAGTATGGACCAACTCGTTTCTCCCACCCAAGGCTGCCCAGCACTCACTAACAGCCAATTACTCAGGCTGCTCTAATGACAGCTCAGTTCCTTGCAGAAATGAGATGCTGCAGCCAGTGCTGCCTGCATGGCTCTCAGCTTGCTAATCCATCACTGTCCTTGGATTTGCCAGCACCTGCCTCCACACCAGGACCAACCACATTTGGCATCACTTTAATTTCTGTGGTAGAATAACTTAACGCAGTGAGAACCCAGCAAGCAAATCCACCAAGTTATGCCAGGCACCATGCTCCACACCTTAGCCAGCTCAAAAATCCCTCCGAGTCCTGAGTTATCCCTCACCTCCCCTCCACATCCTGCCTGCCTCTGCCCCAAGCACAAAGCTCCTAGACAAACTACCCCAAAATTTCACAGTCTCTCCACACTTCATCACAACAAACAACTAAACCACAAGGGATATGCATCAGGGAGAGACGGAGGGAAGTCTTCTCCAACCCTAATGACTCCGTGAAGACCCTGCTCCAAAATCAACACAATTGCTTCACTTCTGGTGCCCAAGACACGGCAGCACTGCACTGCACTAATTTAAGGATGCTGGCCTGGACCCCACCAGCGAAATGAGGCATTAATTAATATTCCATCAGGCTGTGCTGAGGTGCAGCAGCAAATGGCAACAATAAAACAATTCAGCCAAATTTTCCTCCACAAATTCCCAGCTTCCCTCCCCCTCAAACCCCACTTCCTTCTCCATGTCTTCAGGCACCTCTCTCCTCTTCCCTTGTACATCACCCAACACAAGGACATTTCATGTCAACCCATCCCAAAAGGACAATGAAAGGAGAAGGGAACAAAAGAGCAAACCTCGCTGCGCCATGGCCTGGCGCTCAGCGGCCGAGGGACAGACAATGGGCCCAGCTGTTCCTCTGCAAGCACCCAGCTACAATGAGACCTGACTCCAGCACACACACAAAAAGGGGTCCTGGCTCCCTGGGGGGGGCAGGAGGTTGTCACTGGAATATGCATCTCATTGGTTACCTGTCAGCTTTCCTGGGCGGTTATGAAGTGGAGCTGCTGCCGGAGGCTATAATGGGATGTCATAACAAGAGCGGCGCCCTCTGACAGAGCAGCTTTGATTAGGTGATGGGAACTGGCAGCATCCCTGGTTATTAACAAAACACAAGCTCCAGAGATGGAAAACAAAGAGACTGCCCAGGAACGGGGCCACGGGGTTTGGGGTTTTTGGTGGTTTTTTCCCCCTCTTTTGAGGCTGGGAAGGGTAGAAAGGAGAAATAAGTGACAGCTTTCATATCTGCACAGAACTACCTCAGTTGGCAAAGCCCTCTGAGATTGAGTGCAGCCACTGACCCAACACCATCATGGCCACTAAACCATGCTCCAGAGAGCCATGCCCACATGGCTTTTAGACACTTCAGTGATGGTGACTCCACCACCTCCCTGGGCAGCCTGTTCCAATGCTTGGCCACTCTTTCAGTAAAGAAATTCTTTCTTATCGCCAACCTGACCCTTCCCTGGCACAATTTCAGGCCATTTCCTCTTGTTCTATCACCTGACACTAGGGAGAAGAGACAAACCCACACCTCACTGCAACCTTCTTTCAGGAGAGTTGTAGAGAGTCAGAAGGTCTCATCTCAGCCTCCTTTTCTCCAGACTAGACAACCTCAGCTGCTCCTCACCAGCCCTGTTCTCCAGGCCTTTCACCAGCTTCATTACTCCAGCAACTCAACATCTTTCTTGGAGTGAGTGGCCCAAAATTGGACTCCAGTATTTTTGCCCTGATCTCTCCATCTGTCCTTTGCAGATCCCATTCTTGCTATTCCTTTAGGCTTAGACATTATTTTCCAGCTCCTCAGGTATCTTAGAAAAGAGACAGGTTATAAAGCCTGTGGAAGTGGAAGAAGGAAAGCTCCCTGCCTCACAAATCATTGCAAATCCTGCACAGAGCGTGGGCAGCAGCTCAAGCTGCAGCTGGTCTCAGAGTTGTGCACAGGGAGATGTTAGGTTATGGTTAGACTTGATGGTTTTAAGGTCTCTTCCAACCAGGCAACTCTATGATTCTGTGTGTGCTCAGTCATCTGGGTTGGTAGCCAAATACACCAGCCAGATGCATGCCACGGGTGGGATTCACCTTCTCTCCCTTTTTGTGGGAGCTGGGCCAGCTGCAAGCCAGACAGAAGTATGAGTGGGTTACTGCTGCTGCTGCTTGGTGGCCCTGAGACACCTGGCTGGTCAGGGCCCTAAGCTACCTGATCTAGTTGAAGATAGAATCACAGAACTGTTTTGTTTTGTTTGGAAAAGACCTGTAAGATCATTGAGCCTGCCCATGTGCAATGAGCAGATGTCCCCGCTCACTGCAGGGGAGCTGGACTGGATGACCTATAAAAGCCCCTTCCAACCCAAATCACTCTATGGCTCTGTGACCACTGGGTCCCATCTCAAAACTGGTTTTGCAGATAAATGCAATTTCTGTGGCTGGTGATTTCACCAACCATGCAGCACTCTCCACCTACCCCCCCACCCCAGCAGCACCCTGCCCTGGTTTCCTCAGCATGGATGTCCAAGCTGGTGTGGGGATGTGGCACAGACAAGCAGAAAGTTATTTCTGCTCCCTGTGGGCTAACAAAAACATGTGCAAGCAAGATGGGCCCCAGAAACCCCAGGGGTTTAGGAAGGCCAACGGGAAGAAATAAAACCTGACCAATGAAGCACAGGCTGGGGGAGCTGTAAATGCTGGCAAGGATCCATTCTTCTCCCTAACCTCTGCAGCTCATCCCAAGCCCAACAGGCCTACTCCTGTGCTGAGGCTACCCTTGAGAACCAGGTGGATTGGTGGAGCAGCTCCATCAGAGCTGGGAATGACTGGAGTTGCCTCCAACATGCTGCACAGCTCCAGTAGATCTCCTTTCACAGAATCACAGAACTTTAGAGTTTGGAAGGGACCTCCAGAAACCGAGTCCAACCTGCCCAAGGCAGCATCACCCAGGGTAGTTTGCACAGGCATGGGATAGGACAAGGAGCAATGGATGGAAGCTGCAGCACAGGAGGTTCCAGCTCAACACAAGGACCTAAAGAGATCATCATGTCCAAGCCCCCTGCCAGAACAGGACCATACAATCCAGCTCAGGTCACACAGGAACACAGCCAGACAGGCCTTGAAAGTCTCCAGAGAAGGAGACTCTACAACCTCTCTGGGCAGCCTGTGCTGGTGCTCTGTCACCCTCACTGTAAAGAAGTTTCTCCTCATGTTGAGGTGAAATCTTCTGTGTTCCAGTCTGTAGCTGTTGCTCCTTGGCTTATTGCTGCTGACCAGCAAAAAGAGATTGGCCCCTGGCACTTGTCACCCACCCCTCAGGTATTTGCACATGTTGATCAGAGCTCCTCTCAGCCTTCTCTTCTCCAGGCTGAACAGCCCCAGGTTTCTCAGTCTCTCTTCACAAGGGGAGATGCTTTGATCAGCTCCTCACCAGTACATGCTAACATTTGCATGGACACTGATGAGCCATCGCAGCACGTTTCAGCTCACATCATTAGAAGGCTGGCTCGTGTTGCCTTCCCCCACCTGATGGACAGGTTTGTGCTCAGCCTTGCTTAACAAGCCACACTGCAGAGAAAGCAAAGGGTTTATGCTGAGAAGACATCAATTCAGGGCCCACTTTTGGCTGCACTAAGCATTCCTCTGTCCTTGTGACTCTAAGCAGATGGAAGCAATGCGGGTGCAGGCAGGCAAGCAGCCTGCAGGCTGATGAAGATCCCAACCCATGACCCAGCAAAATAAACCAAAAAACCAAACTCTATCAGACCCTCTGAGGAGACAACAAACAAGACAACGGAAGCATGAGGGGAACCCACTGGATGGGTCACTCGATCCTCAGCCCAGGGTTACCTGCTGATAAATTGCTATTTCATAGAATCACAGGATGGCAGGGGTTGGAAGGGACCTTTGGAGATCATCCAGTCTAATCCCCCTGCTAATACAGGTTCCCCTCGATCAGTTTGCACAGGAAGGTGCGCAGGCAGGTTTTTAAAGGCTCCACAGCCTCTCTGGGCAGCCTGTGCCAGGGCTCTGGGACCCTTACAGGAAAGTTCCCCCCTGTGTTGAGCTGGAACTTCCTGTGCTGCAGCTTCCATCCATCACTGCTTGGCCTAGCCCAGGGAGCAGTGAGCAGAGCCTGTCCCCACTTCCTGACACCCAGCCCTCAGATATTGATAAACATTGATTAAATCCCCTCTCAGTCTTCTCTTCTCCAGACTAAGCAGCCCCAGATCCCTCAGTATCTCCTCATCAGGCAGTGCTCCAGTCCCCTAGCCCTCCTCTTAGCTCTCCACTGGACCCTCTCCAACAGATCCCTGTCCCTCTTCAAATGGGGAGCCCAAAACTGAAGGCAATACTCAAAATGAGATAGTAAGAGGATTTGAGTAGTGAAAGGAGTTAATACTTTTGAGCAGTCAAGGAAAACCTCCCTTGAGGTATTAACTTCTTGTACTTACATCCAAGGGAAACCTCCTGGGTTCCAGTTCATGCTCCTTGCCCCCTGTCCTATCAGTGACCATCACTGAGAAATGTCCAGCCCCATCCTCATGACCTCAGCCCTGTAGATATTGATCAGCATTGATAAGATCCTCTTTCAGTCTTCTCTTTCCCAGGCTAAAGGGCCAAAGTATCTCAGCCCCTTCTGAGAGAGGAGAGAGATACTCCAGTACCCTGATCATTCTCGTAGCCATCCATTGGACTTTCCTGTCCCTCTTGAACTGGACCGCCCAGAACTGGACACACTACTCCATGTGTGGCCTCAGCAGAGGGGGAGAACCTTCCCTGACCTGTTGGCCACACTCACACAAGTAGATGTGCACAAAGTTGTGGTCAACTCCAAGCAGGCAGCAATGCTCAAGCGTGGAGGGCTTCACTCAGGGCAAGGGGTGCTGGTGGTGAGGACAAGCTGCCTGCTCTTGGGGGTGCAGCATTTTGCAGGCTCAGCACAGCTTTTCCTTTCAGCACAAACCCCATAAACAACAGCCCAAAGGCTCCAAAGGACTGAACTCTGATGGCACCCAAAGAGGATGGCAGGAGGACTGATAGCCCAGCTCCTGCCAGATTACTGCTGAACCCCTGTTAAGGCTGGAGAGAGTTAACTCAGTGCTGAGTGTGTGAAGCTTTACAGAGTCACAGAACTGCCTAGGTTGGAAGAGACTTTTAAGATCACCATCCAGTTGCTAGCCCAACACTGACAAGTCCTTGACTAAGCCACAGCACCACAGCTACAGAGCTTTTCAATCCCCTCCAGGGACTGAACCATCTCCCTGGGCAGTCTGGTCCAACACCTGACAACCTTTTCAGCAAAGGAATTGCTCCTCATATCCAACCTAAACCTCCCCTGAGGCAATTGGAGGCCATTTTCTCTCATTCAATCACTTGCTACTAGGGAGAAGATCCAGCCCCTACCTGGCTTCCACCTCTTTTCAGGGGGCTATAGGGAAGCCCCTCAGCCTCCTTTTAACCAGGATGAACCACCCCAGTTCCCTCAGCTGCTCCTCACCAGACCTGTTCTCTAGAGCCCCTCACCAGGTCCACTGCCCTTCTCTGGACTTGCTCCAGCACCTCAACATCCTTATTGAAGTGAGGGACCCAAAACTGAACCTAGTACTCAAGGTATGGCCATGCCAGTGCCCACTACAGGGGTAAAATCACTTCCTTCCTCCTGCTGCCCACACTATTGCTGATCTAAGTCAGAATGCTGTTGGCCCCCTTGGCCACCTGAACACACAATGGCTCATATTTAACCAGCTGTAGAGCAACACCCCGAGGCCCCTCTGCTGAGCAGCTTTCCAGACACTCTGCCCTAAGCCAGCAGCACTGCCGGGAGTTGTGGCCAAAGTGCAGAACCCTTGGCCTCACTGAAACTCATACAGTAGGTCACAGAATCACAGGTTGGAAGAGACCCTTGAGATCACTGAGTCCAGCCTAACATCTACTTAACTAAACCATGGCACTAAGTGCCTCATCCAGTCATCTGCTTGAGGGTAGCCTCAAGCAGATCCACACTTCCACCCAATTTGGTGTCAGCTGCAGGTGCCTTGCTCCACCTCACCCAGATGATTGATAAAGATGTTAAACAGGATTGGCCCCAGAACTGAGCCCTGGGGAGCACCATTTGTGGCACCTTCTCCATTAAGCACAAATCCTCCCTTTAGCACCTCATCCCTGGAAAAGCAGCCCCAGGGGCACCTTTCCCCATGACCAAGGGAACCAAACAGGTATGATGTCATTACGGACAGGAAGAGCTGCTTGGCAGGGAGCTTCTCTGAGGTGCACCTGGATGGAGGCAAGTGACTGTGTGGTGTTTGAGTAGATGCTAAATCAACAGGAGGATCCAACATGCCTGCGAGGAGGCTCTGGAGCAACACTCAGGAAATAAAAGAAACTTGGAAAGAGCAAACAAATGCAAAGTGTCATTATGGCTCCTCTCTGGCACCCTGCAGAATCCGAGGCTGCACAGCACCCAGGGACTCTTCTGCTTGGGCTTTCCACCTATTTGTAGAACCACAGAATGGTTTGTGTTGGAAGGGACTTTAAAGATCATCTGTCTTCAGATGACACCCCCCACCAGCCTAGGTTGCTCAAGGCCTCATCTAAACTGGCCTTGAACACCTCTAGGGAGGAGGCATCCATGACCTCCCTGGTCAACCCATTCCAGTGTCTCATCACCTTCACTGTAAAGAAATTCCTCCTCATCTCCAGTCTAAATGTCCCCTATTCAAGCTTAAAATGCTCAAACCACTTCAGATGGTTTTTGAGATGAACCTCAGCAACAGGCTGGTTCCAATATTGCTTCCTGAACAGCAGGTTTAGACCTTGGAAGTGCAGTAATGCCCTGTGCAAACCAGCTCAAACAACTGGTCCTATTTTTAGGGGCCGATCCACCAACACATCTGGTCAAAACTTGAGGCTTCCAAACACATTGCAAGGCCTCATCCCAGTTCTGCACCACTGATTTGTGCTGATTTCCACGGCATCAATATTTATATAATTACTGCTCCTATCCTTCCCCCACTGCCACTATTGTGTTTCAAAGGATCTATATTTAAAGAACACAACACCCTGGTGGCAAGGCAGCTTTAAATTTTAACTACCCCTGTTCCTCCTTCCACACTGCACACATACAGCCTGAGCCATCTGAGATGCCCCAAAACTCCCACATCCTCTACAAAGCTGCAGATGCTTGTCCCTGGTCCCCAGCCACCCCAGCTCCACATCCAGAATTTGGAATCTCTCATCCCACGCATCTCCAGTGCCAGCAGCATCTGCCCATTGTGGTGAGGGAGGGAAGGGAGGAACAGGACTGCTCTGCAAAACACAGATTTGGAATGGCACTGGATTTACCAGCTGCTGGGCAAAGCCAGAAGGGAAAGAGAGTTATTTTGATCTAAATAAATGAAAAGCATCACTGTCTTGACTCCTAGAGCACAGAGTTGGTGAGGGATTGCTGAGGGACCTGGGGGTGTTCAGCCTGGAGAAAAGGAGGCTGAGGGGAGATCTTCTGGTTCTCTACAAACCCCTGAAAGGAGGCTGAAGCCAGGTGGGGGTTGGTCTCTTCTGCAAAGGAACAAGTGATAAGACAAGAGGAAATGGCCTCAAGTTGCACCAAGGGAGGTTTAGGCTGGACATGAAGAACAACAGGTGTGCAGCCTGCAGAAGAGGAGGCTCAGGGCAGAGCTCATTGCTGTCTACAGCTACCCAAAGGGAGGCTGTAGCCAGGTGGGGTTGGGCTCTTCTGCCAGGCAACCAGCAACAGAACAAGGGGACACAGTCTTAAATTGTGCCAGGGGAGGTCTAGGCTGGATGTTAGGAGGAAGCTGTTGCCAGAGAGCGTGACTGGCATTGGAATGGGCTGCCCAGGGAGGTGGTGGAGTCGCTGTTCCTGGAGGTGTTGAAGCCAAGCTTGGCCGGGGCACTTAGTGCCATGGTCTGGTTGATCGGACAGGGTGCTAGGTTGGGCTGGATGAGCTTGGAGGTTTCTTCCAACCTGGTTGATTCTATGATTCTACTCCACACTGCTGAGATCCCACCTGGAGTACTGTGTCTAGTTCTGGAGCACCTGTTACAAGAGGGCTGTGGTTGTGCTGGAAGGTGTCCAAAGGGCCACAAGGACGATCAGAGGGCTGGAGCACCTCCCCTATGAGAACAGACTGAGGGAGTTGGGGCTGTCCAGTCTGGAGAAGATAAGGCTCCAAGGTGACCCTATTGTGACCTGTCAGTATCTTAAGGGGGCTATAAAAAAGCTGGGAAGGAACTTTTTATGCTGTCAGGTAGTGAATGGAACAAAGCTGGAAATGGGTAGATTCAGCCGGGATGTTACAAAGAAGTTCTTCACCATGAGGGTGCTGAGACCTGGGAATGGGTTGTCCAGGGAGGTGGTGGAAGCCTCATCCCTGGAGGTGTTTAAGGTCAGGCTGGATGAGGCTCTGGAGAGCCTGATCTAGTGTGAGGTGTCCCTGCCCATGGCAGGGGGGTTGGAACTGGATGACTCTTGTGCGTCCCTTCCAACCCTGACTGATTCTATGATTTGTGCATGAAGATGGAGCAGAGCTGCTGGGCTGGTTGCATTCCACACAGCATCTTCCCACTGCTCTGCCTTATTCCACCTGAACGGGGGTGCAGGTGGCCAAGAAGGGCAAGAGCATCCTGGCCCAGATCAGCAAGAATGTGACAACCAGGACCAGGGCAGGGACTGTCCTTCCGTACTGGGTGCTGATGAGGCCACACTTCTAGTACTGGGTTCGCTTTTTGGTACCTCGCTCCAAGAAGGACATTGAGGGGCTGGGGCAGGTCCAGAGAAGGGAAACAAAGCTGGGGAAGGGTCTGGAGAACAGGGCTGGGGAGGAGCAGCTGAGGGACCTGGGCGCATCAGCCTGGAGACAAGGAGGCTGCAGGGTTGGTCTCTTCTCCAAAGGAACAAGTGATAGGACAAGAGGAAACAGCCTCAAGGTGTGCCAGGGGAGGTTTAGGTTGGACATAAGGAACAATTTCTTCCCCAAAAGGGTTGTCAAAGCCTGGGTCAGGCTGCCCAGGGCAGTGGTGAATCCCCATCTCTGGAGGGGCTTCAAAGCCACAGAGATGTGGTACTGAGGGCCATGGTTTAGTGGGGACCTGGTGGAACTACATTAATGGGTGGCTTCAATGATCATAAAGATCTCTTCCAACCACAATTCTGTGATTCTGAAACTGAGGTACCCACAGGATTTGGTACTCCACACTCCATTTCCACCCATCTGGACAATAGTAAGCACCACAACTCTGTCAGGAGTTCCTCAGCAGAAGGTCACCATGAGTTTTAGAGCCCTTCATGCTAAGGGCAGCCCTTGGGTGCTACACAGCCTCTGTTCACACAACACAAGAAGCTCCAGCCCAACTTCATGAGCTTTATTCACCTTCATGTGCAGCTTGGTAGGGTCCCTGCCCCCATCCCCAGTGCCATGCCAGTTGATGAGCATTCTCCCCTGCAGTGCTAGGGTGTAAGCAGCTCCCCAGAGCTTGAGCTTGCCTGTCTTAAGCCCCTCTGAGGAATTTTTGGGGAACCTTGGAGGAGAAAGGGATTCCTTACAGCACCAGAGAGGAACTAATGCAGTGCAGAGGCAAATCCAAAACTGAGGAAGCAGAAAGTGACCTTCTTGCGGCCTCTTACTGCTCTCAGGAACATAACAGCTCAAGGATTATCTTAACCCAGCGGAGATGTGCTGGGGATAAAGCTCCATTTCTGAGCACACCAGCACTGGTGTTTCCACTCTACTGCTGCTGAGCTTTAAATTCCACTTTTGCTGTAACAGGACATCCAAAGCAATTAAATCCAACCTATCTTTCCACCTACTTTTATTCCTTGAAGTGGAGCTCTGTTGAGTGGGACACAGATTATGGGATTCGCACTGGATTTTGATTCACATCCATTATCCATCAAAGACTTGACCAAACTCATCTCCTCTTCCTGACATGAATCATAGAATGGTTTGGGTTGGAGGGGACTTCCAAAGGTCCTCCAGTCCAATCCCCCTGCAGTCAGCAGGGACATCCTCCACTAGACCATGTTGCTCAGTGCCTTGTTGAGCCTCACCGTGAATATTTCCAGGGGTGGGGCCTTGACTACCTTCCTGAGCAACCTGTTCCAGTGCTCCACCACCCTCATAGTGCTGAACTTGTTCCTAACATCCAATCTAAATCCTAACTTCAAACCACTGCCCCTATCACTGCAGGCCTTTGCAAATAGCCCCTCTGCAGCCTTCTCGTAGCCCCTTCCAGGTACTGGAAGACTGTCCTTGCAGGAGGGATGTCCCAGGCCCATGACCTTAATTGTAGCCCACTACATTCAGCTTATCATGTGCTGAGACTCAGCAAACAGAAATACTCCACCCCACTCCCTACCCCCTCAAAGAAATGAGATTATGGAAAAGAAAATAGGGTCAAAGACCCACAAAATAAGCCCTCAAAGGTTCAAGAGAGCTTGGTCCTGATGTGTGAGGAAATCTGTGCCAGCAGAAATCCAGTAGCTCAGTGGGTGACAGGCTTCCCAATGGTTCCCCATATAAAAAAAGGAGGGTGAATAATGAGCAGGGATAACTCCCCCGCAAGCATCAGCATCCTGCTCGCTCTGATAACACACAGCTTCCTTTTAAGTCCCTTTAAATGCTGTTTGTGTTCCCAGGATTTCTACTGTAAAGTAAAAGCCCTTCCTCTTCAATTCAAAAGTGAAGCCTCCAAGCCTCCAGTTGGTGCCCACTGCCCCTTGTCCTCTTACTCACCACCACTGAAAGAGCCCAGCCTCATGACCTCCATCATTTAGATGTTGATCAGCACTGATCAGATCCCCTCTGGGGCTGCTCTTCTCCAGGCTCAACAGCCCCAGGCCTCTCAACCTTTGCTCCTCAAAGATGCTCCAGTCCCCTAACCATCTTCATGGCCCTCTGTTGGACTCTCTCCAGAAGTTCCCTTCCTCTCAAACTGGGGAGTCCAGAACTGGACACAGGACTTCTGGTGCACCTCTGCTAGGACAGAGTAGAGAGTGAGGAGAATCTCCCTTAACCTGCTGGCCACACTCATCTTGATTCACCCCAGAAGACTATTGGACTTCTTGGCCACAAGAGCACATTCTCACAGCATTCTCACAGTATTATCAGGGTTGGAAGAGACCTCACAGATCATCAAGTCCAACCCTTTACCACAGAGCTCAAGGCTAGACCATGGCACCAAGTGCCACATTGCTGGCTCATAGTGAACTCACTGTCCATCAGCACTCCCAGGTCCTTCTCCACAAAGCTGCTCCCCAGGAGGTCACTCCTGTACTGACACCAGGGGGTCCTGGAAGGGTACTGGAGCCCCAGAGCAGGCTGCCCAGAGAGGCTCCTTGCCTGGGTTGATTCTAGAGCCCCTGGGCAAGCTGCTGTGGATGCCCTGCTTTAGCAGGGTGCTTAGACTGGATGATCCCCAGAGGTCACTTCCAGCCTCCGCCGTGCTGGGATTTGGGGATTCTACAATTCCATTTTCGCCGAGGGATTCCAGCACTTAGAATCGTGCCACCTTCTCTTGGCAAACAGCCCCTTCTGAAGGGCAAAGCTCAAAACACTGCAGGGTTGCAGTTCTTACAACCATTCATTATGCAAATGGCTCCTTTATTACTGCTGAGCTGAAAGCAAGAATCCCAGGCATGCAAATAAAAACACGCAGGGAGCAGCAGCAAATGTGTGATGGCATCTGCTGACTTGGGTTACACAGCACATGCCAGCAGGCAGCAGCTTACACTGGAGCTGCAAACCACAGGTCTGGTGAGCAGCAGCTGAAGGAACTGAGATTGTTTAGTCTGGAGAAAAGGAGGCTGAGGGGAGACCTCATTGCTCTCTACAACTCCCTGAAAGGAGGCTGGAACCAAGTAAGGAAAGGCCTCTTCATCCGAGGAATGACAGACAGAGCAAGAGCAAACAGCTTCAAGGCATACCAGAGCAGGTTTAGGTTGGACATGAGGAACATTTTCTTCACTGAAAAGGTTGTCAAGACCTGCCCAGGGCAGTGGTGGAGTCTCCCTCCCTGGAGGGGTTTCAAAGTCATGGAGATGTGATGCTGAGGGTTATGGTTTAGTGGTGAGCTGGCAATGCTGGGTTGAGGGTTGGATTTGATGATCTTGAAGGTCTCTCAAACGAAACAATTCTGCGATAACATGAAATCAGTCTCCAACCTACACCAGGTGGGCTCTGTAGGACTATGCAGCAAACTGGAGGTCACACTAGCACAGCAGAACCTTCCCCATCATAAGACTGCCCGAACTGCAATTCAGTGACTCGGGCACACTGGGCACATGCAGGCCAACAGGAGGAGGAGCACTGAGGTGGACAGGTGTTACAAGGAGATTTCATCAGCAGGGCTCCAACAGTGCCAGAACTCCAAAGCTTCCTCAGAAGAACCTTAACAAGCATCCCCACGCTGGGTGGGAACAAATGGTAATTACCATCTGATAAAGATTCAGAGAGGGAGAATCTGGTGGGAAAGGAGACAAAACTCAGAATTAGCTATGCAGGTGGGAAACTTTAGGCAGGACTATCCTGGGAACAACCAACCTCCACATTTCTCTTCTTCCATTGCCTGGAAGCACAAGAGAGGAGAGTCGCGTGTAGTGCTCCATGGCCAAGGATGAGGTTTTCTGTCCTCAGGAACTGAATCATGTACAAATATTTCTGAGGCTCGGTGCCTTCCAGCTACCAAACCTAATTCAGGTCCAAGTCCTGAAAACAACCTGGCATGGAGTATGCCTGAGCAATGCAGCCAGGGGAAATAATCAGGAATTGGGAAAAGCAAAAACAGAAGCGTTGAGCTGAGTAGTAGAGAACCTTTCAAGTTCAAACTTGGGGAAAGGAAAAAACAACAAAATGGTCTTTGACTCAAGGTCAAATGGAAGAAGAAATCCCTGCAGATTTGCCTGCAAGAAGCTGCTGTTACAGCCATTCTCTTAATGTCATTAACACAGATTTATTATGTAAATTCTAGGGTTTAAGCTCAGTAGGAATAACAGAGTCCCAGAACGGTGATGGTTGGAAGGGACCTCTGAAGCTCATTTAGTCCGACCCCACTGCTGGAGCAGGGTCACCCAGAGTAAATCACACAGCAAAGCAGCCAAATGGGGTTTGAATGCCTCCAAAGACAAGAGTCTCCATCACTTCTCTGGGCAGCCTTCTCCAGGGCTCTGCTATCCCTCAAAGTGAACACATTTTTTCCTTATGTTTACATAGAACCTCCCGGGTTCCAGTTTGTGCCCACTGCCCATCACTGAAGAGACCCTGGCCTCATTTTCCTGACACTCACCCTTCAGTTATTGACCAGCGTTGCTCAGATCCTCTCTGGGGCTGCTTTTCCCCAGGCTCAACAGTCCCAGGGCTCTCAGCATTTCCTCCTCACAGAGATGCTCCGGGCTCCTCAGCAGCTCCATGGCCCTCCACTGGACTCTATCCAACAGTTTCCTTTCCTTCTTGAACTGGGGAGCTCCGAACTGGAGCCATTAGTCCAGATGTGGCCTCAGCAGCACAGAAGAGCAGAAGAACCTCCCTCCACCTGCCGTCCACACTGTTCTTCATGCAGCCCAGGAGACCACCGACCTTCTTGGCCACAAGGGCGTATGGCTGACTCATAATCAGCCTGTTGTCCACGAGGATTTCCGGATCCTTTTCCCCAGAGCTGCCCTCTAGACAATGAAGTAGTTCTAACACAGGAGGAAAAAGTAACAGCAGCTTGTGATCTGTCCTGGGACGAGCACCAGGGGGGATCTCTAGCTCGGCCCGTGGGCCAGAGCTCATCTGGCCACCCGGCTTCACAGTCCTGTTCTCCCACTGCAGGCAGAATTGGCTCATTTTTATGTACTCCTACATCCTCGCACACCCTCAGCGAAGTTCTAGCTCAGTTCACCAGGAAAAGTCTCCTCAGAATTCATTCGGCCAAACGCCCGACGAGACAAGCGAGAGATCCCGGCAGGATCTGGTCGAGCGTCCATCAGCAAGCAGATGAATTGCTCAGACAGCTAGGTCCCGATACACAACCACCCGACAACAAGCGGGTAATCAGTCATTAAGCGTCTATTACTCCAGGTCCCAGAGCTGGCACGGCACTCATGTCTGGAGCCACATCAACCTGATGCAACGACAAATCAGCGCTAAACGCTTCCTGCATCAAAAGAGCTGAGCTCAGCCATTCCAAACCTGGGGAATGCAGAGCATAAATCACCTGAGCCCCTGTTTCCACAGCCCATAGCTGGCTGACATGAAAAGGGGAAAGAAAAAAGGTTTCTCTAATGGAGAGAACCGTTCCTCGCTTCAAAGGAGAGCACAAACAATAATAGTTGGGGCATTGTGGTGCCTCCGACTCGGCATTCAGATGCATGAGGCCTGAGCAGATGAAGGACAAGTGCTGGGGGCTGAATGGGCGCCACTGAGTGCAGCTAATTAACTGGATAAGCAAATGCAAGATCGGGACCTAAAGTTGTTCTTCTGCCTCCTGGGACACTGATAATTCCTCCTTTTTCCCCCCCTTCTTGTGCAACGTAGATAGAGCAAGGCTCTGGCGATGCTCTAAGCCCTGGCTGTCAGAGAGCATTTTTCTTGTAAAGATGTTAAGGACAGGGATCAGGAGCTCAGGTGAAAGAAGAGCCTTGTCCATGATCTTACCAGGCGTTACTGTCAGCTTCGGGAGCAGGACTCATCTCTCCAAACTGCTGGTAAATTACGCAAATACTCAGCTGTGTGTACAGGTGTGAACGAGTGCAGGGCCAGCAGGTTGCTGGAGGGTCTCCTCCCTCTCTATTCTAACCTGGTGAGGCCACATCCAGAGTATTGTGTCCAGGTTTGAGATGCTCACTTCAAGAAGGACAGGGACTGGCTGGAAAGGGTACAGAGATGATTAAAGAGGCTTGGATCATCACTCTTATGAGGAAAGGCTGATCCCATGTCTCATGTCCACACCTCTGGAATGGAGACTCCACCACCTCCTTGGGCCACCTCTTCCAACACCTGACCACTCCTGCAGGAAAGAAATTGTTCCTAATATCCAACTAAACCTTCCCTGGTGCAATTTGAGGCCAATTCCTCTTTTTGCAGGAGATCAATCATCCTGTGCAGCCACATCCCAAGAAGGGTTAGACTAGACACTAGGGAAAAATTCATTCCTGAAAGAGTGGTGAGGTGCTGGAACAGGCTGCCCAGGGAGTCTCCATCCCTGGAGGTGTTCAAGAGGTGTGTAGATGTGGCACTTCAGGATATATTTTAGTAGCCATGGTATTGGGTTATGGTTCAACTCAATGAAATTTTGAGGGTCTTTTCCAGCTGTAATGACTCTAAGGAGCAGCAACAGGGGAAACGCCACTGGCTGAGGCTTTGCTGGTTGGTTTCTTGTTTTGTGGTGTTTTCTGTGCTTAATAGTGGCCCAAAAGGCTCACTGCTGGTGTGGACAAGGAACTCAGGCAGTGGAGAAATGCTAGACAAGACCAACATCAGCTGGAGCAAGTAGAGGCTTCCTTTGTTTCCCCAACATAGCTCAAAGCAGAAGGCTAAGACCTTCCACCCATTCCTCCTTGCAATCATCTAGCTCCCCAGTGACTATGAATTCCATAGAGGCAGCTGCCTTGTTTGCCTCTCATGGGTAGTTCTAGCTCAAAAAAATCACTCTAATAACACCTTTCAACAAGAACCAAGGTCCCACATTGCAGAAACTTCTCTTGCCAGCATCTCCACTCAGGAGAGATTACAATAATTATTCTGACTCCCATATAGCACTTTCTGTACAAGAGCTTGAAGAGCTTTAACAATGGCAACTTATTACCAGAGCCTTAACAATGGCAAGTTATTACCGGCACCCTTATTTGCAAGCACAAGGCACAGAAAGATCAACTTGATTGCAAGAAGATCATTCAGCAACTCACTGGGAACACCAGGAACAGAACAAGCAATCTCCTGACCCTCCATCCAGCACTGATTTGGGCAGAGAAAAGGAAAAGCATCCTTGAGGCACAGACAAAAAAAAAGGAGAGGATTGTTTCTGGAAGTGCTGCAAAGCACATTTTCTCCAAAAGGAGCAGTGGTGGCAAATGTCCTTCTCAGGTCATGTGGAGTCGGGTAAAACCTTGACAGAGATAAAAAAGCTCCAGAGAGGTGGTGGAGGCCCATTCCTGAAGGTTTTTCAGGCCAGGCTGGATGGGGCTCTGGGCCACCTGGTCCAGTGTGAGGTGTAGGCAGGGGGGTTGGCACTGGATGGTCTTTGAGGTCCCTTCCAACCCTGATAATTCTGTAAAATGATGCCATTGATTTGGGGCTGTTTAGTTTGAGGAAGAGAAGGCTGCGGGGAGACCTCATGGCTGTCTATAACCACCTGAACGGACACTGTGGAGAGGCTGCTGCTGGTCTCTTCTCACAGGTAATGGGAGACAGAACAAGGGGGAAGGGCCTCAAGCTGAGGCTGGGGAGGTTTATATTGGACGTTAGGAAAAAGTTTTTCAGGGAGAGAGTGGTCAGGGACTGGAATGAGCTGCCCAGAGAGGTGCTGTTTCAGGGTGGTTTGGATGTGGTGCTTAGGGCTATGGTTTAAGGTGAATCTTGTAGAGTAGGGTTGTAGGTTGGACTTGGTGATCCCAAGGGGCTTTGCCAAATTGCATGTTCCTGTGATTGCTGCACGGTAGGGAAATGGAGCAAAGGAGAACGGATGATGTGCATTTGGGTCACAGCCTTCTCTCCATGGAGCTTCCTGAAGGGGATACCCCCACAGGCACAGGACTCTATCCTGTAGGACAAGCGATTCACAGACTCATAGAATGGATGGGTTGGAAGGAACCTTCAAGATCATCCAGTTCCAACTCCCTGGCATTAACAGGGACACCTTCCACTAGATCAGGTTGCTCAAGCCCTCATCCAACCCAGCTTGAACACCTCCAGAGAGAAGGCATCCAGAGAAGGATGTCACATTTGATTAGAACTCTATCCTTCATCTCTACTCTTCCCTTTGTTTTGGCCCTTGAGGTGTATACCTCAGGAGGAAAGAAGTTGAGTGTCCAGGAAACATTCTCCTCTCAGAAGTACTTCACAAGAGTCTATTTAGGAGAAAGAACAAACCTTACCCAGCAGAAGAACCATGAAGAAACAGAGTATTTAGAGGAAGCCACATCCTGATCCCAAACATGATGAAACCCTCCGAGGCAGCTATTAAGGAGATTGCCCAGTGGAAAAGAAATTCAGCAAATCAGATTATCTCTAACAGGCTTAGCCACTGGAAAAAATCATCAGAGCAGCAATGAGATGTTTTGAGAGACAATTAATGAAAGGTAAAGTGAGAGGGGAGATTGTAACAGGGTGACAAAGAGCTGGAATTCATACAGCAGAGATTGTCACGGCTGCGCAGATGTAAAGACATTGCAGGACCCATCATCTGGCAGGAGGAAAGGGGTGTCAAGATGTTCACAGTGCCTTGTCTCTACAGCTTTGCCAGAGGCAGAACTGCTTTCATCCGCTCTAATACAGCAAGAAGAATTCCCCTGTTAGTTCAGTTGACAGTCATGAACTGCAACAAAAGAGTTTCCACCAGTGGCAATGCATACCTCCTCGCAGCCTATAGCTACATCCCACAGCGGAGTCATAGAATGGGTTGGGTTGGAAGGAACCTTTGAAGCTCCTCCAGTCCAACCTCCCCTGGACTGTGCAGAAACATCAGGAATTAGAACAGGTTGCTCAGAGCCCCAGTCTCCTTGTAATGGTTACAGGGATGGAGGATCTACCATCTCTCTGGGCAACTTGGGATGGGATCTCACCACTTTCAATGCAGAACATTTCTTCCTTCTCTCCAGGATGAAGCTCCCTCTTCTAGTTCCAAACCATCACTCCATCTGTCACAACAGGCCCTGATCAAAAATGTGCCCCCAGCTTTCTGATTGACCCCTTTAAGTACTGAAAGGCCACCAGAAGTTCTTCCTGGAGTCTTCTCTCTCTAGGCTGGACAGCCCTAACTCTCCCAGCCTGTTCTTACAGCAGAGGGCTTCCACCCCTTCTATCATTGTTGTGGCCTTCTCTGGCCAAACTCCCATTGGGGAAGGGATAAGAGCTCCTGGCATGGGAAAATGTCCATGCCATTAGCTCTGGCTGCAGATGGGACACGCAGTGACAGATTAAGGGATCTGCCTGAGCTAATGACCTGGACCTCTTTCTACTGACTTCACCAAATTCCTGTACAAAGAGCTGCACTCAAGAGCCATCGAGAAGCTTAATTCATTAGCATTTTTAAGTCCTTTTTGATCCTTGAATGGAAAGAGCTATCAAAGTGCAAACACTTTTAGCAATGATAACACCCTAAGAAACTGCAAGTTGAATCCTTCAGCCTAAAGCCTGATGGCACAAACGGGTTTGTAACACAGACTCCACAAAGTCCTATGAGACACTACAACTTCCTTTCAAAGACTTCTACTAGCCACTCATTCTCTAGAGTCCCTTTAACTCCATGACTCTTCTGGGGACTTTTTAATCTCCATGCAACAGTGCTGACCCAAACCCTCTTAGAGAAAACAACAGAGTGAAAAACCTATAACAGCCCCTGAAAGGCTCTCAAGTCTGCCAGCATAGCTGACATGCCACATCAGGACGACAACAGGGGACTCCGTGCAGCAGCCCTGAATTCCTTCCATCATCTTGGGAGGATGAAAATGGCCTTTGTGCCATACAGGAGAATGTCCCAAGGGACACAAGTCAAGAAGCTTGGCATGGCTGCAGGTTGGCCTTGAGCATGGTTACTTATCCTCCCCAAAATGAAATCCCAAGCCTATAAAAACATTGGCAGCAGGGGCCGGAAGATGCACAGTGCACTCTTCTATTGCTCTGCTGGTGGAATAGACCTCATCCTGTTTCCTCTGGCCCCAGATCAAAGAAGGCTCCTCAAAGGAACTTCCCATTATCTATCCCATGGCAAACACGGCAGGGCAATCCAGCTGCTTAACCGCCTGACGCTCTGACTCCCTCCTTCAGCACCAGCGAGACCCTGCACAAAGCACCAGCACTTCCCACACTGATCAATGCTTCCAGCAGCACAGCCCAGGCACAGAGGAGCTGGAACCATAGAATGACAGCATGGTGGGGGCTGGAAGGGAGCTCTGGAGATCATCCAGTCCAATCCCTCTGCCAAAGCAGGATCACTCAGAACACATCCCGACGAATGTCCAGAGAAACAGACTCCAGAACTGCTCTAGGCAGCCTGCTCCAGGGCTCCAGCACCCTCACACCAAACAAGTTTTAACTCATGCTGCAGTGGAACAGGGCTATGATGGAGTGACAGAGACATCACTGGACTTCTCTTTCACCTCTGCCCTCCTGGCAGACCCTCCTACCCCATATATTCTCAGTTCCAAGCCCCTAATTTAGTTCCGTGGCCAAACAGACTCCAAAGCAGCGGAAGCATAGAAACTCTCAGTGTCACCCCTCTTTTTCTGCCTGGGTCATCCTTTTCTTGCTCTGCTTTTACACTAGTCACAGAATCACAGAAGGGACCTCTGGAGAACATCCAGTCCAACCCCCATGCCAGAGCAGGATCATCCACAGCAGCTTGCCCAGGATCACGACGTCAGGGGGTGAAGGGGGGGTGGGGGTTGGAGCCTCTTCAGGGAAGGATAGTCCATAAGCTCTGTAGGGAGCCTGTTCCAGGCCTCCAGCACTCTCACAGCAAAGTTTATCCTCATGTTTAGATGAAACTTCCTACGCAAGCTCATCTCAAGTGCCAAATTCACTCCCCAGTCACTCAAGGGAGAGCACCCCAATGACTTCAACTCCCATCCCCAGGCAAAGGGGCTCTGGAAACGCATGCAAACCTTACACCACCTCTAGAGATGCATCAGAGATCATCAATTAGCACAGAAACCTTTGGAGGATGAGGACCTCTTTGCATCATCCAGTGGTGCAAGGGCTTTGCCCGAGGTGTGCTCGTAGCATGGAGAGCTCACGCCAGCTTTCCCCACACCACATCTATTTGCTCAAGGAAGAAAAAGAAACGTCAGGCATCTCCTCATCCCTGCTCAATTCCAATGTGTTTTTTTTACTTTCCCTGGGGTCAGAGGCAGTGACAGGCATCCTGGAGGCTTATTTGTGTGGAGCTGCTGAAGAGTGCTGTGGTTTCCTTGGTAGGGGTGACCAAGTGACAAAATAACTTGGGCTACTCCCTCTTCCCAGAGATCTGGCCTGGAGTAACGTGATGGCTCAGCTCCAGCACCAGCAGCTCTTCCAGCAGCATAGTTCAAATTATCTCAGAGAAGGCAGAGGGCTGCAACTGCAAACCCATAAGCTTCATTACACTGCTCCTTCCCTTGGTCTGCTTTGCAGGAGGCAGAGAACGCTGGGATGTCTCACTCCACAGATACCTGCACCTGAGTCATACCTCTGCAGGTGCCCTCTCCCTCCCCTTGGCCACCACACCCTTCATTAACCAGTCTGCAAAAGGACTAGAAAAACCTTAATCCTGCAAACAGATGCTGCGTCCTGACCAGGGAACCGCTCCCAGCACCGTCGAGGGGGAGGAGAGGAGAAATAGTCCCCAGCACAAGGACAGGCACACAAAGCCTACATTGTCCCCTGCTGCCATTAACTCCGAGGCGGGGGGGGAAGGTCAAGGCTTTCTGTTTGTATAGGCACAAAACTTTTCTAGGGCATATGCAGCCAACAGCAGGTTCGTACCCTGAAATGCTCAAGAGCACAGCCCAAAAGCTCATCTGGGGGTAGGCACCCCATGGCACCTGGTGCTGCATGTGCCCAGACGCTGCAGCTCCGATCACCAGCTCCAGCTTGCACTCACTGAAGTCTTCCAACAGACTTTGGAAAGGTTCCAAACCCACCTGGATGTGATCCTATGCAACCTGCTCTGGATGACCCTGCTTTAGCAAGTAGGTTGGACTCCATCTCCAGAGGTCCCTTCCAAACCCTTCCACTGCCATGCTAGGATTCAGTGGGGTTTTGTGATAATGAGCTTTAGAGGGAGGAAAAAATTATCTGGAGCCTTTCAAAGCCTCTCTGCAACGTGTAAGCATCTTCCTGCTGCTGTCAGGGATGAAGTTGCTGGGAACGCTGTCAAACAAGTGGCACGTCACCTCTTTGAAACAGCTCTCAAGGGACCACATCACATCTTCAAACATTAATCTGTACTTACCAGCTAATCAGCACTGACAAAAATAACTCCTCCAATTATCAGAACACTACCACTTAAATAATGAATATTATGGGTTATTAAAAAGTATAATAGATCAAGGGACGTGAAACAATTGCAATTGGTAAAACAAGAAACACTGGGAAACAACAAAAACCCCAACCAACACCAAAACCAAAGCCCCAGCCCTGTAAGTGTGATCTGAATTGGATGAACTCTTCCTCAACAGGGACTGAGCTCTTCCAACGCATCACAAAGCAGCAGCATCTGAGGCCTGCTGCAGTTCAGTGAATAGACATCACCTGAAAATTGCTGGAGACTCCTTCTGTCAGAGAGTCAGATGGGAAGGAGGTTGGAGAAGAACTTAAGATCATCAAGTCCAGCTATTACCCTACATCTCCCTGCACACAGCTGTCCCACAGCTCCTCATCCAAACACCTCTTAAACACCCCCAGGAGTGGCGATTCCACCACCTCCCTGGGCAGCCTTTTCCAGTGCCCAATTACTCTTCTGGAAAAGAAACTGTTCCTCATATCCAACCTGAACATCCCCAGTGCAACTCAAGGCCATATCCTCTTGTCCTGTCACTTGTTACCTGCCCCACCTGGCTCCAGCCTCCTTCCAAGGAGTTGTAGAGACCTGGAAGGTCTCCCCTCAGCCTCCTTTTCTCCAGGCTGAATGCCCTCAGCTCCCTCATCTGCTCCTCACAGGACTTGTGTTGTCATCACTTAAGACCTTGCCTCCACTACTCGGAGCACTGCACTCTCCCTGACCCCTCCTCCCCACCTCCCAGTCCCACCTCCTACCCTCACATCCCTCTACATGCACAAATGCAGAGATGTTGCATTGTACTGAGAAAAAGACAATATTTTAAATCCAAACTTTCAAAGTACATCCACCTGCTATTACTTGTCTCAACAGAAACATTCATTCATAATTGGCAAAGCCCCTCAGGATCACCAAGTTGAACCCAGAACCCTGCTCTACAAGGTGCACCCTAAACCATATCCCCAAGCACCGCATCCAAATGACTTTCCAACACATCCAGGGTTGGTGACTCAACCACCTCCCTGGGCAGCTCATTCCAGTGCCTGACCACTCTTGCTGTGAGAAAATTTCTCACAATACCTCGTCTAACCCTATCCAGTGGCAGCTTCAAGGCAACAAAACTAGACAGGCAGCAACCTAGAGGGGCAGCAAAGCTGGTGAAGAATCTGAAGAACAGGGATGGGGAGAAGCAGCTGAGGGAACTGGGAATGTTCAGGATGGAGGAAAGGAGGCTGAGGGGAGACCTCCTGGCTTTCTACGAGTCCCCAAAAGGAGGCTGGAGCCAGGTGGGGCTTGGCCTCTTCTCTCAAGGAACAAGTGACAGGGAAAGAGGAAAGAGCCTCAAGTTGCAGAAGGGGAGGTTTCAGTTGGATCTTAGGAAGAGGAGGGGTCAGGCAGCAGAACAGGCTGCCCCCGGGGGTGGTGGAGTCCCCTGCCTGGAGAGGCTCAAAACCAGATGAGGACACGGCACGTGGGGACACGTCAGAAGAGCCACGGTGGTGTCGGCTGGCAGCTGGACTGGAAGGTCTCTTCCAGCTGGAATTATTCTGCGCTTCCAATGCATGGGAAAGGGGAAGGCGGCGGGAAACAGAGTTAAGTACAAGACAAGGTGAAGCCAAGCTGTTTGTTTTCACTACTAAAACCCACACAAAAGAAATGCAAAACACCAAACAGCCCAAAGCTGGCGGTGAAAATCACACTCAGCCGGAGGATTCTCCAGGGTAGATGTTTGTTTGTTTTCCTCCCAGTGCACTCGGGTCAGCTTGAATTTACGTTAATGCCGTCGGTGGAGCAGAGCCTGATAACCTGCAGGCATCTGATCTGTTTTTAATACTAATTTGGCCTTCTGAGCACAAACACCCACCACTGCTTTCCCACTGCACCAGCATCACGGGATCACACGATCCCAGTACAGGAGGGGCTGGAAGGCACCTCTGGAGAGCACCCAGCCCAACCCCCCTGCTCAAGCAGGGCACCCACAGCAGCTTGCCCAGGAGCACAACGACTGGGGTGGGGTTGGAATCCCTCCAGACAAGGAGGATCCACAACCTCTCCAGGCAGCCTGCTCCAGGCTTCCAGCACCCTCACATCAAACAACTTTCTCCTCCTGTTCAGACAGAACCTTCTGGGTTCCAGTTTGTTCCACTGACATTTGTCCTGTCCCTGGGCATCACTGAAAAGAGTCTGGCCCCAGCCTCTTCTTCCCACCCTTTAGCTCTTGCTGAGCATTGCTCAGCTCCCCCCGGGGCTGCTCTTCTGCAGATTCAACAGCCCCAAGGCTCTCAGCCTTTGCTCCTCACAGGGATGTGCCAGGCCCCTCAGCATCTTCATAGTCTCCACTGGACTCTCTGCAGCACTTCCCTGTCTCTTGAACTGGGGAGCCCAGAACTGGCCTCAGGACTCCAGCCGTGGCCTCAGTAGGACAGAGCAGAGGGGAAGGAGAACCTCCTTGGACCTGCTGGCCACACTCTTCTTCATGCACCCCACTGCTTACAGAGGTGTAAGCCTGCACCACCTAAAGCAACATGGATTTTGGCCACATTTGGAGGCTGCAGGCAATCCAACAGCCCTCATTCATTCTGAGCACCATCTTCTGACCAAGCCCACATCCTCCACACATTGCTGTGCTGCGGCGAGGACGACAGCATTCACTTGCCCATTACCCTCTGGTTCTTGCCTCACTTTGGCCTCCCTGTGCTAAATCCCTGTCCTGCCTGGTGCTCCCAGGCCAAGTTAATCACCAGCTGTGAATTTAATTAACATGTTGTTTCTCCCTTCAACCAGATCATTAATGCAGTTGATAAATCAAATGTGCCATTGTCCTGGGTAACACTGGATTTGTGATACTCCCCAGAGGACCTGAAGATACATAAAGTGAGGAATGAAATCCACCAAGACATAAATCCTGCATCCTCATCAGTGACAGTCAGGCATGACCATGCTCCAGAGCTGTGAGCACTACGGCAAGGAAGGTTGTGCTCTGGCCAGCTTGACTGAAATGCCACAAGACCAAACAGAAAAAACATCAAATCTGGCTGACAAGTCACAGAATGACAGCATGGTGGTGACTGAAAAGGACCCCTGGAGATTATCCAGTCCAAATCCCCTGCTAAAGTAGGGCACTCACAGCAGCTTGCCCAGGCTCACAATGGCCAGGGCTGGGGTTGGAAACTCTCCACGGAAGGAGACTCCACAACCTCTCTGGGCAGCCTGCTCCAGGCCTCCAGCACTCTCACACCAAACGAGTTTCTCCTCACATCCAGATGGAACGTCCTGGGTTCCAGTTTGCGCCAACTGCCCCTTGTCCTATCCCTGGGCATTACTGAGCAGGGTCTGGCTCCATGCTCTTGCCCCCCACCCTTTGTCTCTCGCTGAGCATTGCTCAGATCCCCTCTGGGGCTGCTTTTCTAAAGGCTCAGCAGCGCCAGAGCGCTCAGCCTTTGCTCCTCATAATGATGCTCCATGCCCCTCAGCAGTTTAGTAGCTCTACACTGGACTCTTCTTGAACTGGGGAGCCCAGTACTGGTCCCAGGACTCCATCTGTGAGCCTCCCAAGAGCAAAGCAGAGGGGGAAGAGAACCTCCTCAACCTACTGACCACATTTTTCTTCATGAACTTCAGGAGACCAGTGACCTTCTCGGCCAAGAGGGCACATTCATTTCCTGCATCACTCTTGATTCTCCATTCATTTTTGCTGCCCGAGCTGCAATATTTACTTTTGCTTCTTAGAAGCTTGGGTACAAACCACCACTGATGGGGCATATTAAATGGGAAGATGAAGACTCAAAGTGGGGAACACAATTTGTCATACTGGAGACTACTCATGTTTTGTTTGCCCCCTCTTATGATCACCAAGCCACCTCCTTGCGCACAGAGGTGCTTCCCACCACACTCTGCTTTGTGCACAACCCTAGAGGCAATAAAACCATCAGCAGGTCATGATAAAAACTTTAAAAAAGCAAAGCAAAGGGATAAACCTACCACCAACTCTGGACCAATCTGTCCAAACCAGAACCATGCCACAGACCCTCAGGCCCCACTGCGGATGTTCCAGCACATCGACACTTGCAACTTGACCACCCAAGTCTGTAGATCACCGCATCCCTCAGCTACTCAGCCAGGAAAGAGCTATCAGTAATGGTCTTTAAAACAAGAAAATAAGCCAAACAAACCTTGTCCCCGTGCAATCATGTGGCTCGGCTTTCAGTTCTGCTTTTGTTTCAGGTGTGTGCAGAGCAGCTCGGCTGAGGAGAACTTCTCATCTCCCAGAGCACCAGCAAGGCTGAAAGCTCCCAGGGCGAGCCTACTTAAATGCTAATGAAAGGGGCAAGGCCGAGCATGAAGAGAAGAGGCAGATCCTTCAGGGTTCATTCACCTGCGAGCACCAGCACCACCTTCACCTGGAGGTGGTGAAGAATCACGAGGATTTTAAAGCCCCCCAGAAGATCTCAGCAGACGCTGCAAGACACCGAGCCTGGATGGATGAGATGCTTCTCCAAGTGGGTCACGGAGCTGCACTGGGCAATGAGGAGTGCTGGGAACACCCCTGAGGAGCCAACTCTGCTTGCAGGCACCTCCAGAGGTGATCTGACAAGCAGGGCAGCCCTCACCAAGCACAACCCATAATTAAGGCGAAGCGGTGCCGCAGCCGGCGGGAGAGATCAGCGGGGTGGGTGGGATCATCTCACCTCCTGCCCCGGATCACGCTACAGCTGGTGGGGAGAGACTTAACATCTCCCAAGGATCGTTCACCTCCTCCTGGGATGCCTACACTGCGAGGGGAAAATGCCCTCTGGAGGTACCAGGTCCTGCCCCGCGACTGCGCGGGGAGCCCAGCGACCAGCCCGGGCAAGAGCAGTACCTGTCGGAGGGCTAAGCTCGGGCGCGGCGAGGCTCGCCGCGGGAGCCCTGCCAAAGTTCAAGTGCTTCACAATTAACTTTCACAACAAACCCAAGCCGCAAGAGCTTTTAATCTCCAAATAAGCAGGCGATGTGGGTCCACGCCAGGGCTTGTGTGTCCTCCTTTATCAAGCGAGGTGCTGATAAAGCGCTCGCTGCTTTTTGCGTCTCTTTGGGAGCTCACCACCCAACGGGGAGCTTCAGTTACCAGCCTTCCTACTTCCACGGCAGGCACAGAGGTAGCCGTGCAACAGGCTAAAACACAGGCAGCATTTGCTTAGCAGCCCAACCTCATGCAAATACACTTAAAGGAAACGTCGAAGAAGAGCAGCAGAGACCAAATTCCAGCACAGGTTACCTTCTGTGGAAAACCCCTCCTGGGTTATGCTGCTGTTCCCCAGCAGAAAAAAAAATGTTTTAAAAAATTATAGTATATGTATGTATGTATGAAAGAAAAAGAACCTCAAGCACTCAGGAGTTCATCAGAAAGTAGCTCACGTTTCCTGCCAGCCATCATTTGTAAGAGGTGAAATAACCAAGAGAGCAAGTTGGTGCTTGCCTGAAGACACAGGCAGGAAGGAAACTGCCCTACGCTGATCCCAGAGCTGCAGGCGGAGGTGCTGGCAGTTCTTTGCTGAGGATGGAACTTCTCAGACAGACACTTGTCACACAGACACTCTACCCATGTTCACACAGCCCAGTGCCTGACCAGCATCTAACTGTGACACTAAGAAAAATGTCTTCCCAATGTCTTCTCAGCCATTGGAAGAAGCTGCTGAGGGAGGTGGTGGAGTCACCAGAGCTGGAGATGTTTATAAGATGCATGGATGTGGTGCTGAGGGACCTGGGTTAGTGGCAGGATTGTGAGCCCTAAGTGAGTGGTTGCCTAGATGATCTCAAAGATCACTTCCAACCTCAACAGTCTGTGATTCTATAATGCCCTGCTACCACTTCACTGGGCCTTTCAGCCTCACAGGCTTGTGTTGCACTGTGGCTAAGAACTGGATCAGGTCACTCATGTCCTCACACAGCTGGTGACCATATCTGGTTGATGCCACGATGGGGAAAATACTGTCTGAACTTAAAAAAAATGAACCTTACCAGCAGCACCAACCCCCAGACTTCCAAATACTGCAACAGATTGCCCAGGGATGTTGTTGAGGCCCCAACCCCTGGTGACATTCAAGGTCAAACTTGATGGGGCCTTGAGCAACCTGATCTAGTTGGAGATGTCCCTGCTCAGTGAAGGGCAGTTGGACAAGCTGACCTTCAAGGGTCTCTTCCAACCCAGTGTATTCTGTGAGAACCAGGTCAATCAGCACCTTAATAAAGGCCCTGAAATAAGCTGCAGCCCTGCCCATTTGTGCCAAATCACTGCTCTCAAGACCATCCACAATGGGCATCCTCAACAAGGATTAACCTGCTTTGTCCCTCTGCAACCTTCATGCCAACTGGCAAACATGACTGTGCAAAACCAGGTTTGACTGAACATGAGGAGGTCAAAGATGCCCCTGCTGGCACGGTGGTGCCAACAGGTTGCTGTCAGTGGGGCAGCTCTGCTCATTTGATGTTACCTGGATCACTTCAGGCTACCAATGAGTGGAGTTAATGCCCTATCTGCAGCTGGGGCTTTAATCCTGCAAGATGGTCATTACCACAACAATGGTGCAGTAATTAACAAGCAGAATGCTTACAGATTTTTTTTCCAATGCCTGCTTCCTCCCCTGGAAAATCAAAGAAACCTAAAATAATCACAACCACACCTCAGGTACACTGATGCCCAGCCCTGGCAGCACTGCAGACCACAAACCACAAGAATATCAAATAAACCTCAGCCCAGGATCATAAAATCATTAAGTTGGAAAAGACCTCCAGGATCATCAAGTTCAACCATCAACCCAACTCTACCATAACCACTAAATCACATCCCCATGTCATGTCCACATGTTTCTTGGGATGGTGACTCCAGCACCTCCCTGGGCAGCCTGTTCCAATACCTGACCATTCTTGCAGCAAATAAATTGTTCATTGTGTCCAACCTAAACCTGCCCTGGTGCAACTTGAGGCCATTTCCTCTTGCCCTATCACCTGGTACTAGGCAGAAGAGAGCCACATGGCTCCAGTCTCCTTTCAGATAGTTGTAGAGAGCAATGAGGACTCCTCTCAGCCTTCCCTTCTCCAAGCTAAACCCCCTCAGCCACACAATAAAATGGTTCCATTTAGATGAGAAAGAAAAGCATCTTTAAGGAACCTACAAGGCATTCATAGCTGTTCAGTAAAGTGCTCTCCATGAATCCTGCTCAAAGAGGTTCTGCTGCTGCAGAGCAAATGTGCCCATCAGAGGAATTACACCCAAAATTCAACCCAGCCCCTAACGAATGTGCTCAGAAACCACAGTGATAAGCAGCCTGTGGAAGATGTGTTAAATTACACCACTTACCAAATATACCTGAAACGATGCATGTCCAAGGAGGAACAGCACAGAAAAAAAAGGGTTTATGTGAAGGTTTTCTCTCCAGGAGGAGACACAGAGCAAAAAATGTGGTTTCTGAAAGTGCTGCTGTCACATGAGATCATAAAATGATGTTCTGCTCCCAAGGCACAGTTTATGCCCAATGACTAATCCAGTGCTGGGCTCTGCTCTTGCACCCTCAGCAAGGAATCACTTCAGATGTGCACAGCTCCAGGCTGCAAACAGATCCCCCAAGGTCTCCTCCAGCAGCACCATAAAGCCCAGACTCCATGCAGCAGGCTGTGATGGTTCAGCCAAAATCTGCTGCATCCCCCTGGCTTCCACATCAGAAGGCAGCTGCTGTTCAAAATTCAAAACACAGCTGCACTTGGAGCTCTTCCTACTGACTATCTCAGTGGTGTCCTCTAAAACCTCTACAGCAGCCCTTTAGATTTCTTCTCAGATGTTCCTTTTCCCCTCCTGCAACTTAAAAGAGTGTCTAGACCACCTAAATCTAGACATCAAAGCTAAGTTTCCCCAATCTTATTCCTCCAATCAATTGGCTTTTGCATTCCACACCTCACACAGCACATCTCTCTGGAAAACAGGCAAACACTTCCCCTGCCTGTGTGCCTACAGCAGATTTTGTCCATGGCAGCCATCACAAACATCCTGGGCAAAAAAGAGCTTTATGATGGGAGGACAGAGTGTTCAGAGCTCAGACCAGCCCAAGAACTGTACAAAGACCTTTTCAATGCCTCCCTGAAGGGTGCACAATGCTCTTGTACACACGTAAATGTGAACACTCCAAACCTGGCATTTCAGGGCATTCTGCTGTTTAAAAGGAGTAAAGGAAGCTGCTCAGAACGGTGGGGGACCTCTGGAGATCATCCAATCCAACCTCCCTGCAAAGGCAGGTTCACACAGGATGGCATGTGAATTGGCTCCAGAGATGGAGACTCCACCACCTCTCTGGGCAGCCTGCTCCAGTGTTCTACGACCCTTAAATTAAAGAAATTCCTCTTCACGTTTAGATGGAGCTTTTCACATTCAGGTTTGTACCTGTTGCGCTTTGTCCTGCCACTGGGCACCACTTGCAAGAAAAAAAGTTTCCACCCTCCCAACTCCCACCCTCTAAGCACTGATGCACTTCTTCAGACTCAGGAGACCAAATTCTCTCCATCTTTCTTAGGGCAATCTGTTTACTGCACAGCCCTCGTGCTAAGCTTCCCACTCAGGCTATCAGCTTACTCCATCTAACCCCATGCTCTTTCTCCCAGTTAATTTCTAGAGCAGAAAGATGAACAGCTGAGGAAGAGGAAGGCTGGAGCAGAAGCATGTGGTATGCCACCAGCCCTCACCCACCCTCATCTCCCTGCACATCATATCATAAAATGTGGTTCAGGTTGGAAAGGACCTTAAAGATCATGCAGTTCCACCCCCCTGCCATGGGCAGGGAGACCTCCCACTAGGTTGCTCAAGGCCTCATCCAACCCGGCCTTGAACACCTCCAGGGAGGGGGCATCCACGGGCAACCTGTTCCTGTCTCACCACCCTCATTGGAAGGAATTCCTTCCTCATCTCTAGTCTAAATGTCCCCTCCTCCAGCTCAACTCCGTTCCCCCTCACACCATCAGTCCAAGCACCACACACACTCACTACCAGAGAACCCTCCAGCTGTAAGAGGGCCAAAACCCCTGGTTGGCAAGTTCCTAGCCTGGCTAGTGCAGGCTGCTGCTATCAAAGGCAAGTCCACTGCTGCAGATCTCAGGCTTTTGTGAAGCTCAGAAAGCAAATAAAACTGGAGACTCCAAGTCTTGGGTTGCAACCCCTAAACATTATCAGTGGTCTCCACCTGCTGGAGCAGAAGCACAAGCCCTGTTCCATCCCTGCCATACCCCTTTACAGTGCTGTCAGCTCTTTGGGTTTGACTGATGTTACAAAGAAGAGCTGGAGAAAAACCTGCAGATAGGCATCAGCACAGCACTGTGCTCGCTTGCTCTCCTTCCATCTCACACACCATACCCATTCACACCAAACACCATTCCCTCCCCCTCCCAATTCTCTGCAGAAAACTGATTTCACTCCCCAGGGAGGGAGAACTCAGGCTCTTATGAGACGGGAGGTTCTACAAACCCCTGAAAGGAGCATGGAGTGAGGTGGGCGTTGGTATCAGATGACAGTACAAGAGGACGTGGCCTGGAATTGTGCCGGGGAGGTTTAGGTTGGATACCAGGACACACTTCTTTGCTGCAAGAGTGGTCAGGCATTGGCACAGGCTGCCCAGGGAGGTGGTGGAGTCACCATCCCTGGAGGAGTTCAAGAAACCTGTGGACGTGGCACTTTGGGACACGGTTTAATGGACATGGTGGTGTTGGGTTGTTGGTTGGACTGGATGATCTTAGAGGTCCTTTGATTCTGTGATGGAGAGGTTTGGGATTCTCCTCCAGATGCCACCCAGTGAAGCAGGACAATAAAGTAGAGGCTGCGCAGGTAAGCAGCACGCCACCAGGGATGGCAGCAGCCAAGGCTGTGACACACCAGCTCCCCAAGAGATAACCACAAAGGTTTAGCTCCTGGATGCAGCCTGGAAAATCTGTGAAATTTTAATTTAGAGGGAGAAGTGGCACAAAAAGATGTGAGGCAGAATGACTCTGTGAGCACCTACAAGGGCAACAAATGGATTTAGAGATGCTCTCGAATGCTCCTTCCAGGAAACAAGCTTGCAGGTGCATCAAGAAGCACAGGAGATGCTCAGAGACCAGGATGCAGCCCAGTTCTGGACCACATGCAAAGAACTTCCTTCAGTCCCTCTGCCTTCCTCAGATAAGGTTGGTTCTTTCCCAAATACCGAGCTTCCTGGAAGCCCACAGGAGATCCATGCCAACCTTACTGTGGCAGCGCACTCCACCTTTATGTGGGCATCTTTGACCCTTTCCCATCACCTAAGTGATTCAAAAGCAAACTCTAGCTGCATGTCCTTAAAATCTGCAGCTGACCACACACCTGAGAAGCAAAGCTCTAGAGCACTGCCCGTGTCTCAGAGCAGACACAGCCCTGCCCGCTGCAGCTCTCCCACCTCACAGGTGCCAGAAATCCTAATGACAAAAGTCCACTTCTCACCAGGTTCTCCCTGCAAAAGCAGCTCCCTGCTGCAGCTCCTCCTCTGCAGTCAGCCAACAAGCAGAAAACTACCCTCAAAATCCACCCATTCCAAGTGGATCAGCCAGCCTGTGTCGCACAGTCACCTCTGTACCCATCCTGATTTCTCCTGGTAGGGATCTGGAGATGGACAGGGCTGACAAGATGAGAGAAAAAAGCAATTTATCAGGTTATTGAAAGCCACAGAGTCAGGGCCAAGCTCTGGGGCACTGGGATGTCAGGATGCCCCTGGGAGCCACTGCCTCTGGCCAGTGTCACACTCAATCATGATCAATACCTCTGCAACGTTGTTCTTACGCAGCAACACACTGTCCTTCACTAAAGCTTCTGTTATCTTAGGTTCCCTTGCTTCACAGCCTGTCACCATCACTCAACCTCAGCCCCAGGGGAAGCACCTCCAAAGCTTCATCCTTGCACCTCCAAGCATCCGATTACTCCCTCGGCCAGGAGTGCATGGAGGAGAACCTCGGGAAGAGATTTTCCTCCCCACTGCAACTCCTTCAAACAAACTGTCCACAAAAAGGACTTCAGCCAACTCTTCCAAAACAGTTATTCAATGTCTGTGCTGTGGGGGGAGAGCTCAGACCTGCTGCTTCTCTGTCCCTCCTGCTAACACAGCACTCTCCTCCAGTCATCAAAATATGCATTTCACAGAATCCCAGCAAGGTAGGGTTGGAAGGAAGGAACCTCTGGAGATCATCCAGACTGAGCCCCCTACTAAAGCAGGGCACCCACAGCAGCTTGCCCAGGATCACAATGGCCTGGGGGGTGTGGAACCTCTCCAGACAAGGAGACTCCACAGCCTCTCTGGCCAGCTCACTCTAGGGCTCCAGCACCCTCACAGCAAAGATTTTTCTGCATCACTCCAATCTCGGTGCCAGAGAACATCTGCTAATGTGTCTGGAGTAACAAAGAGCAAGCACTGGGGGGAAAAGGCTGTTCTTTTGGAGGATGCCTGGTTTCACCAGGGATTATGCAAGAGGTTCTGAACCTAACAGATACAACCATCATTAATCTGCACATTTTAGACTGGCACCTCTTTGTACCTCCCTCTGCCTGTCTGCAAGTCTGGCACCAAATGTCTTCACGGTTATGCTACAAACTGGGGAGTCCTCCTCCAGCTTCATAGCTGACTTGAGCTTACTAATGCTCAGGAGCTTCACTGAACCTCCTCTGGCCAGGCCCTAAAGGAATGACAATCTCAGTATGGCATACAGCAGTGGTGGATTGCAAGCTCTAGGTGAGAGGTTGGACTTAATGATCTAAAAGGTCTCTTCCAGCCTCAACAGCTCTGTACCACCACACTACCCAAGCCAGGTGAGGCTCTTGAATAGAGAAACTCCAGAAGGGGTATTTAAAATTCATGTCTCCCAAGAGTGAACTGCAGCAGGGACACAAAGTGCTCTCTGCAACCACTTCTTTGCATCTCAACCAGCCACATGAACGTTCCCAGCCCATGCACACAGCAATTGCTCCCACCCCATCAACTATGCAGTACAGAGATAAACTAAGTGGGAAATTATTAGGAAGAGGAATCACAGAGTTGTTTTGGTTGGAAAAGACCTCCAAGGCCATCAAGCCTAACGATCGACTTAAGACCACCATGGCCATTAAACCATGTCCCAAAGTACCAGATCCACACATATCTTAGTATTACAAGACCTTGACTTTGTGATAAGCACAGTGCAAAAATCACTTATGAGACCTGACTGGAGCAAGGCATCCAAATTCTTTGAGTTCATTTACAGGATTCAGCTCGCAAGCTCTGGAAGAACAAATAGCAGGGCAGACTTCTGGTCTGATGAAAATGGAGCATTATCAACAGCCTGAGATGATTACTCACAAACCAGCAACAGCAGAGAAATAACTGCCTGCCTCCTGGGCAGGAGTCAAAGTCTTTGCATTGTAGCTCTGATAGTGTACAGAGATCAAAGAGGAAAGGAGAAAACTCTATTTTAGGCTGTCATGAGCATAAAGGTCCTCTTGGCCCTTTAGCATCACCAAGACAAGACTGAAATCTTTCTCATGCTGCACATGTCCAGAATCACCACATAGCAAGGAGCAGAAATCCTTTATGCCAGGACCAGGGTGCTGCTCCTGCTCCTCTCCCAGTGGGGACTCTTGTCTGTGCAAACGCCTCCAGCCCCACCATGAGGGCCAGGCTCTGCACACCACAAGCCGGGACGTGGTGACCGCCACAGTGACGGCTCCGTGAGCCGAATGCCCACCCAAGCACTGGCCACAACACGCAGCCCTCGATCGCTCCTTACGTCTCCAGGCACTTCACCGACGTTCACTCATTCATTCAGGGGTTTTCCATCTAATGCTGGCAGGAGACTGAAGAGGCCTCCTAACTCAGCACAAGAAGATCTTGCACTCGGGCTTTGGATTGCCCCACAGGTTTGTTCTAACTCAAACCACTACTCCAGCTACTCAACAGCATCCTGCCTTGGATTGGCAATAGTGTGACCAGCAGGTCCAGGGAAGTAATTGTCCTCCTGTACTGGGCACTGGTGAGGTCATGCCTAAAATACTGGGTTCAGTTTTAGGCCACTCACTCCAAGAACAACACTGAGGGACTCAAATGTGTCAAAGAAAGGTAATGAAGCTGGTGAAGAGTTGTGAGAACAGATCTGGTGAAGAGCAGCTCAGGGACCTGGGGTTGTTCAGTCTAGAGAAAAGAAAGCCAATAGGAAACCTTCTGAGTCTCCACAACTCCCTGAAAGGAGGCTGGAGCCAGGGATGGGTTAATCTCTTCTCCCAGACAGCACAAAATGTCCTCAAGTTGCACTAGGGGAGGTTTAGGCAGGACAGGAGGAACAATTTATTTCCTGACAGAGTGCTCAGGCATCAGACCAGGCTGCCCAAGGCAGTGGTGGAGTCACCATCCCTGGAGGTGTTAAAAAACTGTGTGGACATTTCACTTCAGGACATGGTTTCATGGACATGGTGGTGTTGGGTGGATGGTTGGACTGGATGCTCTTAGAGATCTTTTGTAACCTTAACGATTCTGTGATTCTACACTAAAAGTACAGAGCTCTGTCTGTGCACCTGCATGCTCATCCTCATCATCATCACCACCAGCACCCTGGTCCAGACACAGGGCACAGGCACATCTTTTGCTTGCAGTTCATCCAGCCAATATTAATTCCACCTAGGACTCAAACACGAGGGTGCCAATACACAGCTCCAGCGACAGTACCAAGAGCTGCCTATAATTGCTGTGCTAAGCACCAGGGACATGAAGTATTGATTTCCACCCTGGTCTGCATCCAGGCTTAGACAGAGGCTGCAACCAAAATCCTTCTTCCAGCAAACTCACCATTTAAAATAAAGCCTCTCAGGACTGAGAGGCTTTAATGATCAACACTCACACCAGGGGCTGCAATAATACACAAGTTTCATTCCTGCCTATCCACACCCCCCAACATCCTCCCCACACTCCTCCTTCTTTGATGAACTCATTGAATCAGAGAATTGTTTGGACTGGAAAAGACTTCTAAAGAAGATCATCAAGTCCAACTATCAACCCATCACTACCATGCCTACCAAACCACAACCTGAAGTGCGAAGTCTACATGTTTTTTTGGACACCTCCAAGGGATGGGAACTCCATCACCTCCCTGGGCAGCCTGTTCAATGCTTGAAATTCTTCCATTTTTGGTTGAAATAACAAAATCCAGGCTCTGGAAGCCTACTTCACTGATGCAAAAATAGGGCACAACAGCAGAGGGATGTGTCAGGGTGCACAAAGAGGGCAGAGTTATCACCTCCAGCTGTCTCAGGGCTGCACCACAATTACACCAACATCGTGAGTCCCAAACTCAGTGTTAATTACTGGTGGAGCACAGCATGGTGACACACACTGACCTCCTTCTGCATAGCTTAGGACTGACCTGCAGAGCCGAGATCACCAAGATCTTTCCTACACCAAGATGATAATTCCGCCAGCACCACATCAGATCCCTCCTGCACACCCGTCGTCACCAGCAGACTCCCATCAGCACTGGCAGGTAAGCAGCTGCCCACCCAATTCACCAGCCCCCCACCTTCCCTTGATGTATTTCCATCAATCCAACAGCTTGGCAAGCCTCCCACTAAGGAGACACAGGCAGCAGAGCTATTCAGAGACTCTTGCTTGCACCTCCTGAATGCAGTCTCCAAACTCTTGAGGAACAGCATAAGGCTCACTACAGCTATCTTGGGCTTGCCCATACAAACAGGGAGTGACGCAGGAGAGATTCATGGCAGCATATAAACAATCACACCAAGTTCCTGGGGGGGAACCCAAAACAAAATGATTGAACCAGTGAGAGTTTGTGGAGACTGAGGGCTCTCTCCCCACCCCAGGCTGGGAGAGCTGGGGCTGTTCAGCTTGGAGAAGAAAAGGCTCCACGGAGACCACAGAGCAGTTTTCTAGTATTTGAAGGGGGCTACAGGAAAACTGGGGAGAGACTTCAGACAGGAGCTTGGTAGTGGTGGGACAAGAGGGAATGGGCTGACACTTGAGGAGGGGAGATTGAGACTAGGCATTAGGAAGAGGGTGGTGAGCCACTGGCACAGGTTACCTAGGGAGGTTGTGGATGCTCCCTCCCTGGAGGGGTTCAAGGTCAGGTTGGGTAAGGGCAGCAACCTGGGCTGGTGGGAGGTGTCCCTGCCCATGGCAGAGGAGTGAAACCAGATGATCTTTAAAGTTCCTTTCAATCCAAGCCTTTCTAGGATTCTCCTCAAAATAAGGTGCTTTAGGTGCAATTTTACACTTAACTGGGTGCCTTCTGTGGCACCACCAGTGGTATATGGCTGGATAAATCACACCTTAAACTTGTGAGAAAGGAACAAAACCACACCAACAGTGATAAGGCCATGGTGTCACATCCCAGTAGGGAAGCATCCTCTCCCCTAGCTCTGAGATACCAGCATGCTAAACCAGCCTCAGGGTAGGGGAGACGGGGTGGCTTGACCCCTCCAGCAACCTCAGCAGCCAACTAAGATACTGCTCCTGCAGGCAGCTGAAGATGGGACCACTCATCGCCACCAGTCACAGGGACCCTACAGAACATAGAATCACACAATGGTTTAGGTTGAAAGGGACCTCAAAGCTCATCCAGTTCCAACACCTCCCACTAGAACAGGTCACTCAAGGCCTCATCCAACCTGGCCTTGAACACCTCCTGCGCCAGTGTCTCACCACCCTCACTGGAAAGAACTTCTTCCTAGCATCCAGTTTCAATCTCCCCTCTGCCAATTTAAACCCATTCCTCCCCGTCCTGTCATTACAAGACCTTGTCAAGAGTCCCTCCCCAGCCCTCCTGCAGCCCCATTGTCCTCATAGGAGAGGTGCTCCAGAGCACAGGTGGTTATGGTCATCAAGCAGAAACACACAGTCTTTGGGGAACACGTCAGGTTTCTTCAGCATTGTTACAGCAGAACATTTCTTCTCACAAATCACAGAAGCATTCAGGCTGGAAAAGCCTCTCATGACCACAAAGCCCAACCCAGAACCCTACTCTACAAGGTGCATCCTAAACTACATCCCCGAAGCACCACATCCAAACGACTTTTAAACACATCCAGGGTTGGTGACCCAACCACCTCCCTGGGCAGCTCATTCCAGTGCCTGACCACTCTTGCTGGGAAAGAATGTTTCCTAATGCCTCGTCTAGCCCTACCCAGCGGCAGCTTGAGGCCATTCCCTCTTGTTCTATCACTATTTACCTTTGAGAAGAGACCAGCACCAAGCTCTCCACCTCCTCCTTTCAGGTAGCTGCAGACAGCCATGAGGTCTCCCCTCAGCCTGCTCTGTTTCACACTAACCAGCTCCAGCTCCCTCAGTTGCTCCTCATCAACTTTATTCTCCAGGCCCTTCCCCAGCTTCCTTGCCCTCCTCTGCACTTGCTCCAGCACCTCCACATCCTACTTGTAATGAGGTGCCCAAAACTGAACAGAACACACCAGCATAGAGTACAAGGGGACAATCCCCACTCCCGCTGGACACAGCATTTCTTATCCCAGACAGGATGCCATTGGCTTTCTTTGCCACCTGGGCACACTGCTTGTTCACATTCAGCTGCTTGTCAATTCCAACTCCCAGGTCCCTTTCTACAGCTTTCCAGCCGCATTGCTTGGGACTGTTGTGGCCTAAGTGCAGGACCTGGCATTTGGCCTTGTTGAAGCTCATGTTCTCCAGCATGCTGGCAATAAGTGAACCCAAAGAGAAGTTTATCCATCACTCAAGAGATCAGGAAACCTCCAAAGAGGAATGAAGAGAAACCCTGACCCTTAGAGACCCTGTGAGTGTCGCTCCCATGCTGCAGGGATGAAGGCATTGCCCCTCTGCAGAAACACACACACCTTTCCCAAGCTTTCCCAGAGAAGGGGAGCAGAGCACAGCCACAGGCACCACAGCCTACTCCAGCAGCCAGAGGGCTTTCCCAGCTGGAACACTGCATTTCCACGCTGCAATGCTCTCCGCAGCATCTCACCAGCTGCATTCCCAAGCTCAGCTCTGGTGGGGGGAGGCCGAAGGTATCCTCCTCCTACCCTGTCAGATGATTTGTATAAGAGCAAGCACCTTAGGGGGCTGGTTCAGATGATCCCAATGCACATCAGTTCTGGCAATACCTAACCACATGCCTAACTTTACTCCTCATGCAGCTACAGCTCTGCTAGATCCATCTCTGGCCACCCAAGAAACCCCACCTGATGATAACGACAGATGAACTTTGTTTAATCAAATTCACACACTCCCCCCACTACCAAAGCAGCCCCACACAAAACATTGGATGGTACAACCTCCTTCTTCTCCCCTCTCCAATTAATCCCTCTAAATCAATCTGCTTATCACCGCCAAGAGCATCATCAGCATCCTGCCAGGAGCAGCGATGCCCACAAAGAGCTACACCACCTTTTAAAAGCCACAGCTTAAGCTGCTCTGTCACACCCAATCTCCACGCCAGGAGCCACTCGCAGTACGTCCTAAGTAACAAGCAAATAACAACACCTGACATGTATATCATGCAGGTGTAAATTCAGCCACCGGGAAAGGTTCATGCTTGATTCTGCTCTGCCACCAAAGGCTGCCCCGGGGTCTTGCAAGCTTACAATTATTTAGTGAGTCAAGACAGATTTTTTTTTTAAGTAACAGTGATAGCAACACCACTTTGGGTAACAGGAAGCAGTGAATCTCAACCAGGCAGGAGCCAGACCCCACTAAAAGCACTGCAGGAATATTTGGGGACCCTGATTTTTAACCTCCATGAGTAGGAATCACCCAAAAATCACCATAAATCACCAAAAATCACTCCCCCTACACCCTCTTTTCCACTCTCAGCTTCCACTAACTAACAGCTGCTACAACTTTGTTAGGGGTTGCAGAATGGGGGAGGAATGGGGGTGGAATGTGTGCCTGCCTTTCACCCCAAGTTAATAAAGCACTTGCCTTAGATATGGGTATTTTGGGTGTCCCCGCAGCCCTGCTCGGCTCCAGGCTCCCGCAGGGGGTGGTGGAGCGTTTGCCTCCTAGTGCCCTGGGACAAGCCTGGTCCTGGCTCCACTGAGAGGGGAGTGCCCAGATCGCGGCTGTAACATGGCTGCTGTGCTACCCAGTTATGAAACTGGAGTGGGAGCTGGGGTACTGGGGACAGGTGACGGACGGGGAGGTCAGGGGCGCCAGAGGGAGTCGTGGTGCTGGGCCAGGGGTGGGGTTGTGGGGAAGGGCGAGTTGAGCAATGGGATGGGGGATGCAGAATTGGGAGTATGGGATGGGGATGAGGGGTTGTATGCGGAGGGTGCTCCTGCTCGGGCTGAGAGGCGCTGGAGCGAGAAAAAAAAAAAGCTCAAAGGAAACTGGGGGACAGGTTACAAAAACGGAATTTAAGGGTGGTAGTAGAGGAATCTGGAACTAGAGAATGGAACTGGGAGCCGGCGGGCGGGAACCGGGTCGCAAAGGGTGTAACTAGGAACCAGCGGATGGCAACTGGGTCCGCTGGGTACAACTGCGGGTGGTAACCGGGTCCGCACGGGTACAACTGGGAACCAGCGGGAGGCACTGGGAAGCAGTTTCGCTCCGATCCCCACCCCCTCCCCTCTCCGCAACAAGCCCCCAACAGAAAATCGTTCCGAAGAGCGACGCTAACGCCGGATCCCCGCGGCGCGGCACCCACCTTGCGCGCTGTGCGGGCCGTGCTCCATGGCCGGCTCGCTGCCCAGCTCCGCCAGCCGCCGGCCGGTGGCGGCCAGCTCAGCCCGCAGCGCCGTCACCTCCTGGCCCGCCGCCTGCAGCGCCCCGTCGATGCGCAGCGCCAGCTGCTTGTTGTCGTCCATCATGTGCAGGATTTTGGCCTGGGGGAGGGAGGGAGGAAGAGGAGGAGAGAGGTGAGAGAGAGGAAGCGGCATGGAAGGGGGGGGGTGTGTGTGTGAGGCGGGCAGGAGGCTGGGCCCGGGGGTGGGGGGGGAAAGGGGCTGCCTGAAGGGGAGCGGGGAGAGGACGGGAGGAGGGGCCTGGGGAGAGGGTGGGGCGAGGGGAGGGGGCTGGGGCAGGGGGGTGCAAAGAGGGAGTCCGTGGAAAGGGAGATGAAAAGCGGGGTGTGAAGGAAGGGTCTGTGCAAGGGGGGAGGTGCAAATGGGGGGGATCAGTGTAAAAAGGGGGAGGTATGTGCAAGGAGGGGGGCTGCAAAGAGGGTGAGTGTGCAAGGGGGGGATCCGTGTAAGGGAGGTGCAAACGGGGGTGCGTGTGCAAGGGAGGATTAAGAGAGTAGGGTAGCGCTGGGGGAAGCGATGGGAAGAGAGCTCACGGCGGGGGGAGCTGTGCAAATCCGGAGGTGCAAAGGGGAGAGGAGCTGTACAAGGGGGTGCAAAGGTAAGGAGCGGGGGGGAGGGGGGGGGAGGGGGGACGTGCAAAGGAGATCTGTACAGAAGGAGGTGCACAGGGGAGCGGGGCTGAACAAGGGGCAGAGATAAGGGGGTGAGCGGGATGTTGGGAAAGGGGGTTTCCCCCTACCTGTTGCCTCCCCCGGCAGCCCAGGCAGGGCCGCAGCGGAGGCGAGCGCGCTTCGGCCGAGGGCATCCGCGGCGCTACGCGGCATTACGCGGCTGCCGCGGGGGCGGGTCCCCGCTGCGCGGGGCGGGCAAGCGAACTGAGGGTAGGGAGTGGTGGGGGTGGCGGTGAAAACGGGGGGCGCACGCACACGACACCACACAGAGCCCTGCGGCATCGCTGCCTTTACAGCGAGGTTTCCCTTTCCCACCCTCCCCGGGAAGTGAAGCGGTGCTGCGCGGCTGCGGAAAGTGCTGCAGTGGCTGCGGTGCGCTGAGCATCCCACTCATTAAAGTGCCTTTCTGCTAAATGGGCTGGGGTTCAGCGCAGTGCGTGGCCGTAGCCCAAGCTGTGAGCAGCAGGTGGAGGTGCAATAGGCTCCAAAATCCCCCCGCCCCCGGCAGGATTTTTGGATTAGGGGGGAAGAGGAATCTCTGCACTGTCAGAGAGGTTAATGTGAGAGTCCCAGCACTGGGGGTTCCTGTGGCACCGGCCCAGGGTGAAACACGCAGGATTACTTGGTGTGATCGCTGGGTGGCTGCTAGAGGGAGCGCTGATGTCTTTTGCTCTGCCTTAATGGATGCCTCTGAGGGATCAACTCATCTGCTCGCCATGGCATGGGCTGCAGCAAGCTGCAGTGCTGTCAGTCTCCCCAGGGCAGCCAGGGAGAGGAATCATGGAATTGTTCCAGTTGGAAAAGACCTCTAAGATCATCCAGTCCAACCAAGCTAGGAGCAGGTGTTGATCTGTTGGAAGGTAGGAGAGCCCTGCAGAGGGACCTGGACAGGCTGGATGGGTGGGCAGAGGCCAATGAGATGAGATTTAACAAGGCCAAGTGCAGGGTTCTGCACTTTGGCCACAACAACCCCAAGCAGCGCTATAGGCTGGGGACTGAGTGGCTGAGAGCAGCCAGGAGGAAAGGGACCTGGGGGTACTGATAGACAGTAAGCTGAAGATGAGCCAGCAGTGTGCCCAGGTGGCCAAGAGAGCCAATGGCATCCTGGCCTGCATCAGGAACAGTGTGGCCAGTAGGACAAGGGAGGTTCTTCTTCCCCTGTACTCAGCACTGGTCAGGCCACACCTTGAGTACTGTGTCCAGTTCTGGGCCCCTCAATTCAAGAAAGATGTTGAGGTGCTGGAACATGTCCAGAGAAGGGCAACAAAGCTGGCGAGGGGCCTGGAGCACAAATCCTATGAGGAGAGGTTGAGGGAGCTGGGCCTGTTTAGCCTGCAGAAGAGGAGGCTCAGGGGTGATCTTATTACTCTCTACAACTACCTGAAGGGGCATTGTAGCCAGGTGGGGGGTGGCCTCTTCTCCCAGGTAACCAGCAATAGAACAAGGGGACACAGTCTCAAGTTATGCCAGGGTAGGTCTAGGCTGGATGTTAGGAGGAAGTTCTTCACAGAGAGAGTGATTTCCCATTGGAATGGGCTGCCCAGGGAGGTGGTGGAGGCACTGTCCCTGGGGGTCTTCAGGAAAAGACTGGATGAGACACTTAGTGCCATGGTCTAGTTGATTGGATAGGGCTGAGTGATAGGTTGGACTGGATGATCTTGGAGGTCTCTTCCAACCTGGTTGATTCTATGATATGGCCATTAAACCATGTCCCCAAGTGGCACATCCACATGTTTCTTGAATGCTTCCATGTACAGTGACTCCACCACCTCCCTGTGAAGGTTCCATCCCCACCCAGAGGAAGAAGGGCTGCTCTGGAAAGCATGGCTTGCATGGCTGCACCTCCCCAAATCATCCCCAGCTTCCAAAAGCTGTTCTGCCTGTCCCTACCTGAGCCATCAGCATCATTAAAAGTTTACACATGGGGTTAGGAACCAGGCAGCAGACCCCTGCCCCCGGCAGCAGGCTGTGTGCACAGAGAATCACAGAATGAGTTAGAAGGGACCTTGAAGGTCTGGTTCCAACCCCTTTACCATGAGCAGGGACAGCTTCTGCTAGACCAGGTTCACAGGACCACAGCAACATAGGATGTCAGGGGTTGGAAGGGACTCAAAGAGATCATCAAGTCCAGCCTCCCCTGCCAGAGCAGAGACAGCTCCTGCAAGACCAGGTTGCTCAAAGCCTGGTCTTAAACACTTCCAGGGAGGAGTCATCCACAGCTTCTCCAGGTAACACGATCCAATGTCTCACCACTCTCACTGTGAAGAGCTTCTTACTGCCCAATCTAGATCTACCCTGCTCCAGCTTCCAGCCATTGTCCCTTGTCTTATCGCCGCATGCCCTTACGAAAGTAAACCCTCTCCAGCTCCCTTGTAGCCCCCTTCAGGTGCTTCTCAATGCCCTATGGAAGTGAGTGGGTGTTGGAAGCAGAGCAAAGAAGTGCTCTTGCCAAAGGAAAAGCCAGAGAAAGATCACAGTGCCTAAGGAAAGAGGGAGAACAACAGTACTTATCATGCCCATAAAAATGGCTAAACCCTCCAATATTTGCTTAAACTTGGACTTGTGGCTGAACAAGACGAGAATTTGGGGCAATTCCTTCAACCACAGGATGCTCCTTCTGCTTCACCACTGGTACTGCAAAGACCTTAGCCAAAATGTGGTAAAAATACTCCAGAAAGGTCTTCCCTTCTCCAAAAGCTGACTCTGCCAGAGGCTTGACATTAGACAATGCTGCAGCATGTCACCACCTCCTGATGTGATGGTCCCCAGGGAGTGCTGGGATGGGGCTCTCCAGAAGCAGAGGGGTTTGCTGTATCCCTAGGAAGTGCTTAGGAACAGAAGTCAGGTGATTCTGTCATGTCTGTGCTGAAAAATGATGCTAAGGTCAGGCTGTGTCCCTCAAAACATCAGACCTAGTCTGAGGCACAGGTACGGCTGCTGAAGCACATGGTTCAGTGGCAGCATTGTGAGCTCCAGGTGAGCAGCTGGACTTGATGACCTCAGAGGTCTCTTCCAACCTCAACAGTTCCATGACTCTATGTCTATGGGTGGAAAAGGTCTGTTTTCCTTAAGGAATTCCCAAAGGACACAGTCTCAAGTTGTTCCGGGGGAGGCCTGGGCTGGATGTTAGGAGGAAGTTGTTGCCAGAGAGAGTGATTTGCATTGGAATGGGCTGCCCAAGGAGGTGGTGAAGTCCCTGGAGGTGTTCAAACAAAGCCTGGCTGGGGCACTCAGTGCCATGGTCTGGTTGACTGGACAGGACTGCGTGCTAGGTTGGACTGGCTGGGGCACTCAGTGCCATGATCTGTTTGATTGGACAGGGCTGGGTGCTAGGTTGGACTGGGTATGCTTGGAGGTCTCTTCCAACCTGCTTGATTCTATGATTCTATGGTAGGCAAAGAACCCACAAGAAGCACAAATGCCATTTTAGAAAGTCTTTCTCTCTCACTTCTGCAGCCAACCCTGAAGGAGATAAAATGTTATTTTACAGTGGATGTAGCAACTGGATTCTAATAAAGATAAATACCCTGTTTCATGTCTGATTTGCATGAGTATTTGCTGCAAACTGCACCTACAAAGGAGGGAATCACTTAAGCAACCAGATAACCCAAACATGCAACCGCTGCGTGTGCAAAACTTAACTCCCTGCACTGCAGTGAAACCTCCGCTTCAGCAGAAAGGAACTCAGCTTCCAAATGCAGCCATGTTATGTCTATCATTCAAAAATAAAAGTGGTTAAAACTGATTTGTGCCTTCCAAGAACCCTTTCAGCTGCTGAAGCAAAGTCCAAATTATGCTTCTTAATCTAACCTTAATAATAGACCAGTTGAGTCGCTGTGCTGGCAGTGCTGGAATCTTGATAATGTACTGATGGAGGAGAATTGCTACAGCAGTTCTTGTGCTGGTTAAAAATGTATTTCTTAAAAGCTGGCTGTGGCCTCGCTATGGCCTCATCCCTAAACTAATAACCTTGCTTAAGAAAAAAAATCTTCTTTATTATCTTCCTTATTACGTAGAATCAGACAATTGCTTCAGATGGAAAAGACCTCCATGGTCACTGAGTCCAACCATCAAGCTAACAGCACCATGCCCACTCAAACGTGTCCCCAGGTTTCTTGAATGCCTCCAGGGATGGGGACTCCACCACCCTCCCTGGGTGTCCTGTTCCAGTGCCTGATTTTAAGTCCTTAGGAGATTTCCCCTGGAGACACCTGGGAAGATGTTCTCCCTTTCTGCATCCCTCCTTATATTGTTACTAAGGAAATGGTTGTGTCCATGTGAAATTGATTTTGAGCTCTCAAAGCAGGATTTGTTTTCTCCCAGTTTCTGCCTAGATGGAGCATGGGATCATAATCACAGAACTGTTAAGGTTGGAAAAGACCTTTGAGATCATTAAGTCCAACAGCTCACCTAGAGGTCACAGTCCCACCACTCCTGCTAAGCCACTACCACTAACCCATGTCCTTCAGCACCACATCCATTTGTCTCTTAAAACCCTCTATGGATGGCGAGTCCACCACCTCTCTGAGCAGCCTGTTCCCATGCCTGAATGTCACAGCAATCCAGAGATACCAGCTGACAGAGCTGGAAGAACATGAGTGGTGAGGGCATGAGATCATGAGGGGACAACTGTGGGGCAGACAAGGGTTTTCCACTGGGGTGGTGGCTGGGTTTACATCCCCCACCCCAAGTCTGCCTGCAGTGTCACCCTGGTTCTGAGACAAAGGTTACCCATACAGCTCAGAAAAGTGCTAATCTTTGCCTCAGAAGCAGAACTGCCTTTACGAGGGAAGGGTTGGAAGCATCACCAAGCTGTGCATTTGAAGTGTGATACCTGAGGGCTCTTTTGGACTATCCTGCCCATTTAGAAGGCCAAGGCTTTGCTGAAACCTTCAAAACTGGGATGCAATGAAGCATTAGGAAGGAATTTGGCTTCCTCCCCTTTCTCCTGCTAGTTCTGAATTAACAAAAAATTAATTTAGAAGCTAATTAAATGGCCAAAAATAGAAACACAATAGTTCCCCAAATGGCTTTGCTTTCTTTTTCTAATTCAAGCATTTACCAGGAGCTACACAGCTATGCAGCAAGTCATATCCCTAAGAGATGGGAATCCCCAGCCACGCAGAGAGGCACAGACAGGTTAGAAATCACAGCATAACTGAACTGGTTTGGCCTGGAGAGACCTTAGGATCACTGAGCCCAACTATTAACCCAACACTACCAGGTCACCACAAAATTATGTTCCTCAGCACCACATCTCCACAGCTTTGAACCCCTCCAGGGACAGGGACTCCATCACTGCCCTGAGCAGCCTGTTCCAAGGTTTGACCACCCTTCTGGGGAAGAAACTGTTCCTCATGTTCAACCTAAACCTCCCCAGGTGCAACTGGAAGCCATTTCCTCTTGTTCTATCTCTTGTTACTAGGGAGAAGAGACCAACTCTTGCCTGGCTCCAAACTCCTTCCATGGAGGTTTGGTGGGGCTGGGCTAGATGATTTCTAAAGGTTTTTTTCAATCCAATTCATTCTGTGATTCTATTATTTGTAGAGAGGGAGGCCTCCCCTCAGCCTCCTTTTTTTGCAGGCTGAGCAACCCCAGGCCCCTCAGCTGCTCCTCATCAGACCTGTTCCTCAGACCCTTCACCAGCTTTGCTGTCCATCTCTGGTTCCATCAACACCACAATGCCTTTCTTGGAGCAAGCAACAGTGATCACAGAAACATTCTTGACTTGATTCAATTAAATAATTTCTTTTCCAATTAAATAATCAGCCAGGATTTAATAGAACTGAATTTCAAGGTGTCATCTCAGAGAGTGATGACCTCTGTGGTGGGGGAAGGCTTATGTAAATTCTGCTGATGGCTCTTTATCTGCTTGTGGTTCACTTCCATCCCCCCCCAAATTAAATTGCCTTCTGTCAGTATATTTACATTATTTCTCATCTACTCCATGGATCTCTGCTTCCAGCAACAACTCCCAGCTGAAAAGGTTGTGAATATCACTAGCTTCTTTCAACACATCCTCAGGAATTGACCTGGGCTTGGAAAGCAGAGTGCCAGAGATGGGGGTTTGAGCATGTCTCGAGGCCAGTGCTGTCCTGGAGCTCCTCTCCACTGTGGAATTTCCATCCAAGTTACAATATTGTTAAGCCCAGAATCCCAGCATGGTGGGGTCAGATGGAACCTCTGGAGATCATCCTGTCAAAGCCTCCTGCTAAAGCAAGGCACCCACAGCAGCTTGCTCAGGATCACAGTGGCCAGGGGGGGTTGGAATCTCTCCAGAGGAGACTCCACAACCTCTCTGGGCAGCCTGTGCCAGGCCTCCAGCACCCTCACACCAAACAAGTGTTTCCTCATATCCAAATGAAACCTCCTGGATTCCAGTTTGTGTCCACGGCCTCTTGTCCTGTCACTGGCACCACTAACAAGAGTCTGGCCCCAGCCTCTCCCTCCCACCCTTCAGCTCCTGCTGAGCATTGCTCAGATGCCCTCTGGGGCTGCTCTTCTGCAGGCTCAACAGCCTCAGGGCTCTAAGCCTTTGCTTCTCACAGAACTGCTCCAGGCCCCTCAGCAGCTTTGTAGCCTCCAATGAACTCTCTCCAGTGGATCCCTCTTGCTTTCGGACTGGGGAGCCGAGCCCTGAACACAGGACTCCAGATGTCATCTTACCAGGGAAGAGTAAAGATGTAGGAGAACCTCTCCTGACCTACTGTCCATGCTCTTCTCCACACACTCCAGGGCACCACTGGCCTTCCTGGCCACAAGGGCACATTGCTGGCTCATGGGCAAGTTGTTGCCAACCAGAACTCCCAGCTCTTAGCTTGCCCTGGTTGAACCTCATGAGGTTCTTCTCCCCAGCTCTCCAGCCTGGCCAGGTCTGGCTGAATGGCAGCACAGCCTGTGGTGTGCCTGCCCCTCCTCCCAGTTTTGGATCACCAGCAGAGAGGCTGAGCATCCTCTCTGTCCCTTCATCCAGGCTGAAGATACCTGCTGAGGTTCCCCTCTACAAAGATCACATTTAGCTGTATTTTTAGAACTTCATTTGCCCTCCTTTCTCACTCTCAAAGTCCTGAGCTCCAGCTCTTCTCCTTGTCAGCTGGAGCATCTCAACACAAGTCTCACTGCAGTGTTTGTTCTGCGCTGCAGCTGAAATTTGTTTTAAGTGCTAAGTTATTAAAGGAAGGTTAAAGAGAGCTGAAGATGGGCAGCTTAAAAAGGTGGGTAGCAGCTCTGTTTGGCCCTGCCATGCTGCAGTGAGATGTTTCCCCCTCTCCATTTCTTTGCTAGTGAAAAGCACCTGGTGACCTTCCGGTTCTGCTTGTGCCTCAGGACCAGGGAAACAAACCCATTAATGTTTCTAAAGTGCCTCAGAATGGGGGAATTAAATCACCATGGTGAGACACAAGCTTAATGGATCAAAACAAAGCCCAGACCCAAACCCTCCAAGCTTAGACACATCTCAGTTACCCAGTGCAAACCTGGAGGAATCTCACTGAGAAGGAATAATTGGGGGGGGGGGGGGGGGGGGGGGGGAGAAGTGATCCCAGAGATTTTTCAGCAGTCAAACCCATCTGAGCTTCAATAGGAAGCATATTTAGCAGCTCTCCAGTCCCCTTGCAAGCAAATCAACTTCCACAGCATTTTTCACAGCTGAGCACATCTATGGCACCAGCGTTCCTGCACCACTCTATTGAAGCCCAACGTTTAATGACTTACAGCAATCCAATCAATTTGTGGACAATCAACCTCTAAGAAAATGCTTCTGGAGATGACATCAGCAGCCAGATTTTCACAAGCAAGTGGCAGTGAGGAGCTCCCACTGCAACCTCAGCATAAACTCTTCACATTTGTTTTTTTGGTGTCTGCTTTTCCTGCCTGTTGTGGGTTGCTCTTTAGCTTTATGAAGCTCTCTGGGCAGCTGCCGAGGAGTTTCAGAGTCTCTGCTCAACAGAATAGCAAAGTGGATTCAGGGACAACTCGAAGGTTTTCTGCCCATGGCTGAACCACCTCTGTCATCTGAGAGACAGAAAGTGCTGCTCATCCCCCACAGCACCACAACCAGATGGTGAAGGAAGCCACTAAAATTCACACAGTCAGTCATGGCTGCTGTGCTGCAGCTGTCTCTGAGGTGACCTCATCTACATCTCATGGCTCAATGCAGAAACCTCGGCAAAACTTCCACTCTGGTCCACCCTTCTCTTTTAACACAGCCCCCACTGAGGGCTGCGGATGAGGTGCTCCTTCTCGCGCCTTGTAGAACCGCAGAACCACAGGAGAATGTAAGTTGGAAAAGACCTTGAAGATCATCAACACCAAGCCTTAGCCCAGCACTGCCAGCCTTGAAACCCCTCCAGACATAGGGACTCCCCACTCCTCCCTGGGCAGCCTGTTCCAGGGTTTGACAATCCTCTTGGGGCAGAAATTGTTCCTCATGGCTAACCTAAATCTCCCCTGGTGAAACCTGAGTCTATTACCTCTTGTCCTGTCACCAGGGAGAAGAGGCCAAGCCCCACCTGGCTCCAACCTTCTCTCAGGGAGTTGCAGAGAGCCAGAAGGTCTCCCCTCAGCCTCCTTCAGACTGAATGACACAGAGCCTCACCAGCCCTGTTCTCCAGACCCTTCACCAGCTTCACTGCCCTTCTCTGGACCTGCCCCAGCACCTCAGTGCCTTTCCTTGACCTGGCTCCCTCTGGGGAAGAACAGCAAGTCCCTAGAGATACTTGCTTTGCAGACCAAATTTCCCAGCTCCTCAGACAGGATGATATGAAAACTGAAATGAATAGGGAGATTCTGAAGGCCTCAGACAGCAGGGTAATAGATGGCATGAAAAATATCCTGTGATCAATCAGCAGCCAAATACATGCTTAAATTAGGTGTTGGTGAGGTGGACGCAGGAAAGGTGATTATGGGTTGCCTCCATGTTTCCTTTGGCAGCACTGATGAGACGCTGAGGTGGGTCAATGCACCCTGTCATTAACACAGCATCAGCATTCCTCTGACAGCTCTTTTGTCCTGGGAAGTCAATGCCTTGGAGGAGTTGACATTAGCAAGAGGCACGGTGGAACTCAGATGCCTTTGAATTTTCATGACCCTCCAGAAGCATAAGCCTGGCAGATCACCTTGAGAGAGGGCTTCTGCCACTTTTTTCTGCTCTGGTGACACCTCACCTACAGTACTGTGCCCACCTTTGGGGCTCTTAACACAAGAACGATGTGGACCTAATGGAGAAGGTCCAATGGAGGGACACAAAAGTGACCTAAGCGCTGAAGAACCTCTCTTATGGGGACAGCCTGAGAGACTTGGATCTTTTCAGTCTGGAGAAGAGAAGGCTCCAGGGAGACCTTAAAGCAGCCTTCCAGTGCCTGAAGGAGAGCCAGGAAGGGACTTCTGACAAATGCTTGCAGAGACCGGATGACAAGGAATAGTTTGAAACTGGAGCAGAGTAGATTTAGATTGGGAATTCAGGAGAAGTTCTTTACGTTGAGGCTGGTGAGACACTAAAACAAGTTGCCCAGAGCAGCTGTGGATGTCTCATCACTGGAAGTGTTTATGACCAGATTGGATGAGGTTTTGAGCAACCTGGTGTAGTGAAAGGTGTCTCTGCCCATGGCATGGGGGTTGGAACTGGCTTTCATTTCACAGGGTGGAGAAACTGAGGCATGGAAGGGCTGAAACTGGGAGTGAAGAGCTGGTGCGGCCCAGCAGCCCATAATCCATAGCAAGGAATAATCCCTACATCTCTTGAGGGGAATGGCATCAAGTTGCACCAGGGAGGTGTAGGTTGGACGTGAGAAACACAGCTACAGGAAAGGAGGCTGTAGCCAGGTGGGGTTGGGCTCTGCTGCCAGGCACCCAGGAACAGAACAAGAGGACACAGCCTCAAGCTGCAGCAGGGCAGGTTCAGGCTGGATGTCAGGAAGAAGTTCTTCATAGAAAGAGAGATTGGCATTGGAATGGGCTGCTTGAGGAGGTGGTGGAGTCACCATCCCTGGAGGTGTCTAAAAGGAGGCTGGATGAGGCACTTGGTGCCATGGTCTGGTTAATTAGCAGGATTAGGTGACAGGTTGGACTCGATGATCTCGAAGGTCTTTTCCAACCTGATTAATTCTGCGATTCTGTGGTCATCAAGTCCAACTCTTGACCTAACACCACCATGCCCCTTAATGCACATGTCAAAGTGCCATGTCCACACAATCCTTGAACACCTCCAAGGGTGGGGACTCCACTATAGAAACAGAGAATCACTGATGTTGGAGAAGGCCCCTGGGATCATCAAGTGCAACCACTGACTCTACAAAGTTCATCCCTAAAGCATGAGTGCAAGGCTGCTTGTACCATCCTGACTCAAACCTGGCTTAGCAAAATGGTTCATTTCTACCCTAATGCAGTGAACAAACCCAAAAGGTGGTACCAAACCCCTCACTTTGTAGATCTTTCAGCAGGACACACCTTTTGTCTGAACAAGAATGGATTGTGAAATCACCTAGAGGTCAATTTACCCAGCCATGGAAGGGCAGGGAAGGGAATGTGCTGCTGCTGTGTCTAATAAAGTCCATTTAAGTTCTTATGTAGATTGCTTAAATACAAATCCAACCAAACCAACAAACTAAACCACCCCCATCCCCAGATAAGTGTGCTAGAGGATCTCAGCACAAATCAATACTCAGCCAATTAGCAGCCTTTGCAAAATTCTGGCCTTAAGTCAGCTCATGGCAGAGATCAAACAGAGGTGCTGGCAGCTCGCCTGGGCATTTTACTGTACTTCTGATTTACGGCAGACAAAATCCTCCAAAATGATTCCCATTATTACTGTGTTGTCTCCTTCTTCCCTGGGAGGGAGCTCCACACAGCCAGGAATAGCCTCAACTCTCAGTCTGTTTCCATAGGAGCTCCTCCCTTATAGAGACAGGCTGAGGGAGTTGGGGCTGTTCCATCTGGAGAGTAGAAGGCTCCCCGGGGACCTTACTGTGGCCTTCCAGTACCTGAAGTGGGCTACAGGAAAGCTGGGGAAGAACTTTTTCGGGTGCCAGGTAGTGATAGGACCAGGGGAATGGAGCAAAACCAGGAGTTCCGATTGGATGTTAGGAAGAGGTTCTTCACTCTGAGGGTACTGAGACACTGGAACAGGTTGCCTAGGGAGGTGGCGGAAGCCTCGTGTCTGGAGGTGTTCAAGGCCAGGCTGGATGGGGCCCTGAGCAACCTGATCTAGTGTGAGGTGTCACTGTCCATAGCAGGTGAGGTGGAGCTGGATGAGCCTTGAGGTCCCTTCCAGCCCTGATAATTCTATGACTCTGATCCTGTGAACTGATCTTAACCACCTCACAGTCTGTACCATCACCTCCTCTCACTCAGCACTCAGAACCACAGAGTGTCAGGGGCTGGAAGCAACCTCCAAAGCTCATCCAGTCCAACCCCCCTGCCAGTGCAGGGTCTCCTGTACCAGATCACACAGGAACACATCCAGGTGGGTTTTGAATATCTCCAGAGAGGGAAACTCTACACCCCACCTGGGCAGCCTGTGCCAGGGCTGTGTCACCCTCACAGGGAAAAAAATTCCTCCTTATGTTGAAATGAAACTTCCTGTGCCTCAGCTTTCACCCATTGGCCCTTGTCCTGTCATCAGGCACCACCCAGCAGAGCCTGGCTCCAGCCTCCTGGCATTCACCTTTACATCTTTATGACCTCTCAGCCTCCTCTTCTCCCAGCAGCACAGCCCCAGCTCCCTCAGGCTCTCCTCCTAACAGAGATGTTCCATTCCCTTCATCATCTTTGTGGCTCTGTGCTGGGCTCTCTCAAGCAGCTCTATGTCTCTCTTGAACTGGGGGACTCCCCCTCCACAGGACAGCCCATGTCCAAGCCCACCTTCCCAGGCTCTCAAGGTTTGCCCATTGGTTCCTACATTTTGGGGGAAAACTGGAGCTAAGGTGGACCAGCCTCGAGCTGCCACAGCTAGACCCAGGTGCCTCTGATTCCCAGTGGAGCAATCTGCAATCCCAGATGGATAGCATCAGTCATCAGCCAGCATACCAAGAGGAGCTCAGTTCTCTGGTGAAGGCAACAGAGGCATCATCTTCAATTAACCTAGGTGAGACTTATTAATATGACAAATAGCTTTTGATGAGTGGAGAACTTATTTCCAGGCCTGGTGGCCCTGGAGAAGAGGGAGATGCCTGAAAATGAAGCAGCTGTGTGTGCCCTGCTTTAGCAGGGGGTTTGGACTGGATGAGCTCCAGAGGTCCTGTCTGACCTCCACAAGGCTGGGATTCCATGAAACCCTTTTGTATACATCCCCACTCACCTTGCTAGACTGAATGCCAGGCCTGCACCTCTCCCTATCCAGAAGCTCCACACAAGCACCAAAAGTGACTTGGCACTGTCTGGTTGATCTTCTTCCCTTCTGGTGACACCCCACTGAAACTGAGTGCTCATCACCCGCACTTAGTTTCACCTCATCACCATCGCCCTAATTTCACTTACATTTAATGATTTTTTTAAAAATCAATGTTATCTGCTCTGATGAGGAAAATAAAGCTGCTCAGGCCTCCTTCAGAGCAAGCAGCAGCAGCAGGTCCTGCTCCCAGGTACAACGGCCAGACGCTTTTAATGAACATACTCGTTACTGCTAATTTGCATCTCTCTCAATTCCACCATGGAAATCAAATGAAGATGTCAAAACAGTGCTACCTCTGCCTCGGGCAAAACAACAAAAAAGGAGATGTAGTGACCCCCCTCCAGCTCCTTCCAAACGTGAAGAGAAAGCATCCTCCTAGCTGAGGGCAATGCGAGATGAGAAAGGAGCACAGGAAATCAGAGGGAGCCCCTGATGTAAGAAACTGGATCTGAAATCTGCAGCTTTAAAGGTGGGAAGAGCACAGAGCTCAGCAGCAAGACACCAAAGCCCTACTCAGAGTGGTTTTGTTTGGTGAGGACCAAAGTCTCCTTCTCTAAAGGCTTTGAAAACCTGTCTGGATGCATTCCTGGGTGACCCTGCTTTAGCCGAGGGTTAGACTAGATGGTCTTAGAATGAGATTGAGAAGAGGCCTCCAGGGATCATCCAGTCCAACCCCCCTGCCAAAGCAGGGTCACCCAGGGCAGGTCATACAGGAATGCGTGCAGGTGGGTTTTGAAAGTCTCCAGAGAAGGAGACTCCACAACCCCTCTAGGCAGCCTGCTCCAGGGCTCCAGAGGTCCCTTGCAACCCACATCATGCTGGGATTCTGTGAACGCTAAGCTGGACCAAGTTGTGAAGGCAGGGGAAAGAAAAGTAAGGGAATTTGCCTCCAACCTCACCTCCCATTTCAGCAGGAACAGAGAACCCTGCATCCCTCTGGCTTATTGGAAAAATCCCACCCTTGAACTGCAGGAGAGTGAAAACTAGATGTTCATCAGGATGGTCAGGTGGGGTTGGCCTCTTCTCCCAAGGACAGGTAATAGGACAAGAAGAGATGGCCTCAAACTGTGCCAGAGGAGGTTCAGGGTGGTTAGAAGAAACTTCTTCAATGAAAGGGCTGTCGAAGACTGGATCCCCAGGGAGGTGGTGGAACCCCCATCCCTGAAGGTATTTCAAAGCCACAGAGCTGTGGTGCTAAGGGCCACGGTTGAGCTCCAGACTTGGCAGAGTTAGAGAATGGTTGGACTTAAAGGACTTTTCCAACCCAAACAGTTCTCATCTGGGTTTAGCAGAGACTTTCCCTGCAGATAAAACAGGTTTTAAACATACTCCTTACAGGCTAGTAATAAAACATTCCCATTAGGACAAGGAAATACAGATTACAGCTCAGAAATGCCTCAGTGAGCCTGGAGAGCAAAGCTCTAACAATCTCTTGGCACCAAATAAAGAAGAATACTTCAAAATAGTAGAAAGCTGGTGAATATTCATTTGCTCTCCTAAGCAAACCTGCCCCTGTCATATTTACATCTCTCTTGTCCTCTCCCTGTGCAAGGCAGTTTTATTAGCAGCAGCACTCACAGAAAGAGAACGTGAAGCCTGAAAGCCCACGGGAAACGAATCCTAAATTCGATTGCTGTGTGCAGCCACCCAAGGAACTTGGTCGTAATTGTTTATCATGCTTAAATATTTACATTGTGAAGCACTTGTTAGAACTAGAGCATCACAGGAGCTCAGTCTGGTGGGGGATGGAAGTGACCTCTGAGGATCATCCAGTCCAACCCCCCCTGCTCAAGCAGGGCAACCCACAGCAGCTTGCCCAGGATCAAAATGGACAGGGGGGGTTGGAAGCTCTGCAGACAGCGATTCCATAGCCTCTCTGGGTAGCCTGCTACAGGCCTCCAGCACCCTCATACCAAACAAGTTCCTCCTGTTCAGACGGAACTTCCTCAGTTCCCCTTTGTTCCACTGACACTTGTCCTGGCACTGGCACCACTAACAAGAGTCTGGCCCCAGCCTCTTCCTCCCACCCTTTAGCTCTTGCTGAGCATTTCACAGAGCCCCTCTGGGGCTGCTCTTCGGCAGACTCAGCAGCCCCAAGGCTCTCAGCCTTTGCTCCTCTGGAAATGCTCCAGGTACCTCAGCAGCTTTGTAGCCTCCCCTGGGCTCTCTCCAGTAGTTCCCTGTCTCTTTTGAACTGGGGAGCCCAGCACTGGACTCAGGATTCCAGATGCAGCCTCAGCAGGGGAGAGTAGAGGAGCAGAAGCTCTCTCGACCTGCTGGCCACACTCGCTTTCATTCACCCCAACATTAGAGAAGGTAAATGCATCTTTGAATCCAAAAGGCCAAGCTGGTGGGTGCTGGACAAACACTGTGCCAGGCTCTCACAAATGAGCTCCATCCCCAGCAAAGACAAACAAGTGACAAGTTCAGCCAGGCTCAGTCAGGGAAGGGACGAGATGGTAGGCAACAGATCAGAAGGTGAAGAACAAGCCTTGGGTGGAGGGCTGAAAGATGAGAACGTTCCTGCTGTTTTCCAGGAAAAGCTGGGAAAGCTGCAGCTCATCCACTGCCTGGCAGGACCACGAAGGGGGTGCTTTGTACATGTGAAAGGGAGTTGAGGATTTAAAGTTCATCAGAACCATTCTCATCAAAGCTCTTTTACTGCCTGAAGCCCATTGCCACGGGAGCTCAGATTTCGGCTCTGGCAGTGCCTGCAGGGCTTACAATGGACTCTTACAGTTCCATTCCCCTCCCCTGCTCTCAATTTGCATCTAGGAATGCTCCAGCAACCAGTACCACAGCAGTGCCTCCCCCAGAGGAATCGTGCCAGGACAGGGCTGGCTTCAAAGCAACCCTGGTCACCAGACCAGCTGATGCCTTCCCACCCCTGCAAGTGGCAGGAGCTTGCTGTGCAGGGCAGCATTGCTCCCAGCTCTACTCCAAAGACACCTGCGGGGTTATTTTGGGGAGGAATGGGCAGCACCTTCTGCAATGGGGGCCACCACTTCTGCTCAGTCACACAGCACCCTGCAAGTCATCTGCGCCACACGGACCCCTAGCAAAGCCCAAGTGCCCCTGCTTGAGTCAGCACAATAGACTTTGGAGAGGATTTTGCTGCAAGATGCCACATAAATTGGATTTTTACAGGGTTGGAGGGAGGCAGGGGGTTGTTTCCAGCCTGTCCTCCCAACCCTTGGGTGCAGACGGTTTTGGCCACCTCCCAGCTACTTTCCACCCAAGTGAGTGAGCACAGTGACACAAGAGTGGGTCACTTGGGTCCTTTGATGCCACTGGGAACAAAGAAAGTGTTCCCCTGACAACTTCCACATCTGGTTGTGTCGGGATGCAGGGGCAGTCTGCAAACAGCATAGCAGCATGCAGAAGAGCCTTCAGAAGAGGGGAGGGGATACACTGAGAGGACACTGAGATTATTTTCTGAATTAGTTTCTTTCTTGCTGCCTCTTCCTAGAATGTAGTGAGGGAGTGGATTTTTTTTATGATGATAGAGGAATAACTGCAAGGTCAAATCCCTGCTGGAAGTGGGGCAGGGCCCTACACATTGCATCCACTGCCTGGAGCACTGGCAAATTACCAACTATTAAGGCCTGATGAACAGAAAAACCCTGAAACTGAAACTCGAGTTACAATAATAATGATGCACAAGAGGGAAAGTTGCATGAGGACATGCACTGATCGTACACCTGCCCCGAGAACTGGACTTTCCTGCTGGTGAGAAGGGGTCCAGAGCTGCTCTTGGAGCAGTGTCAGGTCTCCACCAGCTTCTCTGATGCTTACCTACAATTTGTGTCTTTTAATTATCAGCCTGTAGTTAGATTAGGGTTGCCTGGGTCAATGTGCATCAGCATCACAGCATGGTGCAGCAGTTCCCTGCTCTTCTGTGGAAGCAGTGGGTGTTACTGGCAAGGTAATTACATGGCATTAATAATTACCAAACATTTAGACTGCCCCAAAGATGTTCGTGAGGAAATCTGATCCAGTGTTTCAGTGTTTCCTTCAGCTGCAGGCCACTGAGATGGTGGTGTCCAAGTAAAAACCTGTGATTAGATGAATGCAAGAAGAGGAACCTAGAATCATGAAATCATGAAATATATGGGGTTGGAAGGGACCCTCAAATGTCATCTTGTCCAACCTCCCACCATAGGCAGGGACACTTCCCCCTATGTGGAGGAATTTCTCACCAGCAGAGGACATAAATTGATAAACATGAGCAACTGCTGAGAAATGTCCTTGGGACACTGCTAGCCCAGGAAATCAAATTGTAAACAAGTGAGCACCCAACACACAGCTGCAGTGGGCAGAGTTAGGTAGCCAAGGGGGCTGGAGTAGGTGGTCTCAGAATGTTATGATCTATTAACCTATGCACGCATTACATGTAACCTTGCAATCATCACCTGTAACCAATCTTAAGTGGAGCAGCCTCGTGCTAGAGTGCATATAAGTCACTGCATCACGGAAATAAAGCGGATTATGACCATCTAACCATACTGGTGAACAAAGAGTCATTGTACCCAAGCGCTCCACCAGCACCCCTACAACAGATCTCTCAAGGCCTCGTCCAACCTGGCCTTGAACACCTCCAGGGAGGGAGCAGCCACAGCCTCTCTGGGCAACCTCTCACCACCCTCACTGGGAAGCAAAGCACTTCTTCCTAACATCCAGTCTAAATCTCCCCTCCTGTCGGTTCAAACCCATTCCTCCTCATCCTGCCATTACCAGACCTTGTCAATAGTCCCTCCTCAGCCTTCCTGTAGCCCCCTACAGATACTAGAAGGCTACTTCAAGGTCTCCTCGAAGCCTTCTCTTCTCCAGGCTGCAGAGCCCCAACTCTCTCAGCCTGTCCTCATAGCAGAGCTGCTGCAGCCCTCTCAGCATCTTGGTGGCCTCTTCTGGACTGGCTCAAACAGTTCCATGTCCTGCTTGTGCTGGGGGCTCCAGAACTGCACCCAGTGCTCCAGGTGAGGTCTGAGGAGAGCAGAGCCAAGGGGCAGAATCCCCTCCCTTGCCCTGCTGCCCACATTGCCCTTGCTGCAGCCCAGCAGACAGTTGCTGTCTGGGCTGCACTCAGTCTGCAGGCTCATGCTGAGCTTTTCATTAATTGTGCAGAATTTTCTCCTGATGCCCAACCCAAATATACCCTGCTCTAGTTTTGAACCCCTGTCCCTCATCCTATCCCCACAAGACCTCACAAATGGCCCCACCCCAGCCTTCTTGCTGATCACAACTCTGTTTCCATGCTCAAATATCTCAGAAGTCCCAGGCAGACAACTAGACCATAATGTTTGTCCCCTGTTGGTACCAACTACCTCTGGAAAAACACGAGAGTGTTAGGATCTGGCAGGAGGTGACTTCATTTCTACTCCACTCGCTGGAAAGGGCAATGTAGCACAGAGTAATTACACAATAAATTTGTTAGAGGAGTATAAAGCCATAAAAGCAGTGGCAATGGTTTGCAATTTAATAGCTGAATTGTAAATGAATTTTCCTACAGCAGCTGTAATGCAGCAGGCTGCTGCAATTAAGAGAAGCTTCTTTGGGGTGTTTTCAAGTTTGTTGTTGGGAAGTTCAGTGTCATTAATTCTCTGGCTTTAAGAAGTCAACCTCTTCATGCTGTGAAAAGACAACTTAGACTTCTTCTGCACCCAAGAGAATGCTGCACTGAAGAAGGTGAGTTCAGCCCGTTTGGCAGTTAGGTTTAGAGTGGATCTTAGGATTAAGTTCTTCAGTATGAGGCTGGTGAGAGCTGCCTTCCAGTACCTGAAGGGATCCTACAGGAAGGCTGAACAGGGACTTTGCATGAGGCCGTCTAGAGACAGAATAAGGGGGAATGGTTTGAAGCTCAGAGCAGGTTTGGACTGGACTGAGTCATAGCAAGAAATTCTTCAGTATGAGGGCAGTGAGACTCTGGAACAGGCTGTGGAGGGAGGCTGTGGATGCCTCCTCCCTGCAGCTGTTCAAGGCCAGGCCCCTTCCAACCTGAGCCAGTCTGAGGTTCTGTGAGTACGCTCTCCTCTGGTGTTGCACCAGGTACTGAACTTGTGACCTTCATGTCCTTGCCTGAGGCCATCCATCTCGCTGCTCCATCAAATCACAGTATGGTCTGGGTGGGAAAGGACACTTAAAGCTCATCTAATCCAGCCTCCTGCAGCCAGCAGGGACATCTGCAGCTAGCGCGGGTCGCTCAGAGCCCCAAGCAATCTGACCTGGAATGGTTACAGGGATGGAGCAGCCCCCAGCTCACTCAGCAGCCTGGGCCAAGGTCTCGCCACCCTCAGTGTCACATATTTCTGATGTTTATTCTCAATCTGCCTCTTCTAGTTCATCACTTGTTGCCACAGGCCCTGCTAAAAAGTTGGTCCCCAGCTCTTTATCAGCCCCTTTAAGAAAAAAAAAAGAGGGGGGGGAGGGGCAAAAAAAGAGCCAAAATAATACCAAAGGGGTGAAAAATTTAGAGGGAAAACATCCAAAGGGTGAGGGTTTTTTTCTAAAGGGGGAAAATAAAAGCAAAGCATTTTCTGGCTCTCAATTTCCACCCCTGCAAACTAAATCTGTACATCCATAAACTCTTGGGCATCATAAAAAGGAGAGCTGCATAAAGAGGCATTAAGCAGGACACACATTCCACAGGCAGAATGACTGGAGGATTGTTGGGAGATGCAAATCAACTCCCATCATGTGCCCTGCTCCTCTGTCTTTCTGTGCCACCCTCCCCCAAAGGAGGAGACAGCGTCGCCGTCCAGCTCAGGCATCCCTTGAGCAGATTAGAGACCCAATTATGCTGGATTTGGGGAAGCTGCCTGCAGCGTCCAGCCTGAATCTGTCGTGCTTTGTAAAACCCCAGATTTAAACACTTGGGAGCTCCCAGCCCCTGCAACTCCACCAAAGGAGGTTGGAGCCAGGTGGGGGTTGGTCTCTTTTTTCCCAAGAAACAAGTGATAGGACAAGAGGAAATGGCTTTGAGTTGCACCAAGGGAGAGGTCTAGCTTGGATCTGAGGATCAATTTCATTCCCCAAAGGGTTGTCAAAGCCTGGAGCAGGCTGCCCATGGCAGTAGTGGAGTTTCCATCCCTGGAGGACATGGTTTAGCAGTGACCTGGCAGTGCTGGGTTAAAATTTGAGGACTCAATGATCTTCAGTCTCTTCCTACCTGAACAACTCTGATTCTAGGACCACCTTATCAAGGGAGTGCCAGCACCTGTAGCCATGTCACAAGCTCAAAACCACCTCCTTGGAAGCAATTCCCTTATCTCATGGAGTTCTGTTCTAAGCCAGTCTACCAACAGCTGCTTCTCACCCCTTTCTTATGGTGGGGACCAGCTCTGATGGCACCTTGAAGCTTTCCTGATGGCACAGGCCCTTAAGGATGCTCTGAAATAGGCACCACAATGGATTAAATCCCCTCTGGGATTTGACATCATCTCAAAAGGGAGGGAAATGAGCAAAATATCTTCTTTTTTTTAATATCTTATTTATCATTATTCTTAATAATCTAATAATAATATTCTAATACTAATCTCATTATATTATTTAATGCTAACAATAGTCTAATTATTATTATTACTGTCACACTTTTTACTTATTTGTCTGGAAGAGAAGGGTCTTTGGGGGTCCCAAGGGCTGGGAAATACAAAGAGAAGAAAAAGCTGAGGCTCATGCACATGGAGCAGGGTTTCCAGCCTGTCCCAGCAGCTGGCAGTCAGAGGGCAGATATGCAGGGTGCCTCTGCTGCAGTGTCCCTATGATTCCCAACAGCCTCATGAACTCTCATGGCACAGCAAAGCCATTTAGGTATGCAGCAGGCATCTCCCTCAGCTCACAGATCCTGAATGGCTGCTTAGAAGGGCTGAAAGGCTTCAACCTCCCCCTCCCATGCTTCCAGTTCACACCACCAGAGCTGCTGGGCTCCTGCTGCCGGTGCTAGCAAGGCCTGACTTTGCAGGACTATTCAGTATTTAGCCCAAATACCTGCTATGGGTACAATGCCACAACCACCAAGGCCAAACCCAAGTGGGTTACAGAAGCACACATTCACCCTCCCCGACCCAAAACCACTGAAATCCTTGCAAAGAGTGGAAGGGAATGAGCTGACAAGCTGGGATAATTTATTCTGATGAGCCCCGTGCCAGCACGGCTCAGGCTGGTGTGGGATAGACTTACTGGGAGCAACCAGGCTGGGATGTGCAAAGAGGAGGAGGAGTCTAAGTGAATTAGACACTCAAATCTCACCAGATTCAGCAGGGAACAGCTATTCAGACAGCCTGGGATTGTCTTCCTGCTTGGGTCCGTCTGTGAGCTCCAGGGGGTGATCTGTGGATTCCCATCAAATGTGTGGGGAGGAGGAGTAAACAACTAGGAGTGTTCAGCCTGGAGAAAGAGAGGCTGAGGGGAGACCTTCAGGTTCTCCACAGCTCCCTGAAAGGAGACTGGAGCTAGGTGGGGGTCAGTCTCTTCTCCCTAGCAGCAAGTGAAAGGATGAGAGGAAATGGCCACAAATTGCACCTGGGGACGTTTAGGTTGGACATGAGGAACAATTTAATCCCCAAAGAGCTGTCAAGGCCTGGCTCAGGGCAGCAGTGGAGTCCCTGTTCCTGGAGGAGTTTCAAAGCCACGGAGATGAGATGCTGAGAGATGTGGTTTAGTGGTGACCTCAAAGGGCTGGGTTAAAGGTTGGACTTGGTCTCAGAATCACAGCAAAATGCACTTGGCAGAGCCCCTCAGGATCACCAAGTCCAACCTAGAACCCTACTCTACAACATCCGCCTTAAACTAAGCACCACATCCAAACCACCCTTAAACACATCCAGGCTGGATGACTCCAGCACCTCCCTGGGCAGCTCATCCCAGTCCCTGACCACTCTCTCCCTGAAAGACCTTTTCCTAATGTCCAGTCTAAACCACCCCAGCCTCAGCTTGAGGCCATTCCCCCTTGTTCTGTCTCCAGTTAGCTGTGAGAAGAGACCAGCAGCAACATCTCCACAATCCCTTTAGGTAGCTGTAGACAGGCACAAGGTCTGCCCTTGGCCTCTTCTTCTTCAAATCAATGATCTTAAAGGTCTCTTCCAACCTAAATGATTCTGTGACTGATTTTAAGTTCAAAAGGAATTTTCAGCTCAAGTTAATGTCCAATAAAACAAGAAGAAAAATACAGGGGGAGAAAAAGCACTGAAATTTCCCACATATAAAGAAACTACATTTCCCATTCCCCAACCCCCCTGACCATTAATGCAGACTTCCCTGAGTATTGTCCCAGATTCTCCCAAACTGTGGCTGAATTTCCTAATTCCTGGTACCTGTGACACCAGACTCGGTCAAGAAGCTTCAGCAGCAGCCTGCAGAGGTGGGTCAAGGAGATGTGGGGCTTTCCAGGCAGGGAAAATAAATCAGCTCATCAGCATTTCCAAAACGCTCTCTTTGGCTCAGTCTTAGCCAAACCTCTGCAGAGGTGGGAGCAGCCAGGCCTCAAGGGAGCCCAACACCCAGCCTTCTACTCCTTGCTGCTTCTCTCTTCCTTTAAAACATATCTTTGTTACAACTAGGAGCAAGATGTCTGTGGGAAGGAGCCATTAAAAGTAAATTGGATTTTACCTTTTTTCCCCCTTGATTGACAAACTGATGAGCCTGAGGTGCCACCTATTTTGAGAAGTAGGGCAGTGAGACTTTGTGAAGGAAAAGCCCCAGCCAAATGCATTTTGCCAGCAGCTGGCAGCCACTGGGGACTTATCCTTCACACAGACACCCTGCTCCACTGCCCTTCTGTGCTGTGTTCCCAGCACCACCAGGAGGAACTCGGCCCAAGACTGTAAAATGTTTGGGCTTATCTTGGAAAGAAACAGTGTGAAAAGCCCAGGATGAACCCAACCCTGCCTCAGTGAGAGATGCTGCCAGGAGAGTCAGGCTGCAACATCCCTTTGGAAGAGCAGCATGAGAAGCCCTTTAGGGCAGCTGACAGCCAAAGCAGGATGAGAAGGCAGGAGGTGGCCTTTGGATGGTCTCTGTAACGAGATCAGGATGCAGAGGCATCCACCCCAGCGGATGCCACAGCAATTAATGACAATTCTCCTGCCTCACTCGGACAGCCAAGCAGGGAAGGATGGCAACAGCACAAGGACAAGGATTTGGTGCACAGAGATGCTTGCATCTCAGCTCCCTGTGGGCACCCAGACCTTTGCCACACTGCCAACCAAAAGGGAGAAAATGTACCAGTGGAGGGCATCCCCTCCAACAAGCTGGGGTGGAAGCAATGCAGTGTTTCAGCTTTTCCTCAGGTGCTGAGCCCTGCACCCATGTCTGAAGCTATCTTGATCTCCACAGGTGTCGTGGAAAGCCACACGTGCCGCAGAGCTGCTGGTTGCTATAGTGACCGTGGGTTTGCTTCAAACTCCTGCAAAAATGAGGCCAAAGGCCCTAGAAAGTGCAGGAGCTGCAGCTCCTTGACCGGGAGCAGGGGGAAGTTAGAGCTATGTACAAGATGCTGCACAACATCCTGAGCTCTGATACCTTCTATGGTTGAGCAACCTGCTCCCTTCAGACTGAGCCATGCTTGCCCCATGGTAGATACCTCTGTGTCACCTCAGCACTGATGAGCTCTTTGCTGGCTCATCTCTGCCAGCTGCAGGTCTTCATCCAGCAATTACTACTGCACTGTCTCCAAGGGTTATCTAAAGCTGCAGCTCCTCTGTCAAGAGAGAAACTGGGTTTTGACTGCAGCCCTTTATTTCAGGGGGGTGGGGAGGATGAACCTTCCTCCTTCACTGACAGTTTTTTTTAAAAGCATCCAGAGAAACATTTTGGTTGGAAATTACCTTTAAGCTGATGCAATCCTAGGCAACCCGCTCTGGATGACCCTTGGCTTTGGATCACAGTATGTCAGGAGTTGGAAGGGACCCACAGAGATCAACTCCAACCCCCCTGCCAGAGCAGCACCATGCAATCTAGCTCAGGGCACATATGAACACATCCAGACAGGCCTTGAAAGTCTTCAGAGAAGGAGACTCCACAGCCTCTCTGAGCAGCCTGTGCCAGTGCTCTGGGACCCTTACAGGAAAGAAGTTCCCCCTTGTGTTGAGCTGGAACCTCCTGTGCTGCAGCTTCCATCCATTGCTGCTTGTCCTATCCCAGGGAGCAGTGAGCAGAGCCTGTTCCCCCCCTCCTGACCCCCAGCCCTCAGATAGTTGTAAACATTGATTAAATCCCCTCTCAGCCTTCTCCTCTTCAGACTAAACAGCCCCAGGTCCCTCAGCCTCTCCTCATCAGACAGTGTTCCAGTGCTCTAATCATCCTTGTAGCCCTCTGCTAGACTCTCTCCAGCAGATTCTTGCCCTTCTTAAAGTAGAGAGCCCAAAACTGAACACAGTACTCAAGATGAGGTCTCATCAGGATAGAGGGGGAGGAGAACCTCCCTTGATCTGCTGGACACACCCTAATACACCCCAGGATCCTATTGGCCTTCCTGGCCACAAGGGTGCATTGCTGTCCTATGGCTAACTTGTCATCCACCAGCACTCCCAGGTCCCTCTCCACAGGGATCTCCAAAGGTCTCTTCCAACCCCACCCCAATGCTGTGATTAGGTGATTCTGTTTTTTTCATTTGGCTCCTCAGAGAGATGGTCAACTCCCCACCAAGATAGAACCCAGGACTAAGATGGTCTCATCCACCCCTTTCACACGCATGCTCAGAGCAAGGATGCATCCAACTGTTAACCCAGCATTGCCAAGTCCCTCAGCACCATATCCACATATTGGAAGCCTCAGGAATGGCAGATGGAGGGCCAAAGCCCTTCAGTTATCCATATTCCAGCCTGGCACATGGAAGAAGAGCCCAGATCCTTCTCAAGTTGTGCTGAGGGAGGTTCAGGCTGGTTATTAGGAAGGAGTTCTTCCCTGAGAGAGCTATTTGCGTTGGAATGGGCAATAAGGTGGTAGAGGCACCATCCCTGGAGGTGTTCAAGAAAAGATTGGAAGGGGCACTCAGTGCCATGGTCTGGTTGATGGGACAGGGCTGGGTGATAGGTTGGACTGGATGAGCTTAGAGGTCTCTTCCAACCCAGTTGATTCTATGATTCAAACCAGCTAGTGAAGGGTCTGGAGAAGAGGACTGGTGAGGAGCAGCTAAGAGAACTGGGGTTGTTCAGCCTAGAGAAGAGGAGGCTGTGGAAGGACCTTCTGGTTGGTCTCCTGTCCTAAAGAACAAAAGATAGGACAAGAGGAAATGGCCTTAAGTTGTGCCAGGGGAGGTTTAGGTTGGACATTAGAAAACCTTTCTTTGCTGCAAGAGTGGTCAGGCATTGGCACAGGCTGCCCAGGGAGCTGGTGGCGTCCCCATCCCCAGAGGTGTTGAAGCCTGTGGCCATGGCTCTAAGGGATATGCTTTAATGGCCCTGGTGGTGTTGGGTTGATGGCTGGACTCAATTTTAGAGATCTTTCCAAAAGATTCTCTGGCTCTGAGTTCAGCCTTGCCCTTTGTCATTCTGAAAGGGTGGTTTGTCCCTCCCTGCTCTCCAGGCGTGGGGACCAGTCGATACCTTCATTGATTTCAGCAGCCAGGCTCTGTGTTACCCAAGCCTGCTCCCCAGCAAAACCCTTCCCAGATGCCTCTAAGTGAAGTGGCTGGCAAAATCCCACGGGAATATTTAGTCAGGATAAGAAACATATAGAAACACAGCTTTTGGGAGCCATCTCGAAGTAACTTTGGTTTCCATGGTAATGAGTGTTTGTGTTTATACCTAGCCCCAGTGTTTCCATCAGACTTTGCTGCATGCAGCAGCTGTTACAAGTCATTTCACCGAAGGCAGATGAGCCTGGTAAGGAGCAAAAGTTGCCATTCCACACAAATGCACATCTATTTAATAAAATCCAAATAAGTTGAGCCTGGAAGAAGATATGTGCTTCACAGAACAACACAAAAAGCTCACATTGATTATCAATGCAGCTTGCCTGATGGAAAGAGAGGGAAAGTGGCCACAGAAGAGCTGCTTGCCTAACAAAAGGGTTGACAGAAAGCATCAGAGGAAACAAATACAAGAGCTCTGGAGGTGCTAGTGGCTTTATTCAAATTGGCCATGAGTTTTCTCTCCTTGGGAGACAACCTAGCACAAGTGTTATGCCTAAAACTGTCCTCTTGCTGACTTTGATGGAGCCAGCAAGGAAGAGGGTCAAGGGGAGGTGTCAGCTCCTCAGCCTCCCACCTGCTTAATCCCTTCCTACAATCATAGAATTGGTTCAGTTGGAACAGACCTTCAAGACCAAGTACAACCATTCTCCAACTCTGCCAGGCCTGATGCTAAACCATGGCACTCAGCACCACATCTCTGCAGGGAGGTTGGGGTAGAACATGTCTCAAGTCCCAACCTAAGCCCTACTATGATTCTATGATCCTGTAAACACCTCCAGGGATGATGATTCAACCACCTCCCTGGGCAGCTTCTCCCAATGCCCAAGAACCCTTTCAGTGAAAAAGTTGCTTCTAATGTTCAACCTAAACCTCCCCTGGTGCAAATGGAGGCCATTTCCTCTCTTCTTGTTACTTGGGAGAAGAGACTGACCCTGATGTGGCTCCAACCTTCTTTCAGGGAGTTGTAGATAGCCAGAAGGCCTCTTCTCAGCCTCCTTTTCCCCAGGCTGAATCAGCCCAGTATCCCTCAGCTGATCTGATTCTCCAGACCCATCACACCATCTCATCCTCCTGCAGAGCAGCACAGACTGACCTGTGCTTTGCAGGAGGCAGGACCTGCTTTCACAGGCTTCTGGGTTACTCCTACAGTTGTCGTCTTGCCTACTTTTCTGGCTGCCCAGGCCCTCACCAAACCAGGGACCAACTCTTCATGCAGGCAACACACAGCACCAAGCCAGCAGCAGTTGGCGATGGGAAGAGGACACGTCCTGCTTCCCTAGCAATTGTTGCTATAAGTAGCTGGAGTGCAGGGGCCTTGGCAAGGACTGTGGAGCTGCTCATCATGCCAATCACTCCTACACCCGGGCTCATCACACTGCAGAACTCAAAACCTAAGGAAACTGTTGTCATTGATAGCCTCCTTCTTCTTAATTTGAAAACTTCCTGCGAGTAACTGCAACCCCTGCTCTGCAAGAGCCAAGGCCTTATCTGCTGCCTCCTTTAGGCAGATTAAGAGAGATGGGGCTTGACTCTAGATCTGCAGAATACTTTCCCTGCCTTCCCAGACATTCACCACATCTCACATTGCACAAAGCGCTTCAGCCCCCTCCGGCGGCAGACAGGCAGGGAGTTCTTTTAACCAGAGCCAAGGATGGTGGCGGAAGTCACAGCAACGTGGCACAACAGAATGCCCGGGCTGGGCAGGCTCCTCTGAGCAAAGACTCGGACTCTCCTCCTCCCTCTTTTGTGACTAGCAATCAAACTCTAAAAACAAAGTCAGACACAAAAGTCATCCCACCGTCAGGGCTTGGAATTCCTTCACTCCAGCATCTGTCAGTGCTTCCACGACACATCTCATTTTCTCAGGCTCTGTATCTCCACTTTTCGGATTGCACCAGGCTGGAACTTGGCACACACCCTGCAGACACCACTGCAACAGCTTTGCTTAACAGCAGCCTCTTAATATTGCTGGCAGCAGGCAGCACGGGGAGGCTGCGCCGCTCCCCCTGCCAGGCCTGGCAGTGCAACATCTGCAGCTTCCACCCACTACAGCTGACGCCAGAGATATGCTCAGCACCTCCCACAACCCAGGCCATGTGCTCTGCCAGTTTTGTTCCAGCATCAGTTCTCCTTTGAAGGACGAGGGATGCCAGGACTGCGCTTTCCTGAAGCCAGCAAAGCTCCTTCTGATGTACAAGAGGATTAAGGAGGGCAAGACAGCAGTACCACCTCGGTGCAATTCCTTTGCCCCCTGGGCAAGTCTTCAGCACTGGGCTGCCTGTTACACCTCCTCCTACATCCAGCCTGATGCCCAAAGTGACCAGTCCCTGCTCCTCAGGCCCAAGCACCCACTGCTCTCCTCCCTACACGGGTCCTGGCTCAGCACTGCTGGAGAATCTTACTTTATGCCTGCTGCTGGACATCAGACCTGCCTTGAAGCATTAGGGATCAGTCCTCTTTCGAAACACAAGGAAGCCAAGTCTGCTCTTTCCTGAAACCAGCAAAACTCCTCCTGATTTACCAGAGGATAGCAGAGGACAAGACAGGAGTTACACCCCAGTGCAACTCTTCCCCCTGTGCAAGGCTTCAGTGCTGGGCTTGCTTCTACACCTCCTGCTTCTAGCCTGATACCCAAAGAGGTCAGCCCCTGTAATTCATCACCCATTGCTCTCCTCCCTGCAGGAGTCCTGGCTTGGCACTGTTGGAAAGATCTTCCTTTATTCCCAATTCTGGACATCAGTCCTCCCACGAAGCATGAGGGATGCCAAGTCTTCTCTTTTCTGAAGTCAGCAAAGCTCCTCCTGATTTACCAGAGGATAACAGAGGGCAAGACAGAGGCAACATCTCAGTGCAACATCTTTGTCGCCTATGCATGGCTTTAGGACTATGCTGCCTTTTACACCTTCTCCTGCATCTAAACTGCTAACCAAAAAGGTCGGTCCCTGCTCTTTCACTCTGCTTCTGCCACCCAGCCCCAAGTGCTCTCCTCCCTGCATGAGTCCTGGCTGGGCACCATTGGAAAATGTTCCTTTATTCCAGATTCTGGATTTAAGCATTGGGTGAAAAGAGTGGAAATATCCTGCTTTTCCCAGACCCGGCTCCTATCACCAGCTAAGGGCTGTGAGGACACTGCCACCAAGTCCTCTACCTCTGCTGAGGTTCATCTCTTCAAGCTGCACACGAAATATTTCACTACAGTCACCTTCCCCAGCCACACAGCAAACAGCAACCCAAACCCTCCTAAGAGCTGCTGCAGGCCTAGGGAAGAGCAATTCATTTATTTATCCCTTCCTCTTGGAAAGAAAAACACTAATCTAATTAGCCCCCTAATATAGCAGGGACTAGGCATGAATATACACAATCTTCCTGCTGCTGGTCCTGCTCCTCACAGCCAGAACCAGCAACATGCAGCTGGGATAGAGGAGCCATAAGAGATCTCCTTGGCTGCAAAGCAGTGGGTGAGGCAATGAGATTTAAGACAGTTTCACTTTGCAGACTATTTAGGTTTAAATACTGGGAAAAGTGGGAACATATGCAAGGGGGGATGGGCAACAGCAGTAACTCTTAATTGACTACACCCAACCATTGCACATTTCCCATCTGGGTTCACTCAAAGAAATGATCTCCGATGATATAAAACTGGAGGGCACTGACACCCCTCAGGCTGTGCTGCCATCTGTCCAGATCTGGCCAGGCTGAGTGCTGGACAAATGCAAACCTCATGAAGTTTGATAAGGACAAGTGCAGGGTCCTGCATCTGGGAAGGAATAACAACAGGCACCAGTACAGGTTGGGGGCAGACCTGCTGGAAAGCAGCTCCATGGAGAGACCTCAGAGTGCTGGTGGGCAGCAAGTTCTGCGTGGGTGAGCAATGTGCCCTTGTGGCCAAGAGAGCCAGTGGCATCCTGGGCTGCGTCAGCAAAAGTGTGGCCAGCAAGCCTAGGGAGGTTCTTCTCCCCCTCTACCCTGCCCTGCTGACACCACACCTGCAATACTGTATCTGGTTTGGGGCTCCCCAGGTCAGCAGAGGCTGAAACCTGCTGGAGAGAGTCCAGGGGAGAGCCACGAGGATGATTTGTGGGCCTGAGCATCTCTCCTGCGGACAGAGACCGAGAGCCCTGGGGCTGTTAGCCTGGAGAAGAGAAGGCTGAGAAGGGATCTGATCAATGTGTACAAATATCTGAGGGGTGGGAGTCAAGTGCCTGGGGCCAATCTCTTTTCAGTGGTCAGCAGCAATAAGCCAAGGAGCAACAACTGCAAACTGGAACATAGAAGGCGTTCCAGAAATGAGAGTGCCAGAGCCCTGGAGCCAGCTTCTCAGAGTGGTTGTGGAGTCTCCTTCTCTGGAAGCTATCAAAACCCACCTGGAGGCTTTCCTGTGTGAACTACCCTAGGGGGTCCTGCCTTGACAGGCAGGTTGGACTCGATCTCTGGAGGTCCCTTCCAACCTCTGCAGCTGTGAGATTCTGTGCAGTCAGCATTAAATCAGTCAGTCTGCACACAGAGTGAGGGACCCGGCAATTTAGACACCACTAGGATGGGGCATCCCTTCCCAGAGGTGTCCAAGATCACAACCTGGCAAGGAGAAAACATGAACTGGCTTTCCCCCTCCATTTAAAACTTGATAATGGAGCAGAGCATATGGACTCTCCCAGACACCAAGGAAGACACTTGGGTATTTAGGTCAAAGCAGGGTAGATACAGGTTGGACATCAGGAGGAAGTTCTGTGCTATAAGCGTGGTGAAACACCGGAAGAGTTTGCCCAGAGAGGTGGCAGAGGCTCCATCCCTGGAGACATTCTAATTTGATGGAGCAACCTGATCTAGTTGGAGATGTCCCTGCTGACTGCAGGGGGGTTGGACAAGACGACCTCTGAGGCTTCCTTCTGAACTGATGCATTCTGTAACCCTACAATTTTAATCTTGTGAAACTACAGCCATGTTTTCTCTCCTGGCATTAAAGGCTATGAGATAAGTGAGCTGCAAGAGGCACAGAAGGAGAGCGAGAGCCGGATTGGGTCGTGTGTTAGCAACTCTTTAATTTATAGTCCCTCTGGATGCGATTTACTAAGAGAGAAAAGCCATCCCTTGCCTGGCGCATGTCACCAGCTCGCCTCACTCTCCGAGCGCATTTACCGGCGCCGGGGGCAATCTCATTTTCTAGAAAACCTGTTTTACTGCCTAATACTCCAGCCCAGACTATGGCTGATCACTTAAATAGGCTTTTACCAGGCAGGGCAGGCTGCACGTCTCATTTCCCTCAGACACCCTGCAGCAGGCTGCGCGCGTGGGCGGCGAGAGGAGAAAATCACAGCGAGCTGAGCCGGGATCGCTTCGCTGTCAAATTCAAATTGTGATTAATTCTAAACCAGGGCTGTTTGCCCAGATATTCTTTTCTCCCCAAAAGTTGTTACCTTCCAATAATTGCAGTGTGCTGGAGATGCAATGGAATTAGAGAAACCTCAGCCCTACAGCACAGCTGATGCTGGTGGGATCAGCCCGCTTGTAAGAGGGCTGAAAGCCTGCAGTCCTGCAGTGCTGAGCGGGGAACAGATGCCCCTGGCAGCCCCAGAGCAGGTCAGAGAGGCTTGAAACAAAACCAAACAAGGCTGAAAATCAAAAGCTGTCCTGAACATCTCCCTGTCTAATCGATCATTTGCAATGTTTACTGATGAAAGTGACAAAACCTCTGCCTCAGCCTTGCAGTCCTCAGATACCTCTGGCAGCTCTGCAGGAATCGAACACATTGATTAGCCGTAACACACCTGATGTGTATGGACAAGCACAGAGGAAGAGGCTGATCCTGCAGCATGTGCACAGCACATCAGCTCCTTCATTTTCATTTGTCAGCCTCTTAACCTGCCCAGAAGTCCCATGTGCCTATTCATAGGATCATGGAATTGTGCCAGTTGGAAAAGACTTTCAGCTCATCCAGGCAAACCATTGTCTAACGCTGCCAGGGATGGTGCTAAACCATGGTCCTCAGCACAGCATCCCTGCAGCTTTGAAAGACCCCCAGGGATGGGGATTTGACTAACTCCCTGGGCAGCCTGTGCCAGTCCTTGAGAATTCTTCCAAGGAAGAAGTTTCTTCTGGTATCCAATCAAAACCTCTCCCAGTGCAACTTGAGGCCACTTCCTCTCATCCTATCACTTGTCACTAAAAAGAGGAGACCAAGAGAACCAGAAGACCTCCTCTCAGCCTCTCTTTCTACAGGCTGAAAAAACCCAGGTCCCACAGCTGCTCCTCATCAGCCCTGTTCTCCAGACCCTTTATCAGCTTGGTTGCCCTTATCTGGATGTGCTCCAATCCCTCAATGTCCTTCTTGAGGGCCCCAAAACTGAGCCCACTACTTGAGATGTGGCTTCACCATTGTCTAGTACAGAGGGACAATCCCTACCCTGATCTTGTTGGTCATAGTAGTTCCGACCCAAGCCAGGATACTGTTGGTCTTCATGGTACAGAAAAGTACCCACCTATTGGTACAGATATCACAGTATCATCAGGGTTGGAAGAGACCTTACAGATCAAGTCCAACCCTTTACCACAGAGCTCAAGGCCAGACCATGGCACCAAGTGCCACGTCCAATCTTGCCTTGAACAGCTCCAGGGACAACAACTCCACCACCTCCCCGGGCAGCCCATTCCAGTGTCCAATGACTCTCTCAGTGAAGAACTTTCTCCTCACCTCCAGCCTAAATTTCCCCTGGCGCAGCCTGAGGCTGTGTCCTCTTGTTCTGGCGCTGGCCACCTGAGAGAAGAGAGCAACCTCCTCCTGGCCACAACCACCCTTCAGGTAGTTGTAGACAGCAATATCATAGTATCATAGTATCATAAGGGTTGGAAGAGACCAATATGTTGGAAAGGAAGAGAAAGGATATTTGAGGCTTGATCTGGCACAGCTTACTCCAGTCCCTCTGACATAAGCTGATGCCAGGAACACTAAGAAGTGACAGGATTAGAAGGACATTCATTGGAAAATGGAAATATCAAACCCCAAGGGCCAGGTGCTGGAGCCACATTGGATATAGGGAACCTCCTGAGTGTCACCCCTGGGTGTCTCCAAAATGGCCATGGAGGTTGAATTAGAAGACCTTTAAAAGGTTCCTTCCACAGGATCAGAGGATGTTAGGGGTTGGAAGGGACCTCTGGAGACCACTGAGCCCAACTCCTCTGCCAGAACACTATCACAGGTTGTTAGGGACATTAGCTTCCAACTCTAAGCATTCTATGATTCCACAATCTTTATTTTACTGCCATTCCTGGAGATCAATCTATACCCATGTATGACATCCTGGTCTAGTTGGACTTGCCCCTGCTTACTGGGGGAGGGTTGGACTAGATGACTTCTGGAGGTCCCTTCCAAGCCAGCTCCTCCTGTGAGTTTATGATCTAAGCAGCAATTAAGCTTATTACTGCAGAGTGGAACTAATTTTGCTGGAAGATTGACATCCTGGGAGTCAACAGCTTGCAGGCAGCAGAACCAGGGTTGATTTGGCTAGCCTGGCATGTAGCTGTGTGCTGATGAAAAATATTTAGTTTATTGGAGAGTGACCTTAGATCTCATCAAGGCTTAGATTCAACACCCAGCAAATCATCTCATTACTCAGAGAAGAGAATTGTGCTGCACAAAACAGAGATGCTGAAAGTCAGGCTGGAGATACAAAAGAAACTGCCAACTTCTGTTGGCCACCAGGAATTATCCTGCTACACCCAAACACCTTGGAGTCAAAGCAGGAATTGTCTGCTCTCTTGAATGGCATTTGGACAGCTCCTGAAAGGGAGTGGGAATACTTTGCGGGGGGGGGGGGGGGGGGGGGGGTGAGGTGATAAAAGCCTTTCTTCAACTGAGAGAGCCCACTGTCACCAGCACAACTCAGACATGTCTTCTGTGCAAGTGCAGTAAGGAGCTGGGAACAGAGGAAATTGGCCAAACTCTTTATCTGGGGGAACAGAAACACCTCTGGAGGCAAGATCTAACTCACACACATTAAGGGACACATATTTGGCTTTGTTTTGTGCTATTAGATTGAGTCTCATGTTGCTCACACTCATAGAATCACAGAATTTGGTTGGAAAAGGCCTCTAGGATCATTGAGTCCAATCATCAATCCAACACCACCATGGCCATTAAACCATGTCCCCAGGTGCCACGGTCTGATGCAGCTCCAGCAGCACTCTGCTCGCTGCTGCTTGCTCACACTATCTATTTCCCCTTAAACTGATAATTTCTGTTCAGAGTTGATAGAGAACAAGAGCAAACTAAGGTTTAGGCAGAACACACCAAGCCTTCAATAGGCCGATTGTTAAAAAACATCTCTCTCCACCTCCCCCAAACTGCCTCCACACCTCCTCCAGCAGCAGATCTCAGCTATTGAAGGGGCACACAGGAGGAGGTGGAGAGAAAAGGAAATCAAAATTGCTTTGCAGTTTCCTCCTGGGCTGCACACCCAACATGTAGAGTGTTTTGCACCCAGGCACTGCATGAACACCTTGCTCTTGTCTGGCCTGAGCCACACGTTTGCTTCCGTCCATCAAAAAAGAGAGAAACGAAGCCTTTGACTAGAGGCACCCAAGCCCAGAGACACGAGCTGACAGCCAGGGCTACAGAGAGGCAGATTTGTTCCCTCTAAAGGCTGAGCTGGAGGGGTGAGGAAACAAAAAGAAGGGTTTTCAGAGCCAACTCTTTGATTGTTTTTGCAACTTTCTTGAGAGTTAGGATTGTCCAGTGTGGAGAAGGCTCCAGGGATACCTTCTGGTGGCTTTTCAGTGCTTAAAGAGACTGGTGAGAAAACTGGAGATAGACTTCTTCAGCAGAGCCTGTTGTGACAGGATACGGCTCTGAACTAGAAGGGGGAGAACGCTTTCCACAACTCCCAGAAACAAGGTTGGAGTGAGGTGAGGGTTGGCCTCTTCATCCTAGTATCAGGTGATAGGAGAGGAAATGACCTGAAATTGTGCCAGAGGAGGTTTAGGTTGGAGATGAGGAACAATTTCTTCACTGTAAGAGTGGTCAGGCATTGGAACAGGCTGCCCAGGGAGGTAGGGGAGTCTCCATCCTTGGAGGTGTTGAGGAAACCTGTGGCCACGGCCCTTTGGGATGTGGTTTAATGACTGTGGTGGTGATAGGTCAAAGGTTGTACTCAATATTAGGTCTTTTCTATCCAAACAATTCTGTGATTCAAATCTTGGACTAATAAAAATGACCAGTGGGAAAGATCAGCTCCTCTGGAAGGCAGAGCTCAGCTTTTGGGTGGCTGCTAATGGACTGCAGCCATCTGATGCTGTGAGCAGTTTAGATCAGGGGAGGCTGAAGTAGAGTGGAGGGGGTTGGCTGCTCTCACAGAGGTAAGAGGACACTTAGAATGGTGCTTTACAAGTCACTGTGGTGTCACAGCTGCCTAGTGTGCGCAGTTGGCCTGATGGAAAATGAGGTTTAGTGACTCTCCTGAAGTGTGGCAAGGTGGTCTTTGTGTGTAGCAGGACACAGGGGAACAGAGGATGGGAATACTGGCACAAGCTGCAGCCACCAGCACTGCCATGGTAGCTGGTACAGAGCAGAGAGCGTCCCTGGCCTTCACCAGGCTTGCCACAGAGCTATGTGACGTTTGACCCGCTCCTTCCTAACCGCCTCGGTTAGGAATTAAATAGAAGCAGCATTGTACCCTCAGATACTAATCACATTGATTGTGTTTGTGCCTAGGAAGCACCTCCAAGGTTCAGTTCCTGCTGCTCTTTGTACAGCAGAGCAGGCAGAGGCTTGACCCCAAACATTTCATAACCCAATGAGGTGTGAAGAGCCCAGCAGACAAAAGGAATCAGCAGCACCACAGTGGCAAAGAGATGCTCACAAGAGACAAAAGATGTCCCCACCACTTTGGGGTTCAAGATGTGAGCTCCTGGGAGTATCCATTCTGCATCTCAGGAGGGTCACCCAAACCTCACCAACCCTCGAAGCGAAACAAATCCCCTCCAGATTCTCAGATCCAGCATGGCTGTAATTTCAAGCATGAGTTTCATCCACTGGCTTTGCTGTGATTCCCAAAAAGCTCCTCCCACAGGTCACCAAAGGAAGAGACTTTCTGCTTGAGGGCAGCTGATGGATGAAGGGTGCCCTTCTCTGTCACCTTGGGCAGGAGCTTAGGGCAGGTGAGCAGCCAAATAGTGCTGCCACAAACAGCTTTATATGGGCAACTAACAATGCCAGGTCAGCAGCTGTAGGGAAAAACACTGCAGGGAAGGAGTCATTCTGAAGATTAGAGCCTGGAATTGGGGACCACGGGAAGATTTCTGCATGGCAATGACATCTTGCTATCATTTCCCCCTCCCCAGCTAATTCGATAATCACCCCTAATCAGTGCACTGAAGACCAGGGCAGCCTGTGCAGATTTGGGATCAGCTCAGGAAAGGTCCAAAGCCTCCACAGTGCTTCAGCCACCAACCAGCTCATTTCCACTTCCCATGTGCTTGATGATGCCTGATGTCACACCAAGCCAATCTCCTGCCTCTCCCTCGAGACTATTCCCCCTAATTTGTTATTCCATAGAAGAGCTTTAGCCCAGCAAGGCAGAATAGCCAGAACTGAATTAGCAAGCTTTTGAAGAAGAAAGGGCTACTTTGGCTGCTGGCCATGCTATCCTGCAGCCCAGAATTTCCCTCAGGAGCTGCTACTTTCAGCACCAGGGACACAACCTGGAAGGATGATATTTATTGTGACGCGTTCATCATTAGCCATCTTTGTTCTTCACAAGCACTTCAGCTTACTGTTCCCAATAAGGGAGCTTTTCAAACTGCTAAACCAGTTCATTCTTCACCAAGCTATGGCTGCTTATGCAGCTGTGAATCCATCCTTCACCACAGAGCAGTTTGATTTGTTTAAAAGGTGTAAACCATGATGGTAGCCAAATGAACCAGAATAATCAGAATTCCCTCCAGAGGATGACAGTAGCTCCATGCAGCATCTCCATTCAAAGCACAACACTGAACCTTAAGTAGCTGAGATCACAGAACGCACTGGGCTGGAAGAGACCTCCCTGAAGTGAGCAAGGAAATCTCCAACTAGATCAGGTTGCTCAGAGCCCCATGAAGCCTGACCTTGAAGGTCTCCAGTGATGGGGCCTCCACCACCTCCCTGGGCAACCTGTTCCAGAGTCACTCTACCCTCACAGTAGAGCGCTTCATCCTAATATCCAATCTACAGCTACCCTGCTCAGGTTTCAAACCATGGCTCCTTGTCCCAGCACTGCATGCCCTCAGAAACGGTCCCTGCTCAACTTTCTTCTTAGGCCCCCTTCAGCTGGAGGAGGCTCAGGGCAGACCTCATTGCTGTCTACAACTACCTGAAGGGAGGCTGCAGCCAGGAGGGGTTCGTCTCCTCTCCCAGGCAACCAGCAACAGAACAAAGAGACACAGTCTCAAGTTGTGTCAGGAAAGGTTCAGGCTGGATGTTAGAAGGGAGTTGTTGGCAGAGAGAGTGATTGGCATTGGAATGGGCTGCCCAGGGAGGTGGTGGAGTCACCATCCCTGGAGGAGTTCAAGAAAAGATTGGATGAGGCACTTAGTGCCTTGGTCTGGTTGATTGGCCAGGGCTGGGTGCTAGGTTGGACTGGATGATCCTGGAGGTCTTTTCCAAACTGGTTGATGCTGTGATTCTTTGACACAAACAGGATTGCTCACAAATCTCACCAAGCAGCTGGCAAGAAGCACCAAAAGCTCAGAACAAGAGGAGGGTTTCCTTTTTGGGGAGAGGGAGCTAATCCTGCAGCTCTTATCTACAGCAGAGCAGGGTGCCTGGGAGAATGAGCTCACTGCTGCAGCGTTAGAGGTGGGAAGTACTCCTTGTTGAGAAGCTCCTTATTCCTGTTGCACTCCTGCATGCCCTGGTGTGCACTGAGGGGACCAGAACCTGCTGCAAACCTTGACAGCGGACACTGCTCCGGACGGGGGCACCCCCACACAAGCCAGGCAGCAGACACCGCTCCTGACTGGGGCACCCAGCCCCTGTGGCTTCTCTCAGCATGGCTGGAGAGGTACTTGGGACCTCACCTCAGGGAATGTGAGGGCCTTTTCTTGCAAAACAGTTGTCTGGAAGATGCTGGTTTTGGTCCTGCAGAGCAATGGGCAGCAGAGGATGAGGAGCAAGGAGACTAGGACTGCTCATTCTGCCTACCTTTATCCCCCCAAAGTTAATGAAAAGTGTGATTTGCCATCTATTATCAGCACTACAACCAGAATCCCACTTCTGATTAAATCTATGTGCTTGACAACTCTCAGCAGATCTCCGAGGAATCAATACTGATTACCCAAAGAGCTGCAGCCTCTCCAAAATCAGTGCTGAAGGAAGCGAGAGCTTCTTCCTGCACACCGTGACTGGGTAGATGTTACCTCTGTAAGGGCCTTTACAAACCATTAATGGCTCCCAGGAGAGCACTAATCATTTTCTACATGTCCTTATCCTCTTAATCCCATTACAAAGATTTGCAGCATGAAAGCCAGCCACTCACAAGCCCAAGCTCAGGCAGAAAGTTGGAGCAACAGGCAAATGACATTTCAGAGCAGAGAAAGGTACACCGTGCCTGCTGGAGCGCTGATCTGCAGGGGCTACAGAGGCCAGGATGGGCTGAGGTGAAGAGGATGGAATTAGGGGGAATGGAGCAAAGCTGAAGGTGGGCAGATTCAGGCTGGACACAAAGAGGAAGTTCTTCACCATGAGAGTGGTGAGAGCCTGGAATGGGTTGCCCAGGAAGGTTGAGGCCCCATCCCTGGAGATGTTTAAGGCCAGGCTGGATGGGGCTCTGGCCAGCCTGATTGAGGATAGGGTGTCACTGCGCATGGCAGGGGGGTCGGAACTGGATGATCCTTGTGGTCCCTTCCTACCCTGACTGATTCTATGAGGTTTAACAAGGACAAGTGCCAGGCCCTGCACTTGGGTCACAACTACCCCATGAACACTCCAGAACTGAGGCAGAGGGGCTGGAAAGCTGCTCAAAGACCTGGGGGTGTTGGTCAACAGCAGATGATGATAAGCCAGAGTGTGCCCAGGTGGCCAAGAAGGCCACCAGCATCCTGGCTTGGAGTAGCAGTAGTACGGCCAGCAGGAGCAGGGAAGGGATTGCCCCCTGTACTGGGCACTGGTGAGGACACACTTTCAGTCCCACTTTTGTCCCTTCACTCCAAGAACAACATCAAAGGGCTGGAGCAGGTCCAGAGAAGAGCAAGGAAGGTGCTGAAGGGTCTGGAGAAGGCAGCTGGTAAGGAGCAGCTGAGGGAACTGGAATGGTTCAGCCTAGAGTAAAGAAGTGTGAGGAGATACCTCAGGAGCTTTAAAGAAGTTACATGGAGGTATCACCCCAAAAGCTTACATCCAAGGTCACCTCACACAGCAAGCCTGGGACCATCATTTACCTCACAGGGACAGAACTGCTTGTCCTCAATGGTGGCATCACCACACTCAATAGAACATTTTGATGACTTTGAGGGGGTATTTCCAAGCCTCACCTCCATGCTCAAGCTGAGGTGGGAGTCTCCCCATCCTACAGACATGGCAAAGACAAACCTTAGGCTGCTTGCCCAGTGCCACTGCCCAAGACCAAAGTGGAGACTCCCAGCTCCCAGGACTCCTCTCTGACTCCCTGGAGTTAAAAGGTGCTCTGTTAACAGCTCATTCAATGGAAATCTCATTACCCAGCTCTCTGCCAAGAATTCAGCCTTCACAAGGATCTCTGCCAGCAGTTCATTGAAAGGGAATCTGCTATGGGGTCAGGTATTATTTTATTCCAGTGGAAACCTAACAAAGATGGACTTTGCTCATAATAGGGTCAGGCCTGACACCATGAAGTGAGACCTCCTCTAACAAGCTGAAGCTAAGGAACATGTTAAAAGCCTTCCTCCTGGGCAAAATGCACTAAGCTGCTATCCACCAGAAAACATAGCCTGCAATGCAGTTCAATAAATACCTAAACCCCCAAACAGTCCGAAGCTTGCAACCATTGTCCAGTTTGAGCATCTTCAGAACTTTCCCTTGCATTCTTCCTATCCATGCCCTAAAGACTCCACAAAGGAGGCCCAAGGCTCACAGTTGACTACAAACACAGCCTGAGGCCAGAGAGATCTAAGTAGCTCTACCTACGTGCTCAGCTTTAGCACAAGCAGAAGTCTTCCTGCCATGTGTGCAAGTGATGCAGCCAGGATGGGCAGGGAGGTGGAGGCATTAACCAAGGACTAAAAGATTTGGGGATGAAAAATCTCGATTACCTGAGTCTGAGGTTAATGAAGTAAGGACCTGGCCCATGTCTGCAGAACTCTGACAAACAGTTAGGTTGCCTTTATCACTAAAAAATACCAGCAGGTTCTGATTGCTGGTAGCAAGGGGTGGGAGAAGTCAGGCTCAGCTTTGCCAAAGCACAGCTCAAGTAGGTTAAACCTTAAAGATGATTTTCCCTTTCTTAGAGCAGCAAAACTCAAACACTTTGGAGCAGTTTAGGAATTTGTTTATCTCATGCAGAAAAGAGTTTCTGAGAGACTCAGATTTATTCCCTAAATAAAACAGTTAAAGGCTTGAAAATGCCAAACCTCCCTTTTCTTCCCACTGGTTTAAACAGCAGCAGATGCAGCAATGAAGATCTGAGTTTATGTCAACAGCTGCTTCCACTTAGGCATAGAAACGCCAGCACCAACGTGAGCTGGGTGCCTGGGCACCACAAGGAGCAGACAGTCATGAGTGCTGGAACAAGGTCTCAGGGGTCTGGCCAGCCCAAACTCCCAATCCAGAGCTGGGGGACACAATCCTAGATCAGCCTTGACAAACTCAGTCAGCATCCATAGTGAGGCACAGGGATGTGCTACCTGTCCCAGGTTGGGAAGTACAGGGTTAAAAATCCTCTAGGAACTAGAAAGTTGTTATTCAATCCCATAACTCTGCTCTCCCTTTACAAACTCAGGGCCAGGGCAGCTGGCTCTCCTTTCCTCCCTTCCCAGCCCCATGCTGGGCAGGAGCTGCTGCTCTTGGGACAAAGATGCCAGCAGTAGGCCTGTTTTGGGCCTCCAAAGGCTCATGTTTAGGCCTGTGGATGGCAGAGAGGAGGGCATAGCAGGGGAGGACTGGGGCACTGAGGGTTACAGATTTAGTCCTGAGTTGGGGGAAAATTCCAGGGGTTTGCCACGGATGGTCACATAGAATTCTGTTTTCTCTCCAACTCATTTGAGAGCTTCATTCTGTCAGCTCCTAAACAAACCACAGCAGCTACCAGACCCAGCAGGCTCCAGATTTCCCCCCCCTCGACCTGGTCTGGCTGTGTCCCATGACAAACCACACTGAGAAATTACTTCCCATTCAGCATTCCACCTGCCCTCCAGAAAGGGTATTTGCCCTTTCTCCTTGTGTTGTTGAGCTTTGACTGCGACTCACGATGGTCCCCAGATACTTTCAAGCACACACTTCTGCCAAGGCCACCAGCCCCCTTTTTTTTTAGGCCTAGTTTTGCCTTGCTAGATAAAGGCTTTTCTACCTTCATCCTGAATTTCAGCTTGTGCAGAGCAGCAACAAAATGAGCCAAGGTCAGTCAGAGCTTCCAGAGCACTTGCAACCTCCTCCACCCTGTCACTCACAAGCCTTGCAACTGCATCATCTGTGATATCATCCAAAGCACTAATGGAAATCAGCAGTGACTAGACAGGGAACCTGGAGAGACCCATCAGAACCCAGACTGAGCATGAGGAATAATAACCTGCTTGTATTTCTGGTAATAACATCCCCTGTGAATAGGGTGAGAGCCAGCAGGCTGCCAAACAGCACAGAAACACAGAGCCAGGACATCATTTTGGGGGTTACTGAACAAAACTATGCTTCTCAGAGGCAGTCATTTGGCTTACCATAGCAATCCCAAAACGAGAAATCAGGGCTGGTCCTCCAAAACACAAAGATGATTCCAGTATACCTTAAGATGGAGTATGAGCTGGTAAAATGCCAGAGTTGGGCTTGGACCTTCAGTAGGTGTTGCTTGAATTGCAGCACAGTCCCAAATGAACGCTGACCTCTCTGCTTTGATAGCAAAGCCTTTCCACGCCCATCTCCCAGGGAGCTGCTGCAGCACATTCCCATAGATTACAACTCAACTGATCTCACCTGCTGCTCGAGAGGACCTCAGGCAAATGAGCATGGATTACAGCTCAACTGATCTCACCTGCTGCTCCAGAGGACCTCAGGCAAATGAGCATGGATTACAGCTCAACTGATCTCACCTGCTGCTCCAGAGGACCTCAGGCAAATGAGCATGGAGGGCTCCATGTCAATGGCTCAGGTAGCCTGACCAGGAGCCTGCAAATAATGGGTGTGGGTTCTGGGTTTTCCAGTCTCAAGATCGTAGCATCACAGAACCATATAGGTTGGGATAGAACTTTAAGATCATCCTTAAAGGTCTCTTCCAACCCAAATGATTATGGGTGTCCCTGCCAGTGCCAGGTAGCTTGGAACTAGATGATCCTTAAGGTCCCTTCCAACGCAAACCATTCTATGAATCTGTGACTAAAGCCAACGAACTCAGCATTGCCCTGGGGAGGGCAGTCCTAGACTGGACATTAGGACTGGACATTAGGAGAGGGAAATAACCTCTGTCAGCTTTGAAACATCAATGCCAGGCACCTAGGATTGAAAATACAACCCCCCAGATCTTCACCCTACAAACTGGCAGACAGATTAGACTGGAGATTAAGAAGTTCTTTACAGTGAGGGTGGTGATTGCCCAGGGAGGTTATGGCTGCTCCCTCCCTGAAGGTGTTTAAGGCCAGGTTGGATGAGGCCTTGAGCAATGTGACCTAGTGAAAGGTGTCCTTTCCCATGGCAAGGGGGGTGGAGGAGAGGTTGGAACTGGATGATCTTTAAGGTCTCTTCCAACCAAACCCATTCTATGAATCAACAAATAAACAATGGGAGAGCAGCAGAAGGTTTTTCTCCTCTTGTTTTCCAAGTGCAGTACCTAGGTGGGTATTTGGCTTCCCCAGGCAGCCCTTCTTCCAGAAGCACATGAATCACTTGAAATTATCCCAGGTTTTGTAGGCTTCTTTCTGACCTGTGATAGAGGACATTACACCCTGGGGAAGGAGGAGGGGGGACCCTACAGCCTGGTGCTCAGCCACTGCCTCAGCTTTAATACTTTATTTGCAGGTAACAGAAAACCCCTTCCTACACAAGCTGCGCTCTCTGTACCCCTTCTGGCTGGATTCTCTCTCCCTTTCCCGTCCTTTGTGTTGCATGATGTCTCAGATGTCAGAAACCTTATTTTCTTGGGTAGGTTTTTGTGATTTCCTTACTCATCCATATCTTTCCTTGCACTAATATTGCTGAGAAGCCAACTCATTTCCTGAGCTTTGGACAAAGGCCCTTTCTTTTCCTTTTTATTTCTTTCTAATCTTCATTTCCTTTTTCTGTCCCTGTCCATCCTCTTTCCACCCTCCCATGTATGCTCTTCCTATCACACCAGCACTTTTCTCCCTTTGCCTGGACAACAATGTAGCTCCTTTGATTTTTTTTCCCAAGAAGAATCATCATCAGCAAAGTGAATATCTTGGTGTGTCAACATAGGCAGGATTTGTTCTGAGCAGTGTAAATGTTCTTGAGATCTGAGAGCCCTTGAAACGAATCTTTCACCCCTGGGGGGGGGGGGCGTAAAAAAATAAATGTGCTGGTGGTACTTGTTTGTGCTCCACAGAGCCTGGGCTGAGCAGGAGCAGCACATCAGCAGCTGCAGTTAATGTGCAGATGTTCACTGCCAGCATCACCTACAGAAGCAGCTGCTAGACACCAAAAGGAGCAATAGTCTCAGCTCCAATTATTCCTAATTACAGGTGCAATCTCCAAAGCTGCAGAGATTTCTGCTTCCTTCAGATAACTCACCCTGCCTTGGGTGTCCTTCTCTGCCCCTCTTTCATCATCCTTCTGCTGGAGAGGGGTACGATGAGCAGTGGTGAAACTTAGGGTCTGGGGTTGTTACAGGTGCTGGGGGAGCTGCAGGCAGCCCTGTGCTTCCCCTGAAGTGTTCCACGCTTGATTTGTACCCTAAGAGCAAATCACAGAATCACCATGGAATGTCAGGTTAGAAAGGACCTCAAGGATCATAGAATGGCTCCGATTGGAAGCAACCTCAAGGATCACAGAATCATAGAATGGGACCTTAGGAAGGGACCTTAGAGATTATCTACTCCAACCCCTCCACCATGGGCAGGGACAGGATGCTCAAGACTTCTGCAACCTGGCCTTGAACACCCCCTGGGAGGAGGCATCCACAACCTCCATGGGCAACCTGTTCCAGAGTCTCACCACCCTCATACTGAAGAGCTTCTTCCTAAGACCCAGTCCAAATGTGCTCTCCCTCAGCTTCAAACCATTCCCCCTTGCCCTGTCTCTAGACACCCTCATGAAAAGTCTCTCTGCAGCCTTCCTAGGATTCCTTCAGGTACTAGAAGGCAGCTCTAAGGTCCCCTCAGAGTGTCCTCACCTCTAGGCTTTCTAGGTAATGCTATAGCTGAAATCAGCTGCCAAGCTGAGTCTTAAAACTGACCAGTGCAGGGGAATCCACTGCTTCCCCTGTGAGATGCTTCCAATGTCTGTTCTCACGGTGACAAATTCTCCTCTGGAGTCCAGCTGAGATGTGACAGCTTAACTTTTGCCTTCTTTAATGCCAGGCCTGGGATGAACAACTCCTAGCAATAATTTGCCAGTTAGGACAACTGACTGCGGCACAGGCGACACCTTCGCCAAGAGGACTTCTAAGCTAACTTATCCTCTGTGTTTTACTCCTTCTGGTGGAATTTATTCCTTCCTCCCTCCCCTGCAGGTCACAGCTTCAGCATTTCTCATGCCCATTTTTCTTAGCGAATACCACGGCAACACATTCTTAATATTTCAGCAGCATCTATTTCCTGTGTCAGCAGTCAGACCCGGCAGCCCTCCGCAGCCTCTGAGGCTCTTTCAAAGATAATGTTCTTTTGGTGTGCATTCCATGGTAGGAAAAAAAGTAAAAGAGTAGAAAATGTATTTGTATTTGTCTTCACTCCTAACACAGTTTCCATTTTCTTTCTCATGCTGCTCACCTGCACCCCGTGCATGCACACTCCCTTCTTCCTGATTCTGCATCCTGGGTCAGGGGATTCTTCCCCCTCTTGATTATTTCTGTATTTCCTCAGTCATGCAGCCTGCACCTTTAAGCACTTACTCAAGGGACTGGATATAGTCTCTAGGGCATGCAGCTATTTTCCTTGCACAGTTTTCTAACCTTCTATGGCCTCAATTGTTTCCCCCCAGTAACCTCAACTTAAGGCTGCTGCTCATCAGGAGCAAGCTGAACACTTTGACTACTGACAGCAGCGTTTGGGTTGCTCTGCACCAGCTAAGAGTCAGGTCAGGGGTCTGGGTGCATGTGCCACTGGTGCTAACTCCTGCACATCAATGGATATTTCAGACATGAGCACAAAGGATGGAAAGAGGTGTCCAGAGAAGGGCAAGGAAGCTGCTGAAGGGGTTGGAGAATAGGTCTGGTGAGCAGCTGGGGCTGTTTAGCCTGGAGGGGAGACCTCAGCCAGGTGGGGTTGGTCTCTTCTTCCAAGTAACAAGTGATAGGACAAGAGGAGATGGTCTCAAGCTGCAGCAGGGAGGTTTAGGTTGGAAATTAGGAAAAATTTCTTTGCTGCAAGAATTGTCAGGCACTGGACCAGGCTGCCCAGGGAGGTGGTGGAGTCACCATCCCTGCAGGTGTTCAAGAAACCTGCAGCCATGGCACTTTGGGGACATGGTTTAGCGGCCATGGTGGCATTGATAGTTGGAGCTGATGATCTTAGAGGGCTTTTCAACTACAGTCCTTCTGTGATTCCATGGAAGCATAAGGCTGATCTGATCAGCCAGAGGCAAAAGAAAACTTGGTAGAGTTAAGGTTATGAAACGCACTAATTCAGCAAGGCTGCACTTGCAAGCAAGGCTCCAGCCAGCCATCAATTTGTATTCAGAAAGCAAAATGCCTCCTCCTCCTCCCAGTGCATGAGACATGCAAACTTCTGCAGTCCTCCTCTGAAGGCTTAAGCAGCTTGTAATGTAGCTGGTGCCCTCTGCAACTGTGCTCCATCTCTGTTAAGAAAATAGGCATGGATTTCAATGGAATAAATCATCATCAAACCCCTGCACAGACCACACAGCTCGAGACGTTTTTATTCCCGGTCATAGATCAAAGCAAACACCAGACTTCCCACTAGGGCTTGCTTGAAACTGGCTCTGTGTCTTAACCCCCTGACTGGTTTACAAGTAGGTTGCTAACACATCTTAAACCATACTCCCCTCAACTCTGCTACCATCAGAGACAGGGCTTTTGCTGCCTGATCTAGGAAAGCTCCTGGCTTCTCCTCAGACCTGTTAGCAAGAATAGAATAGAATCATAAAATCACAGAATGGTTTAGGTTGGAAGGGACTTCAAAGCTCAGCCAGTTCCAAACCCCTGCCAGGGGGGCAGGGACACCTCCCACTAGAACAGGTCACTCAAGGCCTCATCCAACCTGGTCTTGAATACATCCAGGGAGGGAGCAGCCACAGCCCCCCTGGGCAACCTGTGCCAGTATCTCACCACCCTCACTGCAAAGAACTTCTTCCTAGCATCCAGTCTAAATCTCCCCTCCTGTCAGTTTAAACCCATTCCTCCTCATCCTGTCATTACAAGACCTTGTCAATAGTCCCTCCCCAGCCCTCCTGGAGCCCTCTTCAGATACTGGAAGGCCACTCCAAGGTCTCCTCAAAGCCATCTCCTTTCCGGGCTGCAGAGCCCAAACTCTCTCAGCCTGTCCTCATAGCAGAGCTCCTGCAGCCCTCTGAGCAGGAGTCGGGGGGGCATCTGCAAAATCACTGCAAGGATGGGATGTCTCATTTTTCTCTGCCATTTTAATTACATCATTTTTAGAGTTGGAAAAGCCCTCTGAGGTCATCCAGCCCAACTCTCAACCTAATGCCACCATGGCCATTGAGCCATGCCCCCAAATGCCATGGCCACTTTCCTTGAACACCTCCAGGGGTGGGGACTCTACCATCTCTCTGAGCAGCCCGTTCCCGTGCCTGGCCATGGGGCTGCTAACAACAATCACAGCATATTCAAGGCTGCCTCAGACAGTGAGATTGCTTTGGGAACAAAGGGAGTGCACTGAGGGGGGGACAACCTGGAGGCACTCACACCTCACCTGAACACATCATTTCCACAGCAGGAGTTCAAGAAATAGTGCTGAAACCTCCCCCCCCCCCCAGCTGTTTCCTGATCTGTTCCAGACATGTATCCCAACTTTGGTGCTTTGTCCCCAAAACAGAGTTTGTGCTTGAATTACTGCCCAGGATGGTTTGGTCACCGCTTGAAGACCAGCATGGTCTGTGGCAGCCGTTCCCAGCAGCAAGGGAGTCTGGACTGGTTTTCTTTATCTGGCTCTAGGTTAAGAGTCTCTCTCTCTCAGCATTTTATCCTTTTCTGTGTAGTCAAGCAGCCTCTCTAGAGCTTCTTCAGAGTTTGTGGAAGAGCCCAGGTTAGTAGCTGTTAAAACTGGTGTTGGTTTTTATTCATTTGAAGCAGCAGAATTGTGCATCTCCTTGTGCCAACCAACAGCCAACCTGCCACAGAGAGAGACAGCAGCTGGTCCACACCCCCCTGAGCCCTTCAGATCTTCCCTTGGAGTGACGTGGAGAGCCATCCATTGGGATCACAGACTGGCTTTCCACGTCTGAAACAGCCACGGATAATCCTGGCTGGATCAAAAACCACGGCCAGAGCTGCAGCTCTTCCAGATGCTGGGTCTGCTAATCTGCTTTTGTGCTCTCCTTGCCCTTTTTACTCCTCACTGTGTGCTGTATACCGAACGTGAGGCATTGCACTGGCCAAAGAGGGGACACAGTGTCCCCACATTCATTTCCAGGAGCACCAGGAGTGGCTGGGAGCCACTTCCCAGAGAATCTTGCCGAGAATTTTTAATTCCCCCTCTTTGCAGCCTGAGGTATTTGCGACCCATACGGCTCTGTTGTGATGCTAAACAGGTTAAAATGGCTCTTTTTCCCCCTGCTTTCTCATTTTACATCAAATCCAGAGCCTCAACTCTTTGCTAGCACATCATGCACGGGCTGCAAACATCCTGATGTCATGTGCAACAGCAGAATGCTCTGCAGGTATCTGGGCTCCAGGGAGCAGCTCTGGTAGTACTGATGGGTCTTGGATTTATGCAATTCAAATAACTTGTTCATCTGCTGATTCTTCTGTGAATGTTTCCAGCCAGGGAGAAAAAAATCACCACCACCACTATGTGTAGGCTCTAAGGCTATGGCAGTTGTAGCTCAGCCACTAGCAGACATTTCTGTGCTAGGAACCACACCGGAGAGGAAGCTTCTGCGCCTCATTTTGAACAGCTGCTGGGATGTGGATTATAGATTCACAGAATGGTTTAGGTTGGAAGGGACCTTAAAGATCATCCAGATCAAATCCCCCTGCCATGGGTAGGGACACCTCCCACCAGCCCAGGTTGCTCAAGGCCTCATCCAACCTGGCCTTGAACACCTCCAGAGAGGGAACAGCCACAACCTCCCTGGGCAACCTGTGCCAGTGTCTCACCACCCTCACTCGAAAGAACTTCCTATCTCCAGTCTAATCTGTCTGCCAGTTTGTAGGGTGAAGATTTGGGGGGTTATATTTTCAATCCTGGGTGCCCAGCATTGACGTTTCAAAGCTGGCAGAGGTTATTTCCCAGGCTGTAAGAGCCACCCCAGCAGCTCCCAGTTCCAGCCTTGCAGCTTTGGCACAGGGAGCTGGCTGAGCGAGCTGGCATGCAGTTTTGAGCATCCTTGTGCAAAAAGCATGCTGTCCTGCAACAGGGGTGTTGTGTGTCAGATGTTGTCTCCACAACCAGCACTTCAGCATTGCAGGGATGTTCCCCTAAGACCTCTGCTCACTTGGGTGCTAAACCACGAGTAAACTGCTTGGTTTTCTCCCCAGGGTGGAGAGGGTTAGACTGTGAGCACCCCACAGGTTTGCTATGGCAGGACAGAAGGAGCATAGCTCCAGGCAGGCATTCTTTATTTAGGTCAACTTTAGATGCAGTTAGGCCCAACTTTATTTATCTTTTTAGCATGTGATTTTGTCCAGATCTGATGGGGAAGTTGATGAGGGCTGGCTAGAGAGCGTGGCAAATGTGAAAATGTTCCCCTTCCCCTGTCCTCAGGGCTGCTTTCAGACATTCCCCACCCAGCCTGGAGCTGTGCTTGGGACTGCACCCACCCAGGTGCAGGACCTTACACTTGGCCTTGTTGAATGTCATGAGGTTGGCCTGGGCACAGCTCTGCAGCCTGCCCAGGTTCCTCTGGATGGATCCCTGCCCTCTAGCAAGTCGACCATGCCACACAGCTTGGTGTCACAGGTGACCTTTAGGTCACCCTAAAGGTTGGATTCAATGATCTTCAGAGGCATCTTCCAATCTCTACCATTCTGTGATTCACAGTGAGATGTGGAGAACAGCTGCATGGGGTCTTTGCATGGACTGAAGCTGCCAGCAGCTCAGCCAGGAGCTGAGCAGTAAAAGCTGTTTGCAAACCCAATTAATCTGCTCAAAAGGAATGAAACAGCTGTTTTGAAACAAACACCAAGGCCTAGCATTTCCATGGATCATCGGAGGGTCAGAGGTTTGTGCTTTATCTGCAGTGAAGCAGCTGGTTGCAGGGCATCCCAGAGCTTCCTGAGCAGTGCCACCAGACTCACAGGCTGAACAGAAATAGCTGGATAGGCCACCCCATAAACATGTGTAATTCCTGGGTTAGATGCTTCCCAAATCCTGATCTTTATCCCTTGGGCATCCCACCAACTTCCATTATCACATTCTTCTTCCTCAGAACAGCAAATCCTCCATTTTCCAGAGCTCTCAATCACAACTAAAGAGTAAAGATGAAAAATCTGCATTTCAAATCCCTGTTTGTTGTTATGACAACACAGCACAAATCCAGTCCTCGCTGCAGCTCTTGCAGGCTCAGGCTTCAGAGCATTTCCAAAGCTTTGATGGAGTGAGCACACTTGTAAGGCACACATGCCACAAAGCCAAAGAGGTTAGCTTCCTGTGATGGAAAAGATCAGGAGCAGCTTCCTGGAGTATAACGCCAGAGGAGAACTGCCTCAGCAGCTAAGCAGAAACTCTTCCACCTCACAGACTTTCCCATACGATGTCAAAATACAGCTTGGTACCAAAAAAACCCAACCCAACTCTGTGCTGCAGGCACAACAGGCAGTGATGATCCTTCCTTCCACCAGAGGAAGGGTCATTCAGCAGGTGTAGGGGTCTCATCTTCCACACCATAAAGTGGGTGGACATACAGGATTAAAATATAAAGGCAAATGAACATCCAGGTGGGAGCTCTGGATGCAGTGACCTGCCCCACAGGAATGAGCACGAGCAGCAGCTTCACAGCTTTTGGGGCCAAAATCAGTCATTATGGAATCACAGAACCTTAGAATTGCTTCACTTAGAAAAGGCCTCTGAGATCATGGTGTCCAACCACCAACTGAACACCGCCACGGCCACTAAACCATGCCCCTCTGCCCTGTCCACACTTCTCTTGAACACCTCCAGGAAGGATGGGACTCTGGGCAGCCTGTTCCAATCCCTGACCACCCTTTTGAATATCTCTGGAGATACTCAAAACTGCCTGGATGCATTCCTGTGTGGTCAGGTTCGGGCAATCCTGCTCTGGGGGGGTTGGACTGGGTGAGCTTTCGAGGTCCCTTCCAGTCTCTGACGCTGCCATTCAAGAAAATAAATGTTTCCTAATATCCAACCTAAACCTCACCTGCGGCAACTTGAGGCTATTTCCTCTTGTCCTATCACTTGATATTAGGGAGAAGAGACCAACCCCCACCTGGCTCCAATCTCCTTTCAGGGAGTGTAGAGAGACAGAAGGTCTTTCCTCAGCTTCCTCTTCTCCAGGTTCAACACCCCCAGGTCCCTCAGCTGCTCCTCACCAGCCCTGTTCTCCAGACCCTTCAACAGCTTCATTGCCCTTCTCTGGACATGCTCCACCAAAGCACCTGAGACAGAGCACAGAGATTTCACCCGAGGATTTCTGAGATCCCAGCTCAACATTACCACCCCCATCCCCCAGCAACAACTCTTTATATGAAATGTAGAACTGAAGAGCTCCTCCAGGCCAATAAACCACACCAATGGCTCTATGGATGCATCCTCTCCCACCCCAGTCATGGTGACCAGGACCCTGCACTGCCAACACTGCCTCCATCCAACTGTTTCCCCTGGACAAATTAGGGCTATTCTGGTGATATTTTGGACAGACACATTTTGGCATGTCATTGACGGGGCTGTTTCTTTCCTGCATAGATTATCTCAAATGTTATAGCTGCTCAGAAATCCCAGCTCCCCTCGTTAATCATGTGCACTGCAGCAAGAAGCCTGGCCTGGAAACACCCTGGGGACAGGAGGAGAGCCAAGCAGTCATGGCTTTTAGTTCATCAAAATAAAATAGCAGCAGTGGTCTGCCATCCTGGCAGGGAGTCACAGCAACACCAAGGGACCTCTTCTTGGTGGGGGGAAAGGCAGAGATTATCTGCTAACAGGCTATTTCAAACTACTGATTCCCTGAAGCTGGAAAAGCAGTGACACAGGAGGCTGCTTGCCAGCTCTCAGAAAGGACAATCCCGTGGGATTCATCCTTACAGATGCCAGATTCCCTCAAATGCAACTTAAGCATAGATAGAGTGATCCATATACGGGAAAAAAGCCCAATGGTGAAACGGTAAAATGCAGCAGTGTGCCCAGGTGGCCAGGAGCACCATCAGCAACCTGGCCTGCATCAGCAAGAGTGTGCAGGACCAGGGAAGGGATTGTCTCCCTGCAGTCAGCACTGAGTACTGGGTTCAGTTTTGAGGCCCTCACTCCAAGAAGGACATTGAGGGACTGGAGCAGACCCAGAGCAGGGCAATGAAGCTGGTGAAGGGTCTGGAGAGCAGGGCTGGGGAGGAGCAGCTGAGGGACTCGGGGTTGGTCAGCCTGGAGAAAAGGAAGCTGAGGGGAGACTTTCTGGCTCTCTACAGCTCCCTGAAAGGAAGTTGGAGCTCTTCTCCCAAGGAACAAGTGATAGGACAGAAGGAAATGGCCTCAAGTTGCAGCAGGTGAGGTTTAGGGTGCATGTTAGGAAGAAATTCTTCCCAAAAAGGTTTGCCAATCCTGGACCAGGCTGCCTACTAGCAGTGGTGGAGTCCCCATCCCTGGAAAGCTTTACAAGATGTGCCAGATATGGTACTGAGAGACTTGGCAGTGCTGGGTTGATGGTGGGACCTGATAACCTTCAAGATCTTTTTCAACCTAAATGAGCCTATCATTCTATGAAAGGGTTGATGAGGACCAAAGTGGGGTGACAAAAAGCATTCTCCAGGAGGAGAATAAAGAGGAGAAGAGTCCTGGGCTAGTGAGGAAGCCATTCTCAAGGAAGAGTCCTGCAGTAACCCCTGGGGTAACAGGGGACCGAGCTGCAGCAGTGTTAAGCATCAGCATCTAACTGTTGAAGTGAGAAGTGCAACAAAATCCACAATGGTTTTTAGTACATGAAAGGAAGAAAAGGGTTTGAAGTGCACCACTGGTGTCTGTCCTTAGCTGAACATACAGCCGCCCATCGATGGCAACTGAGAGAGAGATCGAGAGCCTTATTGAAGGGTAGTGCAATCGTCCTGACTCCTCTCTCCTCTCAGACATCAATAGCTGCCTTTCATTCTGCAGAGAGAGGTTTTTGCTTGTGCTGAATCCAAAGCCATCCCTGCACACAATCCCTGCTGTTAGGATCTCTTCACGCTTACAGCTCCTCAGCTACAGATGTTCTCTGCAGCCCCAGACAGGCTGGGGCTTCGCTCAGCCCATGGGGAGAACAAAAGTCCCCTAAAGCACAGTGAGGGGGTCAGGCAGGGAAGAGCTCCTCCCCTGTTTCGTAGTTCATACTCCCCTCCACACCAGGACCCCATGGCAGTCCCGTGGGCCAAGTTCAGCTGAGTTTGAAGAGCTGGACAGCTTGTGACAGCACAACCTGTTAACCACCAAACTGCCAAGGAACAGCTCCCATTATAGCTCATATCTGCAACATGCAGAGATGCTGTCTGTGATTCTGTGGCTGGAAACCTCACCAAACATCTGGCTCAGGCTCAGGCAGCAAATGTCACCTCCCTAGGGCACAGCATCACAGAATCATAGAATGCACAGGGTTGGAAGGGACCTCTGAAAGTCATCTAGTCCAGCCCCACTGGAGGCTGGACACAATGAGAGCAATGAAATACTGGAACAGGTTGCTCAGAGATGTGATTGAGGCCCCACCTCTGGAAGCATTCGAGGTCAAACTTGATGGGGCCCTGAACAAACCAATCTAGTTGGAGATGTCTCTGCTGACTGCTGGGGAGGTGGACAAGATGACCTTCAAAACTCCCTTCCAACCTGATGTGTTTTGTGATTCTATGATTCTGTCTCCACCAAACTATGTCCCAAAGTGCTATGTCCACACATTTCTTGAACACCTGCAGGGATGGTGACTCTACCACAGAATGACAGAACCTTAGAGGTTGGAAGGCACCTCCAGAGATCATCCAGTCCAACCTCCCTGCCAAGCAAGATCCCCTAGGGTAGTTCACAGAGGAAGGCATCCAGGTGGGTTTTGAAAGTCTCCAGAGGAGACATCACAAGCTCTCTGGGCAGCCTGCTCCAGGGCTTTGGCACTCTCACGGTAAAGAAGTTTCTCCTCGTGTCGAGGTGAAATCTTCTGTGTTCCAGTTTGCAGCTGTTGCTCCTTGGCTTATTGCTGCTGACCACTGAAAAGAGATTGGCCCCAGGCACTTGACTCCCACCCCTCAGATATTTGTACACATTGATCAGATCCCTTCTCAGCCTTCTCTTCTCCAGGCTAACAGCCCCAGGGCTCTCGGTCTCTGTCCGCAGGAGAGATGCTCAGGCCCACAAATCATCCTCGTGGCTCTCCCCTGGACTCTCTCCAGCAGGTTTCAGCCTCTGCTGACCTGGGGAGCCCCAAACCAGATACAGTATTGCAGGTGTGGTGTCAGCAGGGCAGGGTAGAGGGGGAGAAGAACCTCCCTAGGCTTGCTGGCCACACTTTTGCTGACGCAGCCCAGGATGCCACTGGCTCTCTTGGCCACAAGGGCACATTGCTCACCCACGCAGAACTTGCTGCCCACCAGCACTCTGAGGTCTTTCTCCGGCTCCTTGGACAACCTGTTCCAATGCCTGACCACTCTTGCAGGAGAGAAATTGTTCCTAATACCCAACCTGGTACAACTTGAGGCCATGCATGTGTATTTAGAGCCTGTGTCACCAGGAGGTATATCTGCTGTACATCACAAAGATGTTTCAATCAGTCTAGCAACAGGATTGTCTCCAAAGCAGCCACATGCTCGGTCTTCATCAGCATGTAGCATGAGCAAGATTTCACCACCTTCGTAATTTGCCAAGCTCCCTTAATGTTCATGATTGCCCATTAGCTCCACTGCTTCAAAGTGACTCCTCCTGGATTTTTTGTTATTAAGGGGAGTGGGATGAAAAAAACAGACAGCAAACAAAATGAGATGCAACCCTGCAAACACAAAGTAATGACATCTGGGGGGGAATGATTTGAAACAGAGATTCAAGGGGGAAGAAAGATGCCTTGGAGCCCTGGGAAATGTGACTCCATGTAAATGGTGGACAATAAATAAGGTATGAGTTTGCAGCATGAGGTATGTGTATAAACTGCCGTGAGGCTTTCCATAATAACAGCTTTCCACTGCAAAAGAGGGGGGACATCCTCTTGCTCTTTAACCCCAGAATAATCTCAGCCTCACCTCGTGGTGGGGAACAGAAGGCCAAACGCACTGCTACTGCAGCCCTCAGTCACAGGAAAGGTTAAACGGGACCCTGAATATGTGCAGTGTGGTGAGGTGATAATACAAGGCAGAGAACAAGCCAGTGCCAAAGACCTGGAGGAGATGATAGTTTGAAGAAGAAGAAGAAAAGAGCTAGAAAGAAAGGAATGAAATGAAGTGCAACCAACTAAAGCAAAATAGCAGAGGACTGTGTCTAGTTCTGGGCAGCTGTCAGGAAGGGGTAATTAACTCATTAACTCCTGTGAGATGGCATTTTTTCCACAGTTCATGCTGTTTATTGATTTGGGTACTCTGAACTCTGCCACCCCTGACTACCAACTTTGCTACTACTGTGTCCTTGCACGCTCATGGAAGCCTTCTACAGACAATACCCAGCAAAGTGCACGTTTGGAAGGACCTGGAAGAGAAGGCTCCTGCGGCCAAGTGCCCACCAGGTGGGCTTCAGGAGCTCTTCCTGCTTAGGGCAGAAGGCAATGGAGGATCACAAAGGCTCTGAGCACTCACTCACAAAACGTTACCTCCCGACCCGCGGGGGCCAGCCACAGCCTCAGACAGTGCCCAGACGCTCACAGGGAATTCTGCTGCTGTCCTGTCGGCCACTGAGACTTCTGATTCTTCCCAGGCTTCTGGGGAAGGGAGGCGGACAACCTCTGACCTGGTCCTCTGGACAATCTGTGTGTCTCCAGGACTTCCTGTCTTGGCAGGAGACTTTCAGGTGCGGGCAGGATGTCCTGCAGTGTGCAGCCTCAGCACCATGTCACACTGGCTGTGCAGGCCAGTCATGGGCAGGCATTTAGAGCCTCTCCCTGGTAAACTCGAGGCAGTGGAGTTTCCAGGCAAACAAGAAGGTAGTAAGCAATGGCAGCAGGCAATGGCAGGCACAGGTAGCACGGCAGAGCACAGCAGAGCACACTGAATTAACCTGCATGCTTCTTTAATCAGTGTGCGCCAAGACTAATGGGCCTTTGGACACAGAATAGCCAATCAGAATGGCAGTTAGCCAAGCCTGACCATATTAGGTGAAGCCAAATTTGGCAAAAGCACAGGCCTTGCACAAGGCAGGCACAAGCTAAGCCTGTGTACCTTGTTTACCACAGGAGAAAAACATGCCTGGGCAAGCCAGTACCTCTACAAGCCTATTTCTGACCCATCAGGCCTACCATGACACCAGTTCAAGAGACAGGGTATTGGAGATAGTCCAATGGAGGTTACTAAGCTGCTGAGGGGCCTGAAGCATCTCTGTGAGGAACAAAGGCTGAGAGCCCTGGGATTGTTGAGCCTGCAGAAGAGCAGCCCCAGAGGAGATCTGAGCAATGCTCAGCAAGAGCTAAAGGAGCTGTGGGGGGCAAGAGGCTGGGGCCAGACTCTTGTCAGTGGTGCCAGTGACAGCACAAGGGGCAGTGGGCACAAACTGGAACCCACAAGATTCCATTTGGAAATGAGGAGAAACTCGTTTGATGTGAGAGTTCTGGAAGCCTGGAACAGGCTGCCCAGAGAGGTTGTGGAGTCTCCTTGTCTGGAGAGCTTCCAAACCCCCCAGGCCATTGTGATTCTGGACAAGCTGCTGTGGGTGCCCTGCTTTAGCAGGGAAGTTGGACTGGATGATTCTGGAGTGCATTAAGCAGAGTGTGTCCAGCAGATCAAAGGAGGTTCTCCTTCATCTCTACTCTGCCCTGGTGAGACCTCATCTTGAGTACTGCCTTCAGTTTCAGTCTCCCCACTGAAGAGGGACAGAGATCTGTGGGAGAGGGTCCAGTGGAGGGCTATGAAGATAATGAGAGGACTGGAGCACTGCCTGATGAGGAGAGGCTGAGGGATCTGGTGCTGTTTAGTCTGAAGAGGAGAAGACTGAGAGGGGATTTAATCAATGTTTATCAATATTTGAGAGTTGGGGGTCAGGAGGAGGGGACAGGCTCTGATCACTGCTCCCTGGGATAGCACAAGCAGCAATGGATGGAAGCTGCAGCACAGGAGGTTCCAGCTCAACACAATAGGGGACCTCTTTACTGTGAGGGACCCAGAGCCCTGGCACAGGCTGCCCAGGGAGGTTGTGGAGTCTCCTTCTCTGGAGCCTTTCCAGGCCTGTCTGGATGTGTTTCTGTGTGCCCTGAGCTAGATTGTGTGGTCCTGCTCTGGCAGGTGCTTGGACTTGATGATCTCTTTGGGTCCCTTCCAACCCCTGACATCCTGTGAGCCTGTGGTCTCCAGAGGTCTGTTCCAACCCAGACCATGCTGTGATTCTAGAGTAAGAGCCTCACGCAAAACTAACTGCTGAATATTCCAGTAAATGCTCAAAGTATCTTCTGCTGGCCACCATTACCTTTGGTGGTGGTAAACTGCAGCTTGAAGGCAAGCAGCCCCAAATCACCAAGTTCTGATGAACGAAAGCAAGAGAATGAATTTGTTTGATGGTTTTTTGTTTTACTGACCTATGCATCTGCTCATTAGAGCTGCCTCCCGGACCACTGCGCTGCTCACAACAGCAGCAGCAACAACAACAATCACTTCACGCAGTATTTACAGGAGGAATTAGCTGCAGAATGCACACAAACAAACTTTGGGCAGAAATGTTTTGGCAATGAAACATATTTTCTAAGTAAATGTTGATGCTGATCCTCTTCAGCAAGCAGGAAAAGGCAAGTGGTTGGTGCTGCTGAGGAGAGGAAAGACAAAGCAGCCCAAGATGGGGAGAAATGGAACAGCCTAGAATGAATTTTGCCTGCTTCTCTGCTTTCAGTTTGATGGTGAATAGGCTGTGGGTTTTTTGGTATGACTCACATTGGGTTTAGAGTCACGAAATTCAGAAGCTCTTTTTGCAAGCCCTGCTTGTTATAATCAAGCCCTGAAATATTTGCCTCATTTTAGCAACCCTCCCTTTGCCTGCATCAGCAGCTGCTGCCTGACCGGGTTACACCTTCACAGTGATGCTACATCAGCTTTGAAGCACTTCAAATACCTCTGTTAAAATATTTGATGAGCTTTGAGGTGATTTTGCAGTGTTTAATCAGTTTGTGGCAGCTTTTAAAGCCGTGTTCTCCCTAATCTCGATTTCACAGCACAGACTGACCAACAGATCTGTAACCCCACTGCCAGTCACCCCTCTTGCTTTCCCTGGTTTAATCCTTTAATGACTTTCATTCTTCTTACCTTCAATCAGAATATTCATTGAATTTGTCAGGTGGGTTCTGAGAAAGATTTCCCAAGAGGAAAGAATTGCCAAAGAATCCTTGGATGCTCTTCCCTCCCTGGAGCCTGCTTTCTTGCCTAGGGGCACACGTTCCTCCTCTGCTCTTCTCTCAATTTGGCACAATCAGTAGAGCCATAGCATTGGGTTGGAGAAGACCTCTAAGATCATTAAGTCCAACCTTCAGGCCAGCACAACCGTGGCCATTAAACCACATCCCCAGGTGCCACGTCCAGACATTCTTGAATGCGTGCAGGGATGGGAACTCCACCACCACCCTGCGCAGGGGTAAAGATGGAGAAAAGCTTTTTCACGGTGAGGATGACAGAGCCCTGGTGCAGGCTGCTCACAGAGGTTGTGTAGTTCCTTTCTCTGGAGAATGCTGAGACCCATCTGGATGTGTCCCTTGTGGCCTGCCTTGGGTGATCCTGCTCTGGCAGGGGCATTGGACTGGATGAGTTTTCAAGGCCCCTTCCAATCCCTAACATTGCCTGACTCTGATTCTGTGACAGTGACTGCACCACTTTCCTGGGCAACCTATCCCAGTGCCTGACCATGCCTCCTCCTGTTTATGTCTTTTCTTTGCACACTTTGATACTGAGAAGCCATGGAAAAGCACTCACTTGACTATAAAAGTGGTATATGAATGCACAGAGGTCTCCAAAGCCCAGTGCCAGAGGGATTCACACACTGGGATTTCTCACCTTTTGCCAGATTCACAGCTGGAATGGGCCCTGGCAAGACACATGCCACTTCAGAACATTGTGGTGTTAGGTTGATGGTTGGACTTGATGATCTTAAAGGCCTTTTCCAACCTAACTGATTCTAGGATTCTAAGACTCTTCTCCCTATGACAGTTGGACTTGAGGATCCTAAAGGTCTTTTGCAACCTTAACAGTTCTATGACCCTATCTTCTCTCTGTGCCCTTTTAAATGACCCCAAACATTTTAACAGCACTTTATGAGAAGAATGAAAATGTACTTTACTAAGCATCCTGCCTGAAATAAAGAAGCCCCCAAACTGATTGTGCTGGGGGGAAAAAAATCACACCCTGAAACTCTGAATTTCCTTAAAAAAATTACTTGTTGAGAAGAGTTGCCACCAGATCTTACATGCACAAAAGCAGAAGGATTAAGCAGAAGGGATCTGGATGCCATGCAGAGAATGAAAACACCCAGGAATGGAGGAGATAAACAAGTAATGTTTAACCTTTCACAGTCCAGGGCCTAAGCTTGTAGGTAGGAAGACACATCTTAGCAAGCAAACCATTCCCATGACGTCTTCCTATCTCCCACTCATCTGGGTTCTGGCCCCTACTTATCTGCCCTTCCCCACCCAACCACTGCTTTCCTTAGAACAAATTGCTGAGGGAGCCTGTTCCTCACACAAGCACATCTCATACACTCAGGCAGAGCGTGAGCCTGGCTGCACCAGAGGCATTAACAGAGATGGAAACCTCCAGGGAGAAGAAAATCAGGCTCCTCCTGTGCTGGCACCATTAGCAGCTGCAGGACAAGAAACAGACAGCTATGTGCAGCTAAGGAGAGGTGGTTAGAAATTAAAGACTTTCCAGAGCTCTCCCTGTGGCCCAAGTGAGTCCCTCCAGCAGCAGGCAAGTGGCAGGTGTCAGAGAAGTGCACAGAATCATGGAATAATGATCCCATCTTCTGTCCAACAGGAGGAAAGAAAATGGCCTCAGGTTGCACTAGGGGAGGTTTAGACGATTCACAGAATCATAGGACTGTTTGGGGTGGAAAAGGCCTCTAAGATATTATCAAGTGCAACCATCAGCCCAACACCACCATGCCCACTAAACCATGTCCCCAGAGTGACAAGCTCATATGTTTCTTGAACACCTCCAGGGATGGGGACTTCACCACCTGCCTGGGCAGCCTGTGCCAATCCCTGACCACTCTTGCAGGGAAGATGGTGAAGGGTCTGGAGAGCAGGGCTGGGGAGGAGCAGCTGAGGGAACTGGGGGTGCTCAGCCTAGAGTAAAAGAGGCTGAGGGAAGACCTTCTGGCTCTCTACAACTCCCTGAAGGAGACTGAAGCCAGGTGGGTGTTGGCTTCTTCTTCCATGATCTTTTAGGTCCCTTCCAGCCAAAACCATTCTATGAATCTATGAAATGGCCTCAAGTTGCACAAGGGAAGTCTTAGGCTGAATATTAGGAACACTTTCTGTATGCAAGGGTGGTCAAGGAATGGAACACGCTGCCCAGAGAGGTGGTGGAGTCACCATCCCTGGAGAGGTTCAATAAACACGCAGACACGGCACTTGGGGCCGTGGTTTAGTGGTCATGGTGGTGTTGGGTTGATGGTTGGGCTTGATCTCAGGAGGCTTTTCCAGCCAAAGCAATCCTATGATTCTACAAAGGAGCAATGCACACATCACACCGTGTGTGGGAGAGGCATTACCCAGCAGGGCTGGACCAGCAGAGCTCTGCCTCCTTTTGCAACCAAAATCCCTCTCCTTGCTTGGGTACAACATCAATTACCTTTTATCAACTCAATGCTTTCAGCATTTTCCTGTGATAAAGGCAGATACAGCCTTTCCAAGAGACACAGCAAATCCAGAACCCCTCTACTACCTCCTGCAGCATTGCCAGACCCAGACCTCCCCAAAACCAACCAACATTTTGGCCAGGAGAGACCTTGCAAAATGACCACAACAGAACAGTCTGATTCCTTATGATTCGTTTTCCCTTTTTCCTTGCAGCTTCAGTGCTTTCCTGCCTGTTACTGCAGGTTTCAGGGGACATGGGCTTTTATTTTTAACTGAATGATTCAGTTCCAGCGTGACCAATTGACAGCCAAAGCTGCGACGTTAAGAAAGAAACACAGCAAATACCATCAGGCTCTGACAGAATCACAGACCTTGGCAAGGCTGGATGGAGCCAGACACTTCCCAGAGTTTGCCCTAGATACCAGATGCAAACCAAAGCTAACCAGGGCTCTGAAACTCTGAAGTGCAAGCAGCTCCCTGCTGGTCTCAGCTGAAGCACTGGGTGCTCAAAATCCTGAGCTCCTTCCAGAAACAACGAAGGCCTGAGGGTCTCCCACTAAACACAAACCCCATGCAAGGAAACCCACAGCTCCCAAGGCATATGCCTGCCCAAATGGGGAAAAGCAGCAAAGCAGGAAACCATCAGAAACTGAGGGCTCAGTTTTGGGTCCCTTAGTCCAAGAAGGACATTGAGAGGCTGGAGCATGTCCAAGGAAGGGCAACAAAGCTGGAGAAGGGTCTGGAGAACAGGGCTGAGGAGGAGCAGCTGAGGGAACTGGGGTTGTTCAACCTGGAGAACAGGAGGCTGAGGGGAGACCTTCTGGCTCTCTACAGCTCCCTGAAAGGAGGTTGGAGCCATATGGGAGTTGGTCTCTCTCCCAAGTAACCAGTGACAGGAAATGGCCTCAAGTTGCACCGAAGGAGGTTCAGGTTGGAAATTGGGAACCATTTCTTTCCTGAAAGAAAGGTGTTGGAACAAGCTGCCCAGGGAGGTGGTGGCACCACTATCCCCGGGGGTGTTCAAAAAATGCATAGACATGGCACTGTGGGACATGGTTCAGTGGCCATGGTGGTGTGGGGTTGGTGCTTGGACTTGATGGTCTGAGAGCTCTTTTCCACCTTATCGATTCTATGAGTCAAAGAACAGCTTCTGGGCATGCTGTGATCTAATGAGTCCCAGTACCCAAAGACCCCAGATGCAAAGACTTGGTTTGTCAGGGTGGAAGCTGCAGTAAGCACCTAAGGTGAATTTTCATAAATAATCCCCTTCCTTTGCTGGTTTTTCCCCTCTCACCAAGAGCAGGCCATGGTGTAAGAGTTGCATCTCAGTCATCCAGCTGAGCACAAGCACCCAAAAGCCTCACACAGGGTTGGCTTTGCAATTAGCTGCTCATCTCCCAGCAAGTAAAGACTGACTTGAAGGTTGTTTAATCCTTCTTGCCAGACTCAGTATGCTGGCCTGCAGACCAGAGGAGCCCAGCCTGAGGCACCTGCCGCTAAGATAACAGGGATGTTCCAATTACACTTAATAATATTCATATTTATAAAAGGAAACACTCCATTGTGGGCATCAGCTGTCTTTGAGGCTGATTAAAGAGACAAAGGACACAAACCCAGCAGCTGCTCCTATTACCCAGAAAATAACCAGCAAGATGTCATAATCAAATGCAAAGCTCTGAGGAACCCTCTCCTCAGAGTTCTCCCTTCTCTTGCAGATGGACTTGGTGCCCAGAAAGTTGTTCTCTGTCTTGCTTCATCTTCCTTCACTAGCTCCACTTGCCCGGCTCTCAGCCACCCTCCCATCACCCAGCTGGAAACAAAGACACTCAAGTTTCCAAACACTCTTTTAGAATCATGGAACCACAGAATTGTTGGGGTTGGGGTTGGGAGAGACCTTTGAGATCATCAAGTCCAACTGCTTGCCTAGAGCTTACAATCCCAGCACTACTGCTAAGCCACTGCCACTAAAGCACAGCCCTCAGCACCATATCCATGTGTTACTGAAACCCCTCCAGGGATGGTGACTCCACCACTGCTCTGGGCAGCCTGTTCCAGCGCCTGAGAACCCTTTCTGTGAAGACGTTTTTTCTAATATCCAACCTGAACCTCCCTTGGCACAACTTGAGGCCATTTCCTCTTGTCCTGTCACTTATTATATGTGAGAAGAAACCAACTCCAATCTCACTCCAACCTCCTTTGAGATAGTTGTAGAGGGCAATGAGGTCTCCTCTCAGCCTCTTCTTCTCCAGGCTAAACAACCCCAGCTCCCTCAGCTGTTCTTCATATGACTTGTGTTCAAGGCTCCCCACCAGCTTGGATGCTCTTCTTCGTTTCATCTCCACAAGCACAAGGCATGAATCTACGCCTAGGTAAGATTAAGATGTCAGCTCCTGCTGTCAGGTTGCACAAGTTGGGTACAGCAACTTTCTGACCCTAACAAGAAGTTTGGCAGAGAAAAGTGCTGCTGGTGCTGAACAGCCCAAACAAGTTCTTTTGCTGGTCATCCATTTTAGAGGGACTGCACTGCTCATGACCTGCAGCCCCCTTCACATTACAACATTTATTATGCTTACCTATGAAAAAATAGAAGTCCTACTTCAAAATGAAGTTGCAAGCTCTCTTTGTAAATTAAGCACAGCAGCTACTCTGCAGACACTGAATTGCACCACCAGCCTTAACTAGAGCTTTGCAGCCTGCCTGTGAACTGGGCCCCCTAATCTGTGAGCCACGGTGACTTGCTGGCGTTTGCTAACCTAGCACATCCGAATGCTGGGCTCTGCAGCGCCCCACATCACCATTCCAGGCCAGCTGCAGAGCTTTTCCAAAGCACTGGCTTCCAAAATTCCCACTATCCTCAGGGACAAATCAGAAGCAGCTAATGGTGTTGGTCTTGTTGGAAAAAAAAACTTGCTGTCAGAGGAGGCCAAGATCATCCAACACATAACCCAGAATGATGGGGATCCCAATGCAGAATCAGAGTGCCAGGGGCTGGAAGGGACCTCCAAAGCTCATCCAGTCCAACCCCCCTGCCAGAGCACCGTGTCCTATACCAGATCACACAGGAGCATGTCCAGGCAGGTTTTGAATATCTCCAGAGAGGGAGGCTCCACAACCCCCCTGGGCAGCCTGTGCCACGGCTCTGTCACCCTCACAGGGAAAAAATTCATCCTCATGTTTAAACGAAACTTCCTGTGCCTCAGCTTCCACCCAGGGCCTCATGCAGCCTCCTCTTAAACGCCTCCAGGGATGGTGACTCCACCACCTCCCCAAGCAGCCCATTCCAGTGCCAATCTCTCTGTCCATGAAGAACTTCTTCCTAACATCCAGCCTGAACCTGCCTTGGCGCAGCTCGAGGCTGTGTCCCCTTATTCTGTCCCTGGGTGCCTGGAGAAGGCAGGACCTCCCCTCCTCCTCTTGTTTTCTGGGCTTAGCTGAGCTTCTGTGAAGAGCTCTGACTATTTATGAAGCAGCAGGCTGCCTTCGTGGCCATTAAGTGAACAGAACAGTTTACCCAGACAGTAAACTACCTCTAAGCACATCTTAACACCCCCCACGCCCCCCATATTTCCTATCTGTGCGCCTTTCTCTCTGAACTCCAGAATTATCCAAGGGCTTCCCGTACATGAAACGTGAAGGAAGAGTGCAGTAATTACCTTAAACGCTCAATCTCAAGGGAATTCAGGCTCATACCAATACATCATCCTTCCCTTCATCGCTGGCTCTTCCCACATGGTGCTTAAATTGCAGTGACAAACCTGCTATGCTGCTACACGCTGTTGTTTGATTAAGTCAGGAGCTCATGGCTCTGGGAAATCACTCTTTTCTACCTTCAACTAGAACATTAAACCAGTCTGCTTATGTTTATGTTCTTTCCTTAGAAAGGATCTCAGACAATCTTACTCCTGATGCTGCAGATTGGGTTGCAGAAGTGCTGAAGGCACTGACAAGCATCAGTAATCAGTAAGTATCAATAACCAACAAGCATCGATATCCAAGGTCCCTTTGGAGGTTGCATGGCACATGTCTGACACCTCCTCAGGCTGTGCTGCCACCCAGCCAGACCTGGCCACGATGGAGAGCTGGGCAGAGGAACCTCAGGAAGCTCAACAGGTTACAAGTAGGGTCCTGCAGCTGGGGAAGAAAAACCTTCTGCAGCAGTACAGGTGAGGGGAGACCTGCTGGGAAGCAGCCCTATGGAGAAGGAACTGAGAATTCTGGGGGACAAGAAGTTGCCCATGAGCCAGCAATGTGCCCTGGTGGCCAGGCAGGACAAAGGCGGCCTGAGGTGTGTGAAGAGTATGGCCAGAAGGTCAAGGGAGATTCTCCTGCCCTGCTACTCCGATCTAGGGAGGCCACATCTGGAGGACTGGGTCCAGTTCTGGACTCCTCAGTTCAAGAGAGACAGGGAACGCTGGAAAGACACCAGTGGAGGCTACCAAAGATGCTGAAGGGCTTGGAGCAGCTCTGTGAAAAGCAAAGGCTGAGAGCCCTGGGGCTGTTGAGCCTGCAGAAAAGCAGCCCCAGAGGAGATCTGAGCAATGCTCAGCAAGAGCTAAAGGCTGGAGGGCAAGAGAGTGGGGCCAGACTCTTGTCAGTGGTGCCAGTGACAGTACAAGGGGCAGTGGGCACAATCTGGAACCCAGGAGATTCCATCTGAAGAGGAGGAGAAACTTGTTTGATGTGAGGGTGCTGGAGGCCTGGAGCAGGCTGCTCAGAGAGGTTGTGGAGTCTTCTTCTCTGCAGAAACTCCAAGCCCATTTGGACACAACCTGCTCCAAGAGATGTACCTGTGTTAGCAGGGGGGTTGTACTAGAAGATCTCCAGAGGTTGCTTCCAACCCCCACCACTCTGTGGCTGTAAAGCAGTGGCAGTGCAGACCTTGGCAATGGATTTCTGAGATAAGAAACAAAGTTTCAACCTGAATTAATGTCTTTCATCAGAAACACTGGTGTGAGTGCAAAGAGGGAGACAAAGCTTCTGGGTTCACAACCCCTTCATCAAGCCTGACAGCGAGGACAGCTGGCCAGGCTTTGCTGCATTAGGGTCCTACATCAGCTCAAGACCATTGCTCTTCGCTTTCCTCTTCCTTTTTTTTTGCTATTTGCTCCATTCTCCAGACACTGAATGCACTCAAGAAGGGTCCAGCTGGATGCAATATACAGTTACCTGGCGGAGTCTTTCCACTTTAAAGCACAAAGAGACAATTTCCCCTGAATGCAGCCAGTTGATTACTGCCACGAGACTTCACGCACAGAAGGGAGAATAGAAAGATTGGGGAGCCTCAGTCAGCCGTACTGCTGCAGGACACTGTCAGCACAATGTGCAACACTTGATCACTGACTGCTGAAGGATGATTTTTAATTGGGGGGTAATCATTCTAAACCTTCCTCCTGCAGGACTTTAATTTTGCTCGCTCGCTCACTCGCTTGCTCCTCCTTCCTTCCTTCCTTCCTTCCTTCCTTCCTTCCTTCCTTCCTTCCTTCCTTCCTTCCTTCCTTCCTTCCTTCCTTCCTTCCTTCCTTCCTTCCTTCCTTCCTTCCTTCCTTCCTTCCTCCTTCCTGTATAGACTGATTATTTCAGACTCAGTACCTGAAATGCACCAGCTGTTAAAAATAGAAGTATCCATAAAGTCATGAACATCTGGAAGGTACACAAACAACTGCAAGGACAGTTCAAAGTGCACTCCAGATCTGTGTTCCGTTCTCTACGGTTTCTTGTTGCTTGTGATCCTGTTTGGATCACAGAACCATAGAACTGTTGAGGTTGGAAAACACCAAGTCATCATCGAGTCCAACCCTTAACCCAACACTGTCAGGTCACCACTAAACCATGTCCCTCAGCACCACTCTCCACAGCTTTGGAACCCCTCCAGGGATGGAGACACCACCACCGCCCTGGGTAGCCTGGTCCAGGCTTTGATTTGGGAAAAAAATATTCCTTATGTCCAACTCAAACCTGCCCTGTTGCAACTTCAGGCCATTTCCTCTTATCCTATGACTGGTCCCTTGGGAGAAGAGACCAATCCCACCCTGGCATCAACCTCCTTTCAGGGATTTGTAGAGAACCAGGTCTCACCTCAGCCTCCTCTTTTCCAGGCTGAACACAGTTCCTCCAGCTGCTACTCACCATCCCTGGTCTCCAGACCCTTCCCCAGCATCATTGCCCTCCTCTGGACATGTTCCAGCCCCTCAGTGTCCTTCTTGTAGCGAGAGAGTCCACAACTGAACCCAGTGTTAGTGGTGTGGCCTCACCAGTGCTGAATGCAGGGGGCCAATCCCTGTCCTGGTTCTGCTGGCCACGCCATTGCTGATGCAGGCCAGAATGCTGTTGGCCAGGTGCATAACCACCTGGATCCACAACAAGTTATCTTCACCTGGCTGCTGCACACCCCCTCCAGGTCTTCCTCTGCTGCACAGTTTCCAGCCACTCTGTTCCAACTGCCTGGAGCACTGCAGGGGGTTGTTGTGACCCGAGTATAGGACCCGGCACTTGGCACTGTGGAACCTCAATGTTGTTGAGCTTCTACAACGTCCTTCGTAAAACCATAGAATAATTAGGTTGGTAAAGACCTCTCAGATCATCAAAGCCAACCATTAAGCTCACACAGCCAAATCAACCACTCATAACCTTTCTTATAAAGAAAGAATATCAAAAAGTGGAAGCAGAGTTCAGATTTCCCAATTCTGCTCAGTTCTTGCTGCTTACATTCCAATGGCATTTTTGTATAGTGCTAAGCTCAGAGATATTCCTGGGCTCACACCTACAGTTGTCCTCACCATTTCAGCTACTGACCCCTGCTCAACCAGCACGTGAAGCAAAACAAGCACAGCTTCTCCTGCAAGCTGAGCCTGGGATGTCCAGAAAGCAAGCTGGATATGTATTCCCCATAGGAAAACTTGCCTTGATCCTAAATCCAGGCCGAGTCCTGCAGCTCCCACCCTCCCCCAGTGACAGCACAGTGCCACCAGAGCTAATGAAGGAAAGTTAATACATTTTCCAGCCCTTCGTGAAAACTTGGTCTGCCCAACTATCTTGTCTAACTACATTACACATTGACAGATGAACACATGACCCCCTGATATGTCAGTTTGCCACCTCTAAATCCGTAGAAGAGATCCCATTCCTATTTAGTTTGCTTGATTTAGATTTGCTTTAAGTTGCTGGACTCAAGAATGCCTTTAAAAATTAACAGTTGGGGTGCTAAAGCGAATCCCTCTGGCAAGAGGGAGAAAATAAGGGAAGCTTCCCCACCTAACTGCTCTGTAGAAGACACACATAGGAGTTGTAGAATCATAGCATTGTTTGGGATGGAAGAGCCCTCTAAGATCACCCAGTCCAACCACCAACCCAACACCATCATGGCCTTGAAACCATGTCCCAGAGTGCCATATCCTCATGTCTCTTGGACACCTCCAGGGACTGGAACTCCACCACCTCCCTGGGCAGCCTGTTCCAGTGCCTGACCACTCTTGCAGCAAAGAAAGTATTTCACATGTCCAACCTAAACCTTCCCTGGCACATTTTCAGGCCATTTAATCTTATTCTATCACCTGATACTAGGGAGAAGAGACCAACCGCCACCTCACTGCAACGTTTTAAGTGGATGCAGAGAGCAATGAGGTTAACTGAGTAATTAAATGATGGAAGACAAGGACCTGGGAGATGCATGCTGGAACCACTGGAAACCAAGAGCAGAAATTCTATCAATTCTGTGAACTTTTAGCCAGTCACAACGGGAACCAAAAGCCATCAGTGGAGGCTGTGAAGTGATTACGATCCCTTTAGTACCAGAAAGAAGATGACCAAGAAGCTTAAGTTGAGCAATGTTCATCAGGAGATTGCAGAAGTGAAGCTTCTAATGTGTTTTCCACTCAGAAATTATCCCCTGCTAAACCACTACCAAAGGCTAAGTAGAACTTCCCCATTTCTTGCCAGACATCAGCCTTCACAACTTACCCTGCCTCAGTCCTGCTCACTTGTCCATCTCCTTGGGTGACTATGAATGCTTTGGGGATTTTTACCTCTATTTTATCCATATTTTAGCACATAAAATTACCCAGAAGTGCTCTTTGCTTTTATGACCCTTTCTCTGAGAGTTGCTGTCCCATCCATAGTGGCTTTTAGCATTAATGTTCTCCACTGCTCTTCCTGGGCATGGCCTGGGAGAGCCAGCAGCAGCTTCTCTCTGCCTTGTGGCCTCCCTTTGATTTGGGCTTTTCTTGGGGTTTGGGTTTTTTTTCCCCGAAGTCGCTGAAGGTTTCTTGCTTAATTTCTTCCTCCTTTTATCCTGGCATCACAAAAGCCATCAGATTTACAGTAATGAAACTCCACTGCCTGCCCTCTCCCTCTGCTTGATTTCAGAGATGCTGTTTGATGGTCTTTTAACACAGCAAACAACCTCTTTTGTCATCACCCATTAGTCCTCTCAACATATTCATGATTAGGCTCTGAGAAGAAACCTGAAGAGAAGTTTTATCCATTACACAACATATGTAACACCCAGAATATTCCCTCTCTGCTGCAGCTACCTGCTCACACAAGTCACTGGAGGGAAATCTGCCTAATGGGGGTTTGCTTAAAGTGGCAACAGGGTTCCACCACCTGCTCCCAGGCTGTTTTTCATAGAATGAAATCACAGACTGCTTTGGGTCGGAAGGGACCTTGCAAGCTCCAACCAGACCAACCCACCTGCAGTCAGCAGGGGCATCTGCAACCAGAACGGGTAGCTCAGAGCCCCATACAACCTGACCTGGAATGGTTGCAGGGATGGACCACCTCCCACCTCTCTGGGCAACCTAGACCAGAGTCTCATCATCCTTAGTGCATGAAATGTCTTCCTTCTCTTCAATCTGAATCCTCCCTCTTCTTGTTTCAAACCATCACCCCTTGTGCTGTCACAACAGGCCCTGATCAAAAGTCTTCCCAGCTTTCTGATTGACCTTTTTAGGTACTGAAAGGCCACCAAAAGGTCTCCCCAGAACCTCCTCTTCTCCAGGTTGTACAGGCCCAACTCTCCCAGCCTGGCCTCACAGCAGAGGGCTTCCATCCCAGCCATCTTTGTTGTGGCTTCCTCTAGCTCCACTCCAACAGGTCCCTGTCTGTGCTGAGGACTCCAGAACTGCCCTAGCACTGCAGGGAGAGTCTGAGCAGAGCCCAGCAGAGGGGCAGAATCCCCTCCCTGCCCCTGCTGCCCATGCTGATGGGGATCAGCCCAGGACACAGCTGGGGCTGCGAGCACTGGGTGCTGGCTCATGTCCAGCTTTTCACTCCCAAGTGCTTCTCTATTTTAGGTTGGGTCATGTCTCCTTATTGGGTCCCAGCAGTCTTCAGGGGCTACTAGCTGTAAGTTTGGGAGCAGAGCAAACATTTCAGTGCACTGTTAATAACAACAGGCCAAAAACCTTCTCTGTAAACCAAAGGAACCAGAACCCTCCAACACCCTGCAGGAGGGAGAGCATCTTGTGAACACAGCGCAGGAAGCACAGCCAAGCACGTCCGTTTATTCAGGAACAAGCTGTTCACTGCTCTTAGCCATCGAGGAGAAAAAGAAAAATGGAAGTCAGGCATGCCTGCTCAACTCATTATCAGAATTAACCTTTACTTTCCTAATTAGAACTCCTGGGTTGGAATTAGAAGCTGAACTCTCTGTTCAGTACAGCACACCTCATTTTGATCACAACGTGAAGAACAGTGGTGAGTGGAGGTGGGGATGATGAGCACATCCAATTAGCCCTTTGATTTTTGACTGTGCCCTGTACCAACAAAGCCATCACACACTGCCAGGCTTAGCTTTGTAAGGCCATGAGGACGCTGAGGGGCCTGGAGCATCTCTGTGAGGAGCAAAGGCTGAGAGCCCTGGGGCTGTTGAGCTTGCAGAAAAGCAGCCCCAGAGGGGATCTGCGCAATGCTTGGCAAGGGTAGGGGGCAAGAGGGTGGGGCCAGACTCTACTCAGGGGGGCACAGCAATAGGACAAGTGGCAACAGGCATGAACCCAGAAGGTTTGACTTGAACTTAAGTAAAAATGTCTTTGCTTTGAGGGTGTTGGAAGCCTGGAGCAGGCTGTCCAGAGAGGTTGTGGAGTCCCCTTCTCTGGAGCCTTTTCAAAACCTGCCTGGGCACAGTTTTGAGCAACTTGCCTTAGATGATCCTGCTTTGGCTGGGAGGTTGGACTAGATGCTCTCCAGAGGTTCCTTCCAACCCTTACCATGCTGGGATTCTGTGGCTGGACACCACAGTTTGCCTTGCAAAGGCCTTCATCTTCCTCTCATTTCCATCTGCTCTCATATTGGTGTCACACCAATGCCTTCCACAAAGCTTCTCCTGCCCACAGCAGAAGAACTGAGAACAGGTCCATGAGCTTCAGACTCAATTATTTCTTTATCCACATCTTCAGAGCTGCAAAGGAGGCAAAGATTTTCACAGGTGCTCAGTGACAAGCAATTAAGGTAGCTCATGGGAATTGGAGATACCAAGGAGTTCCCAAACTGTCTCTCCAGCCCAAAGCCTTTGGGACTGAAAGAGCAGCCCCTAGAAGGAAGCTTCTCCACTGCTGGCAGCAGCATCTAGGATTATGTGAAGACAGAGAGATCTGCAGAGAAGACATCATTTTCAATTGGATAAGGGAGACTAATCTTGCTGCTTGCTGCATTTTATCCTGTCACATCAGGCTGCCTGCAGAGCTTATCAGAAAGAGCAACCCAGATGGAAAGGAGACTTTGAAAAGGTACCAAGAACTGCTTGGAATAACTTCACCCACCTGCCTTTCCTCTACCTTCTGAGTGTTTTCTGGACTTAAAACCAAGGACATGATGTCATATCTCAATATTTCCTCCTCTCACTGCAAGAAAGACATTGAGGTGCTGGAGGGGACCCAGAGAAGGGCAATGGGGCTGATGAAGGGTCTGGAGAACAGATGTGGTGAGGAGCAGCTGAAGGAGCTGGGAGTGTTCAGTCTGGAGAAAAGGAGATTGAGAGGAGACCTTCTGGCTTTCTAGAACTCCCTGAAAGGAGGCTGGAGCCAGGTAGGGATCGGCCTCTTCTCCCAGGGAACAAGTGATAGGACAACAGGAAGCGGCCTCAAGCTGTACCAGGGGTTGGACATTAGGAACCGCAATTTCACTGCCAGAGCAGTCAGGCATTGGAATAGGCTGCCCAGGGAGGTGGTGGAGTCACCAAGCCTGGAGGAGTTCAAAAGCTGCATGGACACGGCGCTCTGGGAAACAGTTTAGTGGGGATGGTGGTGTTGGGTTGATGTTGGACTGGATGACCTTAGAGGGCTTTGCCAACCCATGAAAACATAAAGGTTTTTTTTTGGTCAGCAGGTCTGTGGAGAAGTAATGAAGTGACTTCCCAGGTAAACCAGTCCAGCCCATCACAGATACATCCTCTGAGTGCCAGGACAGTCCTGATGAGCTCCCCTGCAGAGATCCAAGTAGTCTCCAATCTGAGTGGGAAGCTGAATCACAAACTCCACTGTGTGAAGCTTGTTTAAGTTCCCTCTGACTTCCCACCTCATGGGGCTTCCCTGCTCCAGTGAGTTTTAAACCACCCCCAATTACAACCAGACTTTGCAGCTCCATCTCACAGCCAAACATTTGGAGTTTGCAAGCAGAAGGAGATTCAGGCTTTTAAACTAATGGGATTTGTAGCTCTCCTAGGTTAGGGAAGAGCCAACTGCTGCGATGAAGACAGAGAAGAAGCCACATTAGCCAACGCACTGCAGGGTTTTCCATACTACAGCCTTGGAATAAAGAATAATGCACTAGAAAATGCTGGTTTGCAGCAGATTGGGCAGCACAGCATTTCCCTGGCATGGCGCCGGATCAAAGCCGAACACTACAGCATTCATTATTCAAACACCAATGAGATGCATTTTGTCAGCTACAGCAAAGGGAGAGAAAAAAGGCAAAAAAGAAAGGAAGAAAAAGTAATCAGATCAGTGCTGTTACAGTGTGAAGAAGCAAAACAGATTCTGTGCAAACGATTAAGTCCATTTGTGCAGTCAAGCTGCACACACGGTGCCTGCAGATCGCTGCACTACTGCCGTGAGGAGAGGTGGGTTTTGGGTTTGGCTTTTGTTGGTTTGTTTGGGGGTTTTGTTTTTGTTTTTTTTTTATTTCCCTATTTCCATAACTTATCTGTTTGGTGAGTCTCAGCCACAGGGGTAAGGTAGCACAGCACATACATGCACCTCTCCTAGGAAACCAGGCTGCGAGAGTTCGGGCTGCTCAGTCTGGAGAAGAGAAGGCTCTGAGGACATCTTATTGTGGCCTTCCAGTAACTCAAGTGGGCCTACAATAGAGCTGGGGAGGGACATTTTAGGGTGTCAGGTAGTGACTGGACCAGCTAGAGGAGGGGAGATTTAGAACAGACATTAGGAAGAACGTCTTCACCCTGAGGGAACTGAGACACTGGAAGAGGTTGCCCAGGAAGGTGGTGGAAGCTACACCCCTAGAGGTGTTTAAGGCCAGGCTGGATGTGGTTCTGAGCAACCTGATCTACACTGGCAGAGGGGGTGGAACTGGATGATCCTAGAGGTCCCTTCCTACCCAGATGATTCTGTGATTTTATGCATGCTGTTCTCATCACATCTGAGAGGCAAGAGACAAGCAGAGCCATTTCTCTTTCATGAGAGTTCATCTTAGTTCAAATAGCAGCAAACAGCGACATACTGGATGCAGAGACCAGAACATCATCCACCTTCAGATAGCAATGGATTTTGAATCACAGAATGGTTTGGATTGGAAGAGACCTTAAGGATCATCCAGTTCCAACACCCCTGCCATGTGCACAGACACCTCCCGCCAGCCCAGGCTGCTCAAGGTTCCATCCAGCCTGCCCTTGAACACCTCCAGGGAGGGGCCATCCATAGCTTCCATGGGCTACCTGTGCCAGTGTCTCCCCACCCTCAATCTCAAGAATTTCTTCCTAATCTCCAGTCTCAATCTGCCTCCTCCTTCAATCCTTTTTCTCTCACCCTGTCACTCCAAGTGCTTGTTGGAAGTCCCTCCCCAGCTCTCCTGTAGCCCCTTCAGGTACCAGAAGGCTGCTCTAAGGTCTCCCCGGAGCCTTTTCTTCTCCATGCTGAACAACCCCAAGTCTCTCAGCCTGTCCCCACAGAGGATATTCACCAGCCCTCTGATTATCTTTGTGTCCTTCTCTGAAGCCTCTCCAGTGGCTCTAGGTCCTTCTTGTGTTGGGGGCCCCAGAGCTGAAGGCACTGCTGCAGGTAGGGTCTCAGCAGAGCAGAGGGGCAGAATCCCATCCAGTGACCTGTCCTGCTGGTCACTGGATGATCTGCAGAGGTCCCTTCTACCTCATACCACTTGTGAAAACCACAAAGTCCCTAAGGAAAGACATAAGGACGAGGCAATTCCTTGTTTCTCTGCGTTTAGGAAAGTCAAGCATGGCTCCGTGGGGAGCCACCACTCAGGCTTGTGCCTCGGGCGCTTTTCCCCGCCTAAGGTATTTTGGATTCACTATGATACTCACATTTGGAGCCCTGTCCACTTCCATAAGCTTCAGTCTGCTGCCAGAGACTGGCTTCGCTTGTCACATTTTAATTGCTCTGTCAGAGGCTAATTACAGCATTTTCACAACTCACTCTCCTCTCTGGGCTATTTCATCCCAGCTCTCGACTTGATTTCTTATGAGAACTTCAGAAACCCACAGAAGCCTTTCCAGCCAGTTCCTCAGCCTTGAATCTTCCACAAACACCTCCAGCTGCCCCCTAATTTTGGTGCTTTTGTTTACAAATGCATCATTTGTGTCCCTTGTTTCCACGAGGAGCACGTTGCTCAGGTTTCTAGCCTGGCATTTGCAGTTAACCTCCTTTGCCCCAGGCAGCCGAACGCTGTAGTACAACCAAGTCCTTCACAACCCGCCTGTGCCAGAAATCAGGCTGCCTTCTGGCTGCCCTCTTTGTTGTGACACCTGCAGAGCAAAGTGTTGTTTAAAACCTTCATTATTGCTCTTGATGTAGCCAGGAGCTTTCTTTCCAATGCAGCTCCTGCTCAGAGGCTTTGCTGGTTCAGTCCCTGTTACAGAGGCCGTTCAGCAAACAGAAAGCCAAGGAGTTGACAAGTTGATCCCTCCCCCGGGAAGAAAATTCTTGGCGCTTTTTTCCAAATGGAGACTTCTCTCCTTCTTATGTGCATTGGCCAGGACTCGAACCTGTGCCACCAACACATTGAAGTTGTTTGATATATTCTGGCCTATTATTGCCTCAATTCTGACTCTGTCGGTTCAGCAGTGTTTTACAGCTATGGTGCACTACCAGGCGTGCTCATTCTTTGCTAAGATGGTCTGGGACTCGGTAAAAGCTGTGCTAACAAAGGTTGGAGATGTGTTTTTCTGAAAGTCAGGGAAAGATGAAATTGTATTTTCTTATAGTATCACAATGTAAAGAGAGATAATAACTAGAGAAGGAGGGAAGGGAAAAAAACCAATACAATAACCTTAAGGGAGATGGGGGAGGGGTCAAGCGGCGGCGAAGCAGCAGAAGCAGCAGTAGCTAAAACAGCAGCCGGGGAAGATAGGCGAAGCTGCAGCAGCAGAAGCCAGCGGGAGAAGGGGGAGAAGAAACTGTGCTTCTAGACATTAAGTTCTTGATGCTCCAATGAAATTATATTAATTTATCTATTGTTGCCATTCATGTGGCCTATCCCTGGAATGTTCATCTCTCCCCTATGTCTGAGCTAGAGGATCAGCTCAAACGGCCACAGCTTCCTTCAGGGCCCACACTCCTCACCTGTAATAACTTGAGTGGTTATAAGATGGTAACCATAGAATCCTAGAATGGTTTGGGCTGGAAGGGATCTGGAGAATCACCTGGTCCTAAACCCCCTGACACCTTCCACTAGCCCAGGTAGCTCAAGGCCTCATCCAACCTGCTCTTGAACACCTCCGAGGATACAGCATCCACAGCTGCTCTGGGCAACCTGCCCCCGTGCCTCACATAGCAAGAGCAAGAGTTCACAGATTTCCAGCACCTCCAGGGATGGGCACTCCACCACCTCCCTGAGCAGCCTGTTCCATGCCTGACCACTCCTGCAGGGAGGAAACTGTTTCTAATATCCAACTTAGACCTCTTCTGGCACAGCCTGAGGCCTTTTCTTCTCGTCCTATTGCTAGTTACTCCAGCGAAGAGACTAAGCCCCACCTGGCTCCAACGTCCTCTCAGGGAGCTGTAGAGAGCAATGAGGTCTCCCCTCAGCCTCCTCTTCTCCAGGCTAAACACCCCCAGCTGACTCAGCTGCTCCTCATCAGTCCTGCTCTCCAGACCCTTTGCCAGCTTTGTTACCCTTCTCTGGACACACTTCTCAGAGTGAGGGCCCCAAAACTGAACACAGTATTCACGGTGTGGCCTCAGCAGTGCCCAGCACAGGGCCACAATCACCTCCCTGGAGCCGCTGAGAGCGATTTCCCCTGACTGCGGCTCCCATTTCCCGGGGACGCTGCCGTCGTGCACACCTGCCCCTCCTCCCCGCGGCAGGCTCCGCACTGTGACCGAGACAAGCCGAGCACAGCTTTGCAGCGCTGCAGAGCTTCCTCCTTCGCTCTCCAGGCCAGGCTGCTGAGGAGCCCTGCGAAATCTGCTCTTGCTGCAGGAGATGGGCACCGTGCCCTCCCGGGGCTGGCTGCGTCTCTGGCTCCCAGCGCCGAGCTGATAAAGACCATCTGCTCTGCAGCCAGGAGACACACACGGCTCGCATCGAGCGAGCGCTACATCCAGGCGAGCTAAACGATCTCTGGTTTAGCCTCTTCTTTGGTGCTAACCCACAGGTCTGCTCATTTCAGGCAGGAATGTATGGCCATAGCTCCATTACCCTGTTCATCCCAAAGCAGTATCATGCAGATGCCAGCTAGCACCATCTCCCCACTCCCCACCATTCAAAAGACCACCCAGGACACTCTGGTTTCTCTCTATGGCTTCCACGATGAACACCCATAATTGCTCAGCTCTGAAAATTCCATTGTTATGGACTTTAGTACTGCTTTAAAGGCTCTTTGTTCATCGAGACAGCAGCTACCAGTGAGTCTTACCCCCTTTTATCCTCTCTTGCTATAATCAACCAAACCTGGTGGCCAAAGGCCCTGCTGTCTCCGAAGCACCTTGCATTTAGCTAAGAGGAAGCAGCAGTTTCCCAGCTGGAATGCAAGCACCTGCCTCTTGAAGCTCAGTAATCCCCCTAATTGGCTCCTCCTCTCCATTTTCTCTCTAAATACGTATTCTGCAGAGTGAAAAGAAGTGCTGCCACCTGCTACCACGGAGGGTTGGGGGTTTTTGCATTATTCCCAGTGGGTTTCTTCCACATATTTATCCTGGGCAGAGAAGCTGTTCCCCCTCCAGGTTTGTTCTCCACAAGTGTCATCTAATGGGTTTCCACCCTTGAAGGAGGGACACATGGGGGTCTCAGAGCTGCTTCCTGAACAGACCTGCAGCTGCCAGCACGTTTGGGATTTGAGAAGCCTTTAATTATCCCCCTTTCATTCTGTGGGTTCAGTGCTGCCTCTGAGCAGAAAATAGGTTCTTTTTAGCAGGTTGCTGCAAGAGATCTCTTGGAAATAGGATTTAACTCATGAACTGACATAGGTGTGTGTGCTATTCATACTGTAACTATAGCTTTCATCACGTTGGACTGGTACCTGATAGTTGGGAGCTGATCTTCTGTTTGCTGTCCCCAGGAGCGTTTGTGTTACTGATTATGCAAACAGAAGAAAAGGGGAAAAAAAGTATGAGCACGTTCTTCAGAAATTCCACATGCCTCCTGGAAGCTTTTAAATGAAAAGGTGGAAGCTCATCAAATGTGTCCACAGGACAGGAAGAGCAGGGAGTAGAAAATAAACCTCAACCTTCAGTTTTAAATAAGGCTTCTAAGGGACTTGGTGTCCTTTCATCTTTGCTAAGGTCACACTTGACATTATCCAAGTGGAATACAGTTCTCAGCTTAGTTTCTTGACATTCAATGCTACTGGCAAGAGAGCTATTGGTAATTCTGGCACCCAAACACTCATTGATGTTGTCTACTGGCAGTTCCTATTGCTTTGGGTAATTGCTTTGGGTTGAATTTAGATGTTACCCCTAGACAGAATGCAGATAACACTTGAGCAACACGAGTGAGTTCTCAAGGCAAAACATGGAACTTGTTAGGATCTATTAGCAGAAGCATTCTGAAGGTTTCTTGGGCTTCTGCCTGTTCAGCTTTGCCTTCTTTGGGGCTCAGCCACCAGCAAACTGCTGAGTAAGGTGTCTACCAGTGCTCCTCTTGGTGGGACAGTATATAGAATCATAGAATGGTTTAGGTTGGAAGGGACCTCAAAGATCATTCAGTCCCAACCCCCTGCCATAGGCAGGGACACCTCCCACTAGAACAGGTCGCTCAAGGCCTCATCCAACCTGGTCTTGAACACCTCCAGGGAGGGAGCATCCACAGCCTCCCTGGGCTACCTGGGCAACCTGTGCCAGTGTCTCACCACTCTCACTGGAAAAGAACTTCCTAACATCCAGTTTCAGTCTCCCCTCTGTCAGTTCAAACCCATTCCTCCTCATCCTGTCACTACCAGACCTTGTCAATAGTCTCTCCCCAGCTCTCCTGTATACCCCTTCAGGTACTGGAAGGCCACTCCAAGGTCTCCTGGAAGTCTTCTCTTCTCCAGACTCCAGAGCCCCAACTGCCTCAGCCTGTCCTCATAGCAGAGTTGCTGCAGCCCTCTGAGCATCTTGGTGGCTTTCTCTGGAGTCGCTCACGATATGGGCTAGGGTGAGACACTGCACCACCTGAAGACAAAGGATGCGGCTTCCTGAAATAGAAAGGGGCTTAGGCATGAGAAAGCAATCTCCCTGATGCACAAGAGAGGAATTCCTTACGCACCTGAAGCTTACCCAGAAGATGTGCTTTGGCACCCTCAGCCTCCTATCGCTTCTCAACTCCTGTGTATCCTACCCAGATCTTTCCTTCGCTTCCTGCCTCCAGGAGAGTACCAGATGCTTTCCAATACAGCACCTCTCCTGCTAAAGCAGCCAGGAAATCTCCTCTCCATGCATGCTTAAGGGGATCACATCTGTGAATGTGCTCTAGACACATACCTTCCTCCTCTACAAAGAATCCATCTTAAAAATCATCAGCACTTGCTAAAGAAAAATAAAACAAACAAATCCGCTTCTCCTCTGGAATGAGCTTCCTTAATAAACTCCAACCACGGAACACCCCAGGCTAGTTTATCATCTCTTTCCATGACCTTCATCTTCAGCTTTCCTACACAGAGTAGGAGTTATTTTGATTAACGATGATTGCTCCTTTGTCAGGCCAGTAAATCAACTAAAATAAGAAACTCATACCTTGAAAGATTTAGAGGAGTCGCTGCCAAGTCTGTTTATAAGGTCTTTATTCACTCTTCATCATGTGCTCTGCTCTCAAACGTGCCACAGTAAAACCCCTGGCACTATCGACCCCCTCCCTCTCCTCCCCCTTCTGCACACGCTGCATTTTCCCCTGGTTTCGGAGGAGCTGCTACGTTGGCACAGCTGGAGGACTGGTTTCTTTTGGTGTTTGTGCAGAGTCATCACTGATGCGAGGAGCAATGTTAGCACAGCAGGAGATGCGGGTCGGCTAACGGCTCTGGATTCGACAGGAAGGCTCATGCTAACAAGATGAGTGGGGAGAGCAGGGCTGTTCTAAGCTGCTCGTTACTGTAAACACTCTTAAAAACCCTTTAAAGCCTTCACTCAGTTTTCATTTCAGCTGTGAACACACACAGGAAGCTCCAGCTACAGTACCTGCTACCAAAGTGCTTGTGGTTTTGCTACTCTAGGAGGCTGTGATGGTTTTCCACCTGTGTTTTGGGTGGTAACAGCTTGATCCTCCTCTCAGGTCTGCACTAGAGATGATTAAGGGTGCGCAGAATCATACAATCCCTTAGGGTGGAAGAGACCTTTAAGATCATTGACGCAGCATTGTCAGGTTGTCACTACACCATTGATTCATACGATGGGCTGGGTTGGAAGGGACCTTGAAGATCATCTGGTTTCAACTCTCTGCCATTGGCAGAGACACCTTTCACTAGCCCAGGTTGCTCAAGGCCTCATCCAGTCTGGCCTTGAACAGTTCCAGTGAGTATCCACAGTCTCCTTGGGCAACGTGCTCCAGTGTCTCACCACCCTCATTGTAAAGAATTCCTTCCTACTCTCCAGTATAAATCTACCCTGCTCTAGCTTCAAACCACTGCCCTTCATCCTGTCACTGCAAGCCCTTGTCAAAAGTCACACCTGCCCTGCGAAATATCCCTCTGCTTCGAAAGGTCCCTTTTCGGTCCCCTGCCAGCAAACTGGAGACATAAAAGAGGGAGGGATGGGGCACACTGTTGCTGGCTCTGCAACATTGTTGTCCTTGCAGCACTAGACAGGCGTTAATGGCAAGACCTCCTGTCACCTGCCTGGGAACAAGTCAAAACAGAGACATCTCTGATGCCCCTGGTTCAAGAGATCTGACATGTCACAGGTCACTCCCCAGGACTGCAGGGGCAGAGGATCAAACCAGCAGATCACACCGATGAAAGCACCTTGTTCCTTCCTGACCTCCCTGCAGACAGCTGTGTTAGCTGCACAAGGATGGGGGTCACAGAGCTTTGCCATGGAAAAGAGGACTGCAGACAGCAGAAGAGATGAAATACCTCTTAGAGAGGAGTTTCTGCCCACTGCATCCATCAGCTCAGTGGCTGAGGGTGGCAAAGAAAGAAGTTTTTAGCAAAGCATCAAGAGCTGAGGCACTGAGAGCAGGATCTGTGCCTTAAACATGACTGAAATAGAGCTCAGCATTCATCGCCATGAATTTCATGCTTTCTTTTAACAGGCAGCCAGTGAAAAATGAAGCCACTGTATTCTCTAACAGCAATGCCAGGCACAAATACTGTTTTCATGTGAAATCTTGGTGGCTTGTGCCAATATAAGCGGAGCTTCAGGCACAGATGTTAGTTAAGGACATCTTAATGTTGTGCTCACTGTGCATTCTGCAGCCTAATTACACTGCCTTCATTATTAATAACCTACAAAGTGAGCAGTAATAGATGAAGACAGTTTGCATTATTTTATTTGAGCAAAGTGAGACGAAACCAGATGGATAGAAAAGGAGTAAGCAAGGAACGAGGGGAGGATTGCAGTGAGCCCAAGAATGAGAGAGAACGTAGTTGAGAAGAGCAGACATTCCTCTTGGTGCCATCCTGCCAACAGTAATGGAGCCTGACATCATTTGGAAGGGAAACGGAAACAATTGGGGAATATTAATTGGGGCACACATCATGCAGTGATTTTGAATTCCTCTATGTGGAAAGACAGGGGGAGGGGATAAAAGAAATAAAGAAAGGCCTCTGGCAGTCTGTGGCTAGAAAGGGAAGGCTGTGCTTGGCAGGGGAGCCAAAGCTCCCCTGAAGTCAGCTGAAGCATGTTTCAAAGGGGACCTCACTCCCAGATTGGGGGGGGGAATGTGCTGTGCATCTGCAGCTTTTAGTTTCTCTCTCTCTCCTTTTTTAATTTTAAGCTAAAAAATCAGGATCTCCTGACTTTCCCCAGGCAACCCACCCCTGTGCTCACAGCCCTCTCCCTTTACAAATGTCCTTGCCTCAACCTGTTCACCTAGCTGCTAGAATATTGCATTGCAGGGAGGAAATAATAAAATTGGATACTGGAAAGATATTTCAGAAAGAAAATCTTACTTTTTCAGCCTCCACATATCTTCTCTTTCCCTGTAGCCATTTCTATGGTGATTTCTCATGCATAAATAAGCCTTAGCCACTCATCCAGAGGGGAGGTGAGAACTCTTGCTTTCAGAAGAAACAAGGAAGATGGGGCTGAGTAAACCACAAGCCACTTTCCTGGGTCGTTGCTTTTTGCATATTGGAGGACAGCAGCAAGACATCCTGCTAACTGCCCCTCACACCAGCCAGCCTCCCTTTGCCCCTCCAAACCCTGCCTCCTCAATCCCAGCTCTCCAGGCAGGACTGTGAGAGCTGCCCTGACGTTAAAACGCAGCACTGCCCCAGCAAGAAGAGCCTCAGCCCTCTGCCCACATCACTCATCAGTTCTACCTTGCTTGGTCACTTCGTGCTCTCGCTTACAAAAGCACCTTCAGCAACTGGAGGAGGGTGGATGTGCTCTCAGGTCAAGAGGGATCATTTTTTAGACGGCTTGCCACAGACTCCTTTTATATGGAATATTTAAACGGTGTAAGAGGGGGAACTTGAAAGGAATCAGGCTCCTAAACACCTCTATCCTGCAATAGTCAGCGTGTGGAGTGGAGAGATACAGCTCTTCTTCAATATCTCCCCCATGTGGCACCAGCAAAGTTCGCAGAGCACTTCGTGCAGCACAGTGCATCCTCAGTAATGAGTTTGAGGGGGTGCCAAGGTTGCTGATGAGGGGGGAAATGGTTTGCTGCAAACTCTCACCTTATTTGGCACCAACTTTCTTTGGCATCAATCCAGTTCTACTTCACATGGACCTTTCCCTTGGCTCCATCCCATGTGTCACCCCAGCGTTTGGTGCTTTCCCCTTTCACTGACCAGTGATATCTTTGGAAGATCTGGTCATTTCTTGTTGTGAGCTCTTTATTCACATGAAATCTATGTCCAAGGCTTCCACATTTGGGAGAGTAAATCTAACAGAAGTTGGAGCTGGGTGACTGAGCAGCAAATTACTGGATTCTGCACAACAGCCAGTCTCTGCACACCAGAGTGGAGGTTAAGCAGAAAGAACAGGTCCAAAACTATGAGCATTTCAACAACAACAACAACCACAAAGTGAATTCAACTCAAACAGTAAAAGAGCAAACATAATAAATAAATAATCTTGGTTTGCTTCTAATGCCACTTTCCACACAACATTTAACTGAGGGAGCGCTGCCGATTCCCTTTATGTTAATATCAAACCAGCATAGTTTTGCTTTCAGCTTAATCACTAAGCAACCAAATCACCAAAAGAACTCAGACTATCCAGCAATTACCACACAAACACAGCCGGGGCTGAATTCTGACACTGCACCAATAAAATCCATGGAGATTCTCCCTGGAGTCGCATGCCAGGAGAGTCAAAGATATAAAAACTGACATGTGATTAGATGTTAATTGGTCCCAATCCCACTTGTGGTTCCAGTCCCACTCCAAAGCCTTTTAATTCATGGAAGAGTTGGACAGAAACGATGGCACCAATTATTGCTAAGAGGTACCAAGGTGCATTACTTGGTATTTATTATTAACAGCATCTTTAAAAGGGATTCTCATCCTAAGGATCTCCAAGCTTTTACACATTAATTAATGAAGAGCCTCACACAATTGCTGTGAAGTAGGCAAATATTATTCCCAGCTCACTGATAAATGAGGAAGTTGGGAATTAAATTACATCCTGTACATTTACACAATAGATATAAGACAGTTTTTTTCCCAACAGGGAGTGCAGATCAAAAATGGTGATGGGGTCTTCGGACCACCAAATCCACCTCCTTGCTTGGAAAATTGGAGTCCAGAGCTAAAGCTGTACACAAATGAAATCTAACGTGGATATTTGCACCAGAAAGCAGCTTAGCCTACAGCCTAGAAGGAGTTAAAGTATCAAGGATTACAACATCTGGACAAGATCTGCTGCAGGGTTAACTTGCAGGGCTGCTTTGAATAGTTTTGTCTCTCTTTGGTGGGAATAGCAGCCCAGTATTGACTTCCACAACCCAGCTCCTCCCTTTGAATTTGCTTTCAAAACCAAAATGCTTTTTGCTTGAAAACTAGCTCTCTACCCAGCATCTCAGGCATGAATTCTGAGAAATGGCTTAATTTTTAGGAAGCAAGCACTTAGAGCAACTGCTGGTACATGGACAAAGAAGACAAACGTGCTCTCTGGCTCACTCTCTCTCTGTCTCTCACATAGCCATTAAATATGTATTAGGCTTGGCAAGACAGAAATACAAATGTAAAGCTTGGCTGGCTCCCACCTCCCAGCTGGGCTCGACTTTGATGACCTCCGAGCTCACACAGGTTGGAGGGAAAGCTTGCAGCTGACTCAGGAGAAGTAATTGCTTGGTGATGGAGCTGCTGGGCTTTCCCAATGGCTTATGGCAGTGGCACAGCACTGACGCAGCACGCTTTGGGGGCTTAGTGGGTTTGGGTTTTTTTTTTCACTTGTTTGTTAATTAGAAATAGAGCAAGAGACTCTGCAGGCAGAAGAAAATATGTGGAGGGAAGAAAACAACATTTCCCCAAGTCTTCATGTCCTTGGCTCACGCAGAAAATGCCTCCTGGGTGCAGAGTGAAGCTAAGAGGGATTTGCTGTTTCGTTTGTTGGCTGCACAGTTGGCGTTATCGTCTCTTATTAACTGGAAATCTGCACTGCTGATAAACTGCCACAGCAGATACACTCTGGTCTCCTGTAATTGCTTCTCATGCATTTATGAAGACACTTTGGTTTATCTCTCCTGAACTCTAATTAAAGCATGCAGAGCTCTTACACCCACCCCCACCCCTCACTCACTGATCAATACAGATCATGTTTTAAGTGGCTCAGAATTGTCATCTTCTTTTCTTTTGGCATTCGACTGGACTCTGCACTTGAAGTGCACTGTCCTGGACCACCTGTTCAGAGGGGTGAGGGTACTCTGTGGTGCAGGAGTCAGAGAAATTGGAGTTACCTGGCTGTGGGCTCAAGTTGCAGTATCTGCTGCCTGCAGAGAACCCTTGCAGAGAGCTCCCTTTCTTTAAGCAGTTTCTCTTTCAGTCAGTCTCAGTTCTCCTCTGACTTAGAGGAAGTTACCTATCTTGTTTTCTCCAGAGCTTTATATATCCACGGATGTATTTCTCCCTCGCAGAAGCACAGTGCTGAACTGTTGCTATGCACCATCCAACTTCAACCTCTCCACTGGCATGGCCATTCTTTCTGGCTGACTTCCACATCATAATGAACACATCAAAGTCAATACTCATTTACAAGCAACTAAATGAACATCAGACCTGATAGGAGATTCTCACTCCTGCACCCTTTAAACATGAGGTTGTGCTCTCCCGTTTGTACAAGTGAGGGGGTTATCTTTTTTGAGTCTTTTGCTTTTGCAGGCTTGCAAATATTGAAAGCATTTCTGAGCTTGGAATCACAAAATCAAACGTAGATCAGAGTAATGACCATTCCCAGAGACAAAGGACAGTGAAATTAAAAAAGAGAGACAGAGCAAAATAAAAAGAGAGGGAGAACAAAATCAGAGCCAACCCAATGTAACTGTGCTGAGCCACCTTGTACCAGTGCATTACTATCAGGTCCTGTCTTACAGGACTTAGAACCACAGAATTATTAAAGTTGGAAAAGACCTGTAAGAGCATCAAGTCCAACACCACCATGTTCACTAAACCACATCTCAAAGTGCCATGACCACAGGTTTCTTGAACACCTCCAGGGATGGCGACTCCAGCATCATCCTGGGCAGCCTGTGCCAATGCCTGACTGCTCTTTCAGTAAAGAAATTGTTCCTAACATCCAACTTAAACCTCCTCTGGGACAAGTTGGGGACATTCCTTTTTGTCCTACCACTAGTTACTTGAGAGAAGAGACAGACCTCCACCTGCCTCCAGCCTTCTCTCTGGGAGTTGTAGAGAGCCAGAAATTCTTGCCCCATTCTCCTCTTCTCTTAGGACTAAACAATCCCAGCTCCCTCACCCACTCCTCATCAGACATGTACTCTAGGACCTTCCCCAGCTTAGACCCTTCAGCAGCTTTGTGGCTGGCAAGTCTCACGTTTTCAGTACTGCTACTTAGTGATGTAAATACATTACTGCAACAATGGCGAGCAAGAAAATCCACTCTTCACATGGTCCCAGGTCAGGTTTGTCTCCCACCACGACAAAGTCTTCTTCCCTCTTCTAAGTCCCACTTCATTCCCAGAATCAGATCCTTTAAGGTCACCCTACCCACCTCATTCCACCACTCAGCTGCCGGACAGTGTCTGTCTTCTCCCCAGCTTAGAAATTGCTTTTTTTGTTTAGTTGTTTTTTGGGGTTCTGGTTTCTGTTTTTTTGCACTGCCCCCAGCACAGCTCTACAGCAGCAAAGCAAAGCACATCAAGAACTGCAACACCCTCTGCACTGTGCAGGCAACGAGCAAATTAAGATGCAACACAGCGATGGGAAGGATGGCAGGAGCCTCAGCAAGAACAAGCATCCGTGCGTGAGGAACCAGCTGCATTGAGATTCTCTTGATGATGCAGACAGTCATGTTTTGTAGGGATAAGGACTTAACACATTCAGGATGTCTTTTTCTATTCAGTCCCAGGGGAGAACAGGAGAGGAGGCTGGCCAGGGTATAGTTGTAGCTAAATGACCATGGTGACCCTCAGATGACAACTCTGTCAGGCAGCAACGCTGAAAACCAGACAGCAACACCGATTCTCACTTGGCACCCAAGCACCAAGCTGCTCACAGGGGTTGGTGTCAGACAGAGGAAAGCATCAGACAAACCTGCTCCCCCCATGTCAGCTGAACACTAAGACTCATCCTCGGAGCCACTCCAGTGCGGAACATGGGGTCAAGGACAGACAGGGCAAAAGCTGGAATTACAACAGGATAAGCTAAAGCAGAGCCAGAAGGGTTCCCCTCATCTTCCTTTTCTCCAGGCTCAACAACCCCAGTTCCCTCAGCTGCTCCTTCACCAGCCCTGCTCTCCAGACCTTTTACCAGCTTTCATTGCCCTCTCTGGACCCACTCCAGTGTCCAAAACTGAACCCAGTAGTCTGGGGGTGGCCTCACCAGTGCTGAGTTCAGAGGGAAAAGGACTTCCCTGGTCTTGCTGGCCACAGCATTTCTGATACAAGCCAGCAAGGATGCTGTTGGCCTTGTTGGCCATCTGGGCACATTGCTCACTCATGTTTGGCCACTGTCTACCCACACCCTCAGGTGCTTTTCTGCCAGGCAGTTTCCAGCCACTCTGCCCCACACCTGGAGCACTCATGGGGCTGTTGTGACCCAGTTGCAGGATCCAGCACTTGGCCTTGTTGGACCTCATACAACTGACCTTGGCCCATTAATCCAGTCTGGCCAGGTCCTTCTGCAGAACCTTCCTACCTTTAAGCAGATCAAGACTCCTGTCCAGTTTGGTGTCAGCCTAACCCCCACTCCCCCACCCTGTATGAATCAATAAATTACAGGCAGCTCAAAGCAGGTGATGAACAATCAGTGAGCCCAAGGTATGACAGACAGGAGCATCACAGCTCCCACCAAGCCCCATCATTTGAGGGTAACTAACGATGTGCAGCGCTGTGCTGCTACAGCCTGCATGTTCCAGCATGCCTATTTTAAGGGTATCTTTGATCTCCCCTCATTATACAGCACATCATTCTCTCAATAAATTGAACTCATAGAGGCAGTCCACAAATCAATTTTCCCTCTCCCTGAACATGAAGAGAGGGAGCAGGTTGGCAGCTACACGTTTAGGGACCGAGGCAGCAAGTGAGGCTTGTGGAACACATGCTAATGATGTCATTAGACACAACACGGTCGCTGGAAAAGCTTGCTGGGTGCTGCCTTTTATCTTCTCCTTCTTTAACAGAGAGAGAACCTTTTGTGCTGCCTTTCAGACTAGACCATCATTAGAAGATGTGCTGCTGGCTTGGAAGTGGCTAAGGAGGTTTTCTACAGAATTGGGGTGACAAGATTAAGGCTAAACAAAAAAAGTACAATGTGTAGAGTAAGTTTGTTTTTCAGGCTTTCCCCTAATACATCCTGGTTTGAACCCAAGCTTTTTTTCCAAGCCAAATCCGCTCACTGAACACTGACAAATGCATGAACACCAATTTACAGCTGCATTCTGACAGTATTCAATATCAGGGAATTAGCATCACAGCTATTTCTGCCTCATCTGGAATGCATTGGTGTGGTGAGGATGATTTCAGAACTCAGAATGCACTTGGTTGGAAGAGACCATCCAGTTCAACCCACCCCTGCAGTAAGCAGTAACATCCCTAAACTACATCAGGTTGCTCAGAGCCCCACCAAGCCTGACCCCAGGGATGGGGCCTCCAGCACCTCCCTGGGCAACCTGCTGCGGTGTTCCACCACCCCCAGAGTAAAGATCTTATTTTAAATTATGTAAACGTATTGAAACAAAGAGCAAATCCTTCCCTTTCCTTCCTGTTGACACTGGTAGGACCCACTGGTGTGAAAATGAAGGTCCTGAGGTTTCGCTCCTGAAGCTCAGTCTGCTGAAAGTCTGAAGAGCAGATGGTGGGAAGTGTGGAACTAACAAGCAAAATATTGTAACAACATGGCTGGGTTTGTATAACAGACCTCCACAGAAAATAAGATCCTTTTTAAAGGTCAGCTGATGAAATAGCACTGCTCTGCTTCTAGTTCTGCAGCTATTATCAGCTGTCTCAGTAACAGCCTGCCTGGGGTAGGCAACAGAAGCTGCTGAAGGAAAGATTGTAGTGAAAAAGAGCTCTTTTTTTTTTTTTCTGGGTGAGAAAAAGACTGGAGTTGAATAGGATGGGACAGGATAGAACAGAATAGACCTGGGGCTGTTTAGCCTGGAGAAGGACAGCCTGAGAGGGGATCTGATCAGTGCTCAGCAACAGCTAAAGGGTGCGGGTCATGAGGATGGGGCTGTGCTGTTTCCGTTGGTGCCCAGTGACAGGACAAGTGGCAATGAGCACAAACTGGAACCTAGGAGGGCTTTAAGGAGAAACTTTTTGGTATGAGGGTGTGGGATCCATGAAGCAGGCTGCCCAGAGAGGTTCTGGAGTCTCCTTGTCTGAAGAGATTCCAGACCCCCCTGGGTGGTGTGACTGTGGGCAAGCTGCTGTGTGTGCCCTGCTTTAGCAGGGGGGTCGGACTGGATAATCTCCAACGGTCACTTCCAACCATTACCATTCTGTGATTCACCACTAAAAAGAGGTCAATCCCCATCCTCATGACTTCCACCCTTCAGCTATTGCTGAAAATTGAGAAGATTCCCTCTCAGGCTTCTCTTCCCCAAGCTATACAGTCCCAGGGCTCTCAGCCTTTCCCCTTCACAGAGATGTTCTATTCCCTTATTTTCTCTCATAGCCTCTGTTGGGCTCTCTCCAGTAGTTCCTTGTCCCTCTCGAACTGGGGAATGCAGAACTGGACACAATACTCCAAGTGTGGCCTCCATAGTGCAGAGCTGATGCTGGTGCCCAAATGCCCTTTTCCAACTCATTAAACAAATTGCTTAAGCAAACTGCTGCATATATATGACTCAGTCCTCAGATATTATGCACCTTCTGCTCTACACCACTTCAGTCTCTCACAATGGCAATTAGACACAGAAAATGAAGTAAACCAAACCAAAATGCAGTTTAGGCAAAGCTGGGGCAGGGAGGGGAGAGATTGAAAGTTTGAAGGCATCATGGATTCACGGCACGTGTGTCTCAGAAGCAATAAATCCTGCTTAGGGAAACGTCTGAGGTAAAAAAAAAAGAAAGCCAGAGCCAGGCTCTGAAATCCCACCTCTGAGGATTATAAACTGCATGCACAGAGCAAACATCCTTCCCCAGCAAAACGGGGCCGTCAAAAACGACTGACAAGGCTGACAATCTACCCCAGGCTGCCATTTCCCTGCGACAGCATCTTGCAAGGGACTGTCTGGCAGGACTGGAATTGTTTCTTCTCTCCTATACTATGTGGAGGGTGGGACGTGTCATAGAGAATAAAAACACCTTTTCTTCCCCTCTGCTTCCCTGCACCCACATTATCGAAGTGCACCTTTCAGCTCATATAAATGCTCTTGCAATTTCCTCTTGGATTTCTCCCCTACCACCACCCCCGTTTCAGTGCTGCTGTGCAGATGATGACTTGCTAAGTGCTGTTTAGGTGACTGTGATGCCTTTAGACCTTTGGCCTGACTTCAGGAAGCTGCCGCCAAGCTGAAACAAAGACAAGAAATGAGCAATCTGGGTGCAAATGTCTAACCCTCATTCAGAGGGAGGGTGACCTCCTTTTCCAGGGCTTGGTCAGTGTGTGGGTCACTGAGCAATGCCTCCAACAAGGCACTCTCATGATGAGGAAATGCTATCCAGGCTGTGTAGTGGATGGAGACCACTGGGGTCAAGAGATCCCTGCAGACTGTAATGACTTTCATTAAATCACTGTCTTCCCTGGGCAGAATTTGAGCTGACAGCCTATTGCTGAGAGACTCCTCACAGCTTATTACCTCTCCCCGCCTGCACTTTAATACTTCTGATGGGGCTGACAGAGCAGCAGCCACATCTTGGCCTGCTCTGCAGCTCCCAGCACCACGACCACACTCACAAAATCACAGAATCATAGACAGCACTGGGTTGGAAGGGACCTCTAAAGGTCATCTAGTTCAACACCCCTACAGTAAGCAGGGACATCCCCAACTATATCAAGTTGCTCAAAGCTCTATCAAGCCTGACCTTGAATGTCTCCAATGAGGGGGCATCCACAACCTCCCTGGGCAATCTGTGTTCTGCCACCCTCAGAGTAAAGAACTTCTTCCTGTTCTCCAATCTAAATCCACCCTGCTTTAGTTTCAAACCACTGTCCCTTGTCCTAGTGTTGCATGCACTTGGAAACCAGTCCCTCCCCAGCTTTCTTGTAGGCCCCCTTTAAGCAGCAGGTCTCCATGGGGCTTTCTCTTCTCCAGGCTAAACAGCCTCAACTCTCTCGGCCTGTCTTTGCAGGAGAGGTGCTCCAGTCCTCTGATCATTTTTGTAGCCCTCTTCTGGACCCTTTCCTTCAGGTGTATGTCCTTGTGTTGGAGACCCCATAGCTGGGCACAGCACTGCAGGTGAGGTCTCAGCACAGCAGAGTGGCAGAATCTTCTCTCTCCATCTGCTGGCCATGCTGCTTTCGAAGCACCACCCTGCCAATGTTCCCTCAGATAACAGCAGTGACACATCCAGGAAGATACGCAAGGTTGCATTCTCCATGGAGAAAGCCCTAGTACATATGGAAGATGGGAGGATTCTTTTACCCTGTTTAATAGATTTTTCTCTTTTCTGTGTTTACCAGCAAGTGATTTCCAGCAAAGCAAATCTCTCCCTATACAGCCACACTGTCACAGTTGTTCGTATGTCATACTTGGTTGCTTCTCCCTAGTATCAAGTGTTAGGACAAGAGGAAAAGGGGTCAGGTTGCACCAGGGGAGGCTTAAGCTGGATATTAGGAACAACTTCTTTACTGAAAGAGTGGTCAGGCACTGGAACGGGCTGCCCAGAGAGGTGGTGGAGTCCCCATTTCTGGAAGTGTGCAGAAGTAACATTGACATGGCACTTCAGGACATGGTTCAGTGGGCATGGTGGTGTTGGGTTGACAGTTGGACTTGATGATCTTAGAGGTCCTTTTCCAACCTTAGTCATTCTGTTTCTCTATTCTGTGATCACTATTGCAAAAAGAGAGGCATGGAAAGCAGTGAAAAGCAGAGTGCACCCACAAATCAGGTGGGGGAAAGAGGTTCTTCCTAGAAGCCCATGGAATTCCTGTGAGGGTTAGAAGGGACCTCTGGAGATCATCGAGTCCCAACCCCTGCTAGAGCAGAGGCACCCAGAGCAGCTTGCCCAAGACCACACTGCCAAGTGAGAAATATACACATGGTCTGATGAAGGACCTGGGCTGAGGCTCAGGAGCAGGGAGTTCAGAGTCTGACTCAAAAGCTGTAGCTGTGAAACCTTGAGCCAAGTCCCCAGTGCCCGTGTGCCACGGCCCCTCTCTCTGCACCAAGAGGCATCCTTCTTGTTTTGTCCTCTCAGTGACACACTGCTGAGAGTAGGGACCCTGCACCTTCACAGGCACATGGTCCCCAGCCCAGCCTGCTCCAAAAGCACTCACAGCATATTCCAAAGTGGAAAGCTCTGCTTGAGTGGTTGTGTGACTCATCTTAAGCCAACAAAAAAAACCCAACTCGAGATCAAAGCCAGATCCCAGGCGGGTCTGAAGCTTTTGCTTCGGACGTGTCTCCCGAAGCCGCTGGTGTCCAGGCAGAGGCACTGAAAGCTGTACTGCTTCTCTTCACGCCAGAAATGTTGCAGGCATCAGACACCACCCCCACAGGCTGTGTCTTCAGAGCAGAGAGATGGGAAATGCCCATTGGCCATGCCCTCTCATTACTCCCTCACTTCTGGTGGGCTACCAGTCCAGCTAATTTCAACACACAATCTCCAGCTGGATGTGCTCTCCTCAAATCATCCACCAGCCAGATCAGCTCCACACCAAGAGAAGAGGAAAGGGAATAAAAGGGCCAAGCTCTGGATTTCAGGTTATCTTTGTACAGAGCCTTGCACAGCCAATCTTGTTTAGAGCTGCAGGGCTCCATTTCCCATAAAAACACTAGCTGGGAAGAAATGAAATCAGGTAAGGAAAGGGAAATAATTCCATTGGTGATATTTTTTCCTCCTGTGCAATTAGAGCCACAGGGCACTCTGCAGGCAGGGTTAATACACACTTTACATGCACACACTGATAGTCCTCTTTAGGTAGCTTGCTGCCAGGCTCCCATTTCTTCCATTCCTCAGAGGATTCAGTTTTAGATTTTACTGGAGTCCTCAGAGGATTTATCTTATTGTTTGGGTTGTTTTTATTTTGATTTTTGGTTCTTCTTTTTTGTACATGATGTGGTCATCTCCTTACTCCTCACTACCACTTCCCACTTTGTCATTCCTCCAGCCAGAAAATCCCAGGAAAAATAAAATAAAACAAAACTATCCTGTCCTTTCTGGGAAGAGATCCAGGTGCATCGTGAGGATGCAGGAGCACTTGACATTTCTCTATTGTTATTAGCATTTCCTTAATCACTTGGTCTATCAGAGGCACTGCTTAATATGCATTCAGGACAGCTGCTAAGTAGTAAAGCAATTCTCAGGTGCTAAAAAAAGAGCTCCTGCACAAGGGGATTATAACAGGCACCTTTCCCCCCCATGTTTATTCTAATCTGCAAAACGCAGATGCCTGTAAGCATTCCTCTTCCTGTGCCTGACTCCCCAGAGGTATTCCCACCAGAGGTATTTGCACATCCAAACGTGCAGCCAAGCCCTTCATGTTCTCCATGAGGTTGCCGCAGTGTTCCCTCTGTTGCCCTGGGGTAAGTGGAGGTGACCTGGCTAAAGATGCACTGAAGTGACACTAACACCACCCTGATAGCAAATCCTGCACACAGCTGGAGTGATCTTCTAGCTCTGCACTCCAGGCCCTCCAAAGCCAAGCCAAAATACCCAGCATACAATGCACTTCACTAACAGCAGGGATTGTTTAGTCTGGAGGAGGCTGAGAAAGACCTCACTCTACAACCCCCTGAAAAGAGACTGTAGTGAGGTGAGTGGTGGTCTCCTCACTCAGGTAACTAGTGATAGGGCATGGGGAAATGTCTTCAGGTTGTGCCAAGGAAGGTTTAGGTTTGACATGAGGAACAAGAAGGGTCAGGCTTCCTGTGGAGGTGGTGGAATCACCACCCCAGGAAGCGGTCATGAAATGTGTAGACATGGCAGTTGGGGACAGGGTTGGTGAAAAGCTCAGCATGAGCCAGCAGTGTGAGTGCAGCCCAGACAGCAACTGTCTGCTGGGCTGCAGCAAGGGCAGTGTGGGCAGCAGGGCAAGGGAGGGGATTCTGCCCCTTGTCTCTGCTCTCCTCAGACCCCACCTGCAGTCCTGAGGGCAGTTCTGGAGCCCCCAACACAAGCAGGACATGGAACTGCTGGAGCCAGTGCAGAGGAGGCCATGAAGATGCTGAGAGGGCTGCAGCAGCTCTGCTCGGAGGACAGGCTGAGAGAGTTGGGGCTCTGCAGCCTGGAGAAGAGAAGGCTTCCAGGAGACCTTGGAGTGGCCTTGCAGGGTCTGCAGGGGGCTCCAGGAGGGCTGGGGAGGGACTATTGACAAGGTCTGGTAATGACAGGATGAGGAGGAATGGGTTTGAACTGACAGGAGAGGAAATTTAGACTGGATGTTAGGGAAGGGTTCTTCCCAGTGAGGGTGGTGAGACACTGGCACAGGTTGCCCAGAAAGGCTGTGGCTGCTCCCTCCCTGGAGGTGTTCAAGGCCAGGTTGGATGAGGCCTTGAGCGACCTGTTCTAGTGGGAGGTGTCCCTGCCTATGGCAGGGGGTTGGAACTGGATGAGCTTTGAGGTCCCTTCCAACCTAAACCATTCTATGATTTGATTAATTTATAGTTTAGTGGGCATGATGGTGTTCAGTCAATGTTTGGCCTTGATGATCTTAGAGCTCTTTGACCACCTTAATGATTCTATGTTTCCCAACCACTCCTCTCATGCAACAAGATCCCCACTGCCAAAGTAATTAGGACCAAAGGTTTTGGAAGTGAGAGGAGCAGATAGACAACCACCAGACTCCACATGGGAGAATATGGGAATAAACCACAAAAGATGCAGCTTGTAACATGCTGGCAGCAAGTCACAGGAACCTGGGCTCCAGGGCCCAGCTGGTCAACGGAGCAGTGGGCACTGAGCAGTACTATCAGCTTCGAGCCATGTTGGTACTTGCAACAGCAACCAAGGTTCAGCACGGGATAGCAATCAGGAAAGGCTCTCAAGAAGATTAGTTTGGTAATCCTTACAGGAACACTTTCCTCCCCTTACAAGAATAATTTCCTCCTCTCTTATTTTCTCGTTAGGCTTGCAACAAAAGCTGATGGGCACTACAGGAAAAAACCCTGGGAGACGTCCAAGTGCGGAGCATGGTTTGTGGGATCCTCAACCCTGGAGATCTCCGAAGTGCTTGGGATAGCCTCAGATCTGCTTTGACAGATTTTAGGACTCATCGGGGCAAAAGAGAGAGGAGACCAAGCTGTTCATAGAACCCTAGAATGGTAGGGGTTGGGAGGGCACCTCTGGAGATCACCCAGTCCAAGCCTCCTGCCAAAGCAGTGTCACCCAAGGCAGGTCACACAGGGATGCATCCAGATGAGCCTTGAAAATGTCCAGAGAAGGAGACTCCACAACCTCTCTGGGCAGCCTGCTCCAGGGCTCAGGCACCCTTAAAGAGATTTTTGTCCTCATGGTGAGGTGGAACTTCCTGGGTTCCAGTTTGTGTCTACTGCCCCTTGTCATACCACTGGGCACCAGTGAAAAGAGCCTGGCTCCTTCTTCCTGCTCCCCACCCCCCAGGTATTCATAGACATGGATAAGATCTCCTCTCAGTCTCCTCTTTCCCAGGCTAAACAGCCTCGGGTCTCTCAGCCTTCCCTCATCAGACAGATGTTCCAGTTCCTCCATCATCCTCATAGCCCCCACTGGACTCTCTCCAGTAGTTCCCTGTCCCTCTTGAACTGGGGAGCCTAGAACTGGACACAGTACTCCAGCTGTGTTGGCATCAAGGCAGAGCAAAGGAGGAGGAGGTCCTCCCACAACCTGGTGGCCACACTCTTCCTGATGCACCCCAGGACACCACTGGCCTTCTGCTTTCAAACAACCCTCTGCAGCGAGCTGCCATTTTCCATCCAGGCTTTACAAACAACAGGAATATGAAAAGGTAAATGCACTGTTTCAGAGGGGAGCTCTCCAGGCTGCAGGAAGCACAGTGTGAGGCTGAGAACCTGCAGAGGCAGAGATTTTATGTGGGGGCAGCCAAGGCACAAAGAAGCATCTGCACATCGGCTCACGACCCTCAGCTGGCATCTTAGGGCACGGCTGAACCTGTTGTGGTCTGAGGCCACGAGCAGCCCAGCACTGGATGAGAGGAGTGACTCTTGCTCCTTTGAGAGAGTAAGGACGGAAGCTCAGCACTCCGGCGGGGCACGCGAGGAGAGCTCCTGTTCAGCCACGCTCGCAGGCAGCGGCACCCAGGACGCACGCAGCCACCAGCCCAGCCTGCCGGGCTAGACCCTTCCGGAACCCTCCGGCCGCAGAGTGGGCCATGACTGCATCCCCCTCCCCACCTGCTGCCTACAACTACCTGAAGGGACATTGCGGAAAGGCTGCTGCTGGTCTCTTCTCACAGGTAATGGGAGACAGAACAAGGGGGAATGGCTTCAAGCTGAGACTGGGCAGGTTTAGAATCACAGAATCACAGAGTGCCGGGGGCTGGAAGGGATGTCCAAAGCTCGTCCAGTCCAACCCCCTGCCAGAGCAGGATTTCCTGTACCAGATCACACAGGAACACGTCCAGGTGGGCCTTGCATATCTCCAGAGAGGGAGACTCCTCAACCTGCCTAGGCAGCCTCTTCCAGGGCTCTGTCACCCTCACAGGGAAAAAATTCCTCCTCGTGTTTAAATGAAACTTCCTCTGCCTCTGGTTTAGATTGGACATCAGGAAAAAGTTTTTCAGGGAGAGAGTGGTCAGGGACTGGGATGAGCTGCCCAGGGAGGTGCTGGAGTCACCCAGCCTGGGTGTGTTAAAGGGTGGTGTGGCTGTGGTGCTTAGGGCTATGGTTTAAGGTGACTCTTGCAGAGTAGGGTTCTAGGTGGGAGTTGGTGCTCCTGAGGGGCTCTGCCAAGCTGCATGCTGCTGCGATTCTGTGGCCTTGGGTCGACAAGGGCTCCGTAGGCCGTGTGATGCAGCTGGTGGTTCCCTGCCAGCCAGGAGCCCTCTGCCCCGCACAGACCATGCCAGGAGAAGGGATGTGCTCCGCCAGAGAGAGAAGTGAGGGGACAAGAGGCAGGGAGGGAAAGACAGCCATATCAGCCAGGCACTGGCTTAACAAGCTGTGATACTGGAAACCAGAATGGAATAACAACACTACAAGATCCTGGGACACCCAGATCCATCACCTGGGACAGGTTTTGGTGCCTGCGGGTTTCTTGAGGGACACCCACGGCTCAGCTCTGTGTCTGGTGCTTCTAAAACCAGCACTGGGTGCAAATGCTCATTGGCAAAGTGATTTTTCTTTCTCTAGGCTCAGTGCTGGATGCGCTGCTCCATTGCCTGTACTCAGTGCCAGTCAGGCCACACCTTGAGTCCTGTGTCCAGTTCTAGGCCTCTTTATTTAAGAAAGCTGTTGAGGTACTTGAACATGTCCAGAGAAGAGCACCAAGGCTAAGGGGCCTGGGGCACAGCCCTGTGAGGAGAGGCTGAGGGAGCTGGGGGTGTGCAGCCTGCAGAAGAGGAGGCTCAGGGCAGACCTCATTGCTGTCTACAGCTCCCTGAAGGGAGGCTGTGGCCAGATGGGCTCTTCTCCCAGACACCCAGGGACAGAACAAGAGGACACAGCCTCAAGCTGAGCCAGGGCAGGTTCAGGCTGGATGTTAGGAGGGAGTTCTTGCTAGAGAAAGTGATTGGCATTGGAATGGGCTGCCCAGGGAGGTGGTGGAGTCACCATTCCTGGAGGTGTTTAAGAGGAGGCTGCATGAGGCACTTGGTGCCATGGTTTAGTTAATTAGAAGGGTTAGGTGACAGGTTGGACTCAATGATCATAGAGGTCTTTTCCAACCTGGGTGATTCTGTGATTCTGTGATTCAATTCAGAACCTTCAGAGTGATTTTCACCCCTCAGTGTGAGCTCCAAGCCCCACCAGCCAGCTGCACACTCCACATGCTGAGACATCCTTCCCACAACCATGCCTTTCAGAAACCAAAATCAGTTTTAAGGAAGGATCAGGGCCTAAAACCACCACTAGAACCACACATCCAAGCAATACCTTGCTCCTGGGTCTGCACAATCTGCCTTCCTTGTGCCCTGACAGATGGCAGTTTATTGATTTCCTACCTGTGCATCCATCAGGAGGTGCCGCATCAGCATCATGGCATTCCTCAGAGATTCCTTCTCGCTGGGCAAAAAGGCCTCTTCCTCCTCATCCAGGGCTTTGGACTTGCTGACAATAAAATGGGAGATCTGGTCGTTCAAGGAATGCAGTGACTCCACCGCTGTGAAGGCAGAGAGGGAAAAGAACACAGCCATGAAACCATGCTGGAGGTGCTGACACTCTTCTCAGAGAGTCACACAATGGTGTGGGTTGGAAGAGACTTCAGAGGTCATCCAGTTCCAAGCACCCTAGCGCTGGCAGGGACACCTTCCACTAGACTAGACTGATCAAAGCCTCATCCAACCTGGCCTTGAACACCTCCAAGGAGGAGGCATCCACAGCCTCCCTGGGCAGCTTATTCCAGTGTCTCACCACTCTCACTTGGAAGAATTTCTTCCTAATCACCAGTCTAAATCTACCCTTCTGAAGCCCAAATCCATTCCTTCTCACCCTATCACGACAAGCCCTCATAAAAGTCCCTTCTCAGCTTTCTTGTAGGCTTCTTTCAGGTACTGGAAGGCTGCTCTAAGGTCTTCCCTGAGCCTTCTTTTCTCAGTTGGAGATGGGCTATGGAATGCTCCTTCCTTTGGAAAGGAGTATCTAGAAATTGGTCCCTATTACCCTCCTTGGCCTCTCTGCTGGGAGAACCAGCAAAGGCATCCTATAGACCAGTAGGCTACGCTAAAACCAAATACTGATGAAGAAACCCAGCAACAGCAACAGGACAATGCAGCCTACATTATCTCTACAGAGTTAATTTTGCCTTTCCTCCAGATATGAGGCAGATTCCACCACCGCAGTCTCGCTGCTCCCCCAGTCAATCCACATCCAGTCAGCTCTCCCTCTGACAAGGCTTGGCAGCACCAGTGTTGCATTTTTAAGAGTAAATGCATGCTGCAGTGGGCATGTGGGTTAGGAAAGCAACTGAGTTCTTGCTATGAGGATCAATAATTACACGTAATCAATAGGTACACACACTACACTGAGGTGCTGAAGCATATCCAGAGGAGGGCAGCCAAGCTGGTAAAGGGTCTGGAGAACAGGGCTAATGAGGAGCAGCTGAGGGAACTGGGAATGTTGAGCCTGGAGAAGAGAAGGCCGAGAGGAGACTTTCTGGCTGTCTACATCTCCCTGAAAGGAAGTTGGAGTGAGGTGGAGGTTGGTCTCCTCTCCCTAGAGTCAGGTGATAGAAGCACAGGAAACGTTCTGAAATTGTGCCAGGGGACATTTAGTTTGGACAATTTCTTTCCCCCAAGAGTGGTCAGGCATTGGAACAGGCTGCCCAGGGAGGTGGTGGAATCTCCATCTCTGGAGGTGTTTGAACACGTGGACAGGGCACTCAGGGACGTGGTTTGATGGCCATGGTGGGGTCAGGCTGATGGTTGGACTTGATGATCTCAAAGATCTTTTCCAACCCAAACAGTTGTATGGTTCCATGATCTGTAGGTAGCTCACACAAGATTTAAGATCACATCCCAGCATAAACTATATTGATGGGGACAAGATGCACTGAGACATTCCAAAACAGAAGTGTAGTTGCTTTCAAATCTCACTTTCCATAAAGTTTTCCCATATCAGCATTCATAAAATTCAGTGGAAACTGGAGATCCTTTCTGTTAGGAAAGGGACCAGGAGCCTCATCTCCTAGGATCTGGCAAACCTAACCAGCAAGGCTATATGGGCATGAAGAAATCAGCCTGACCATGGTCAAACAACAGGTCATTGCTAGAGTGAATAAAAAACAACTCTTGACTCCCAAGCTCAGAGACCTGCTCCCTGAGATATGCTAGGACCCAGAACTTCAGCCGACGTGAAGGGCAGAAGGTGGAAAAAGCAGCCTTTTAGTAGCTAGGGTAGGAGAGAGCAAGACCAGCAGCTAAAATACTGCTCATTTTCTTGCCTCACTATGATCAGGACTTCAAATACCGTTTATCTTTTAAGTTCTCCTTTATAGGGTCAAACTGCAGGTACTGCTTGTGGGATCCTGCTCCCAGCCATGCACATCAGGAATCACCACAGCCCTCCCCCAGCTATAGCAGAGCCATTAGGACGCTGCATTTTACAGCAGCTGTAACACAGCAGTTAATGGCAAAATGTGTTTCAGCCCAGCAAAAAGCTGAAAAGTCTGCAAAGCAGTCTGCTTTTAACCCATGCAGTCATAGAATCAGCAGGGCTGGAAAAGGCCTCTCAGACCACCAAATCCAACCATCAACCCAACACCACCATGCCCCCTAAACCATGCCCCAGAGTGCCATGTTCACACATTTCTTGACCACCTCCAGGGATGGGGACTCCACCACCTCCCTGGGCAACCTGTTCCAATGCCTGACCACTCTTTCAACAAAGAAATTGTTCCTCATGTCAAACCTAAACCTCCTCCTGGCACAACTTGAGTCCATTTCCTCTCCTCTGCAGCTTGTTACTTGAGCAAAGAGACCAACACCATCTCAATGCAACCTCCTCTCAGGTGGAGAGTGGAAGGGTCTCCCCCCAGCCTCCCCCAGCCTAAACAAGTGTCATGTCCACGTGCTTTTGGAACACCTCCAGGGACGGTGTCTCCACCACCTCCCTGGGGAGCCTGTTTCAGTGTTCAAGAACCCTTCAAGCAAAGGTTACTCCACCATGTCCCTGGGAAACCTGTTCCAGGTTTTGTGAATCCTTCCAGTGAAAAAGTTTCTTCTAATATCCAACCTAAACCTCCCATGGTGTAGGTAGAGGCCATTTCCTCTCACCCTATCACTTCTTAGTTGGGAGAAGAGACCCATTACAAGTTTGAAGGGGAGGTTGGAGTAGATGAGCTCTAAGGTCCCTTCCACAAAATTCCAAGCAGCAAAGATTAGCCAGAAGTACTCATTACAGAGCAAATCTTCCCTAGACAAAAGGGTCTGTAGCAAAGAAGAGGTATGTCTCCAACATGCAGGAGTGACAGAATCCATCTCTGGAGACATTCAAAACCTTCTTGGACATGCTCCTGGGCAACCTGATCTAGGCAAACGTGTTTGTGGATGGTTGGTTTTCCAGAGGTCCCTTCCAAGCCGTTCTGATCACTGCTATGCTGTGATTCTGTGATTGTACTGAAACCTGAGCCTTCCTCCACATCACTGCATCCTGACCATGGCCAGAGAGAGATGTGAGGGCTTGGTGCACCTCACACCACCCTTCCTCTGCACCACGGCCCTTACGATCCACACCCCTAAAGCTGCATTTTCCTCTCACATTCCACCCCCGCGATTTACCAATGTATTTCTTCCTCGCTTTGCTTCTCAGAGGTTAAACTGGCCAAGATCAAGAGCTGTTCCCAACCACCCTGCAAGGGCTGGGTCTGTTCCTCCAGCGTGTCAATGCTTCATTTGCAGCTGAACAGAATAAGGAGATGAAGGAGTCTTAAGAACCACTGCCCGCGGCCAAAACATTTCAGTGCTGCTCTCCAGAGCAAAACCTGCTGATAACAGGAAGACAAAAGCCACCTGCACCACAAATCCTTCCCCTCACCTTTCATCCAGCAAGACCCAGAGCCACAGACGGAGCCTCCCTGCCAGCAAATCCACCACCCGACCTCGCTCAGACTGCAGAGGCATGACTCATCGGCAGAGCAGCAGGCAGAGCAGAGTCTGGGGGTGTCCACAGACTGCAAACACCCACCTAACACTGCAGCACGGGCGTGCCAGCCGTTTGGTGAGGTCCGTGCACTGCCCATGCACAGCTCCATGTCAAATGGGCATGGAGCAGGTGTCTCAGGTCAGTGCTCTGCTGCAGACACTGGGTTTGGGAAGCACCATGGCACATAGGTGCAGGGGAACCTACATGTAGCTCCTGAGGCTGCATCTGGAATACCGTGTCCAGCTCTGGGCCCCCGAATTCAAAGGACAGGGCACTGCTTGAGAGAGTCCAGCACAGAGCCAAGAAACTAATGGAGTGGAGCATCTCCCTTCCGAGGAGAGCCTGAGGGACAGCGCTGTGGTTTGGAGAGGAGGACACTGAGAGGTGACATCATTCATGTTTATACAGATGTAAAGGTGAGTGTCAGCAGGCTGGAGCCAGGCTCTGCTCAGTCATGCCCAATGACAGGACAAGGGGCAGTGGGTGGAAGTTGAGGCACAGAAGGTTCCATAGAAACATGAGGAGGAAATTTTTCCCTGTGAGGGTGACAACACTGGAACAGGCTGCCCAGGGTGGTTGTGGAATCTTCTTTGGAGATATTCAAAACCTGCCTGGATGCATTCCTGTGTGATATGGTGCAGGTGATCCTGCACGAGGTTGGACTGGGTGAGCTTTTGAGGTGCCTTCTAGCCACTGACATTCTGTGACTCTGTGATTTTCCATGAAGCAATCACTCTATAATCAGATGTTCTCACACCAACTCACACCCAAAAGCCCCGGGGAGCTGTAGGAGACTCACAGACTCATAGACTCATAGACAGCAGCAGGTACAGGGCTGCATACAGGCAGCAGCAGTTTGATTTGCTGATCGCTCCTAGGTTGCACAAGCATCTCCATCAGACACACCAGTCCTGAAAGCCATCCTCCCAGCACTAACACATCAGTATTGACTCACTTCATCCTTTCTGGCCAGGGAAGAATTGAGGGCAGATCAATTTTTTCATACTGCAGAAGTTTGGCTTGAGTCATAAGCTCACATCTGCTTCTAGCAACATGAACGTACACCCAAGTTCTCCTCCTCCAGCTAATGGCTTCCATCCAGATTTACACTGACTGTGACCAGAAACTGGTTTGTGAACCGTTCTCCCAGGCTTTATGGTTTTAAACTCACTGAAAACAAACAAAATTCCATTGTCCTAAGTTACTCCAACCTCCTTATCTGAATAGCTTTGGATTCTCTTGGTGTATCTTCTCTTAGCCTTTGGGAAGCTTAGAGTTTGAGCAATGTGCGGCACACTAAGCTCGGGAGGGGGACAAATGCTTCTCTCATTTGTAATTCTCTAGGTTGAGAGAGATGCCAGAGAAATCAGAAGAAATGTTTTTTCCAGTCAGAACAGGAAAAAGCAGAGCAGTGTTTGACTCACACTGATTTTTATAAGCATCTGCCCTCATGCTATGCTTTAAACTCCGCATAGCAAAACAAATCTTCCCTGCAGACATGTTTGGAAGTCACAGAATCATAAAGGCTGCAAAAGACTTCTAAGATCATCAAGTCTGACCATCAACCCAACACCACCATGGCCACTAAACAATGTCCCAGAGTGCCATGTTCACAGGTTTTTTGACCACCTCCAGGGATGGTGACTACACCACCACCCTGGGCAACCTGTTCCAATCCCTGACCACCCTTTCAGGAAATAACTTGTTCCTAATATCCAACCTCAGCTTCCCCTGGTGCAACTTTGAGGCCGCTGCTGAGCAACACTCCACCTAAATCCAGCCATGTCTCTCTGAAGATGTAAGACTTGTGGTTGTTTGTTTTGATTATTATGGAGCTCAGATATAAACACAGGGATGTTCAGCTCAGATTAAAGAAGCTTCTTGATCCCCTAAAAAGGAAGAAAGACACAAGAAAGACAAAGATTTTCCCTTGGCTTCAGGTTGATAGCGTGGGTAATGCTGCAAGGGAGACAACCAGCTAAGTAAAAGTAACAGCTATAAAAGCCTTGTTGGCCTCTCAGCTGCTACCATTCAAATTTCACCATTTCCCTCCCTGCAAGGAACAACTTCAGGAGGCAAAGAAACCATGCCAATCCTCCATTAGTGCTCTGACATCACCTATGAGAAGAGAGAAAATTACCTCTTTCGGACACGATGTTTTTCACTGCTGCTAGCAGCAATGATCTGCCCCGTTGGAGTTTGGGAGATTTTCAGGTGAGGGCCATTTTGCCACCCCCAGAAGCAAGAGTGGGTTCAACAAAGTGCTTTTTGTTGGGGTTTTTGCAGAGTGCTTCAGGGTATAAATCACCAGAGCCTGAAGGATGTGCAGGGGAGAAAGGAAATTGCTTTCTGCCAGAGACTGGGGGTTGGGGGGATGATTTTTTATATATATATATATATATATATATATATACACACTCATGCCAAAGACTACTCCAAGGAAGAGGCTGAAGCAATAAAGTTGTTCCAGCGACCCTATTTGGTACACTCCAGCTACTGCCCAGATGAGCACAAATAAAATAAACTGCAGCCAATATGTCCTGAGATCTACTGACAAAAGCCAGCAGAGTCTAAAATTAATTCTTGCTAGCAGGAGTGACTAAATGAAAGAGGATGGACACTAAGATAATTTTATCAAGGGATGAGGCATGTGGATTTCTGGGCTCATCAGCTGACTCTGCTGTGCAAATTAGAGAAGATGTTGAAGTCAGACTTCTCTGTAAGCAATCAGCACTTGCCACCATGACTGGAGATGTGCTCCTGTGGAGAATAAAGCCAAAAAGCCACACTGCATGCTCAGATCCTTTGAAAACTCCATCCCAGCTTCAGAACTGCAGGCTGCCAGGGAAACTTCCCCTGCTAATGAGTCTGTCTGACTCCAGCAAAAGGCAATGGTGTGTGTGGGCAAACTGTGCAATTCATTATCACTTAGTATTACCAAACAGCTTCTTGACTAACATCTATGAGTGTTGTTTTTGCAGAGAGGGAAGGGGAAATAAATACTCAGTGCACTTCAGGCCTTTCTTCTCTGAGCTCTCCCCATTTTACCGGCACCATTGCACCAGCCAGCCACGGGTTTCAGGAGCACCTGTGGCTTCTGAAGCACCCAGCACGCCTTTCCATCCCCGGAACCAAGCCAGATCAGGTTGTTTGGGGCTCTGAGCAACCTGCTCTAGCTGCAGATCTCCCTAGATGACACTTAAAGGTCCCTCCCAACCCAAACCAGTTTGTGATGGGGCATCTACCACGTCTCTGGGCAACCAGAGCCAGTGTGTGACCACTCCCAGGTAGAACATTTCTTCCTTTTCTCTGGGCTCAATCTCCCTCCTCCAGTTTCAAACCTTGTCCTGTCACAACAAGCCCTGCTAAAAGGCCCACACATATCTTCCTTATCAGCCCCTTTAGGTCCCGAAAGGCAACCAGAAGGTCTCCCCAGAGCCTTCTCTTTGCCAGGCTGTACAACCCCAACAAGGTTTATCACCTTTCACTCCAACAAGATGAGAAGCTGTCCTGCAAAGTCTATGACTCTGAGGATCACAAGGCAGTAGCTCCAAGCAAACAGAGCTCCTTCTCCTTTACTCAAGCTGTCCTGTGTCATTGCAGCCCCAGATAACCTTGCAGCGTCTGCCCCATCCATTCACTTGTGCCAGTGGCTGTTTCCAGGACACAATCTGACACAGAATAAGAGAATCATAGAATTCCACCATGATGGGGGTTGGAAAGGACCTCTGGAGATCAGAGATCATAGTCCAACACCCCTGCCAAAGCAAGGTCAACTAGGGTGGGTCACATCCAGGTGAGTCTCGAATCTCTTCAGAGAAGGAGGCTCCACAACCTCTCCAGGGCATCCTACTCCAGGGCTCCAGCACCCTTACAGCAAAGAAGTCTCTCCTCATGCTGAGAACTTCCTGTGTGCCAGTCTGTGCCCATTGCCCCTCGTGCAGTCACTGGGCACCAGGGAAAAGAGTCTGGCACCTTCTTGACACGCACATGTAAGGCATTTGCAAACACTAAGCAGATCTCTCAGCCTTCTCCAGGCTCAACAGCCTCAGGTGTCTCAGCCTTTCCTCCCCTCAGAGTTCCACTCCTGTGATCACCCCTGCAACCTCCCCTGGACTTTCTCCAGTACTTCCTGGCTCTCCCTGGCTCTTCTATCTTCCACAGAAACACGAGGAACATCTAGATTGGAAACACTCCATAAATATTTCCTCCTGTTGCTGGTAAGAAGAGGCCAACAGCTTTTCCTGTCCGTTGTGGTCTTTAACTTGTTTCAGAGAAGGCCTCCAATGAGCCCCCTGGCAGGAATAATTTACCAGACCACTAGCTGAAGAAAAGATATCTGGTGCCTGCCTTAGGGGCTCAATCACCTTTCAGCAAAACACTGCGAAGAACTCATTACAGTAACTACTAACGAGCTGGCCTCTTTGGGCTGCAAATGTTCTGTGTGGAACTGGCAAAGAGCTGCATCCAGAGCTTTCCAGATGCAAAAAGAAGGCCACCAGACCAATAAATGGCCATCTAGCTGCAGAGGAAAACATGCTCCAAAAGGAAGATGGTCATTTTTGTGGTTGGTGTTCAGTTAATTCTTTTCTCCTTGGAAATTCGACCTTTTTGGGAACGAAAAATGGCACAAAGGAGTGGAGCTCCACGAAGCTGTGGCAGCTCTTTAATAATCAAAGTCTTTCATGGGCACTTTCTGGTGGCTGGGCTGGGTGGGTTTTTTAATGCCGCAGAAGCTACTTTCAAAGTCGAATTTTTAACTGTCTCAGTTAAAACAGCAATTGTAAATTGTCCTCAAAAACATGCACATGTTTTGAGTTCACAGAATCACAGAATTCAACAGGGTGGAAGAGACCTCTATGATCCAGTCCAGCCTATCACTAAACCCTTTTAATCAAACAAACCATGGCACTAAGTGCCTCATGCAGCCTCTTCTTAAACACCTCCAGGGACGGCGACTCTACCACCTCCCCAGGCAGCCCATTCCAATGCCAATCTCTCTTTCTATGAAGAACTTCTTCCTAACATCCAGCCTGAACCTGCCTTGGTGCAGTTTGAGACTGTGTCCTCTTGTTCTGTCCCTGAGTGCCTGGGAGAAGAGACCAACCCCACCAACAAACTCCTTTCAGGAGCAGCAGGGAAACAAATTCCATCATTTAGGAGATGACAGGAAAAGGATGGGAGTCTCTGAGCCAGACTGCTGCTCAAAATCTCTCGAGATTCTGTATCCAAGGCAGGCCTGTGCTGAGCAGGGAAAGAAAAGCTGTTGTATTTTGCTGTGTCTTTCTGGATATGTTAAAGGACTTTCCTCCTCTGCCTCAGTTTCCTCATCCCTAAATCACAGCCAATGCCTCACAGCAGTGAGCTGAAGCTAACCAGAGCTTGGCCAAAATGCTAACAATTACAGGGCTCAGAGTTTAGCTAAAGTACTGCCAGGGGCACTCAGAAAATAAACATAAAAACATAAAATCATTATGGCTGGAAAAGACCTCTAAGATCAACAATCAACAACCTAACACAACCACGGCCATTAGACCATGTCCCAAAGTGCCACGTCCACAGGCTTTCTGAACACCTCCAGGGGTGGTGACTCCACCACCTCCCTGGGCAGCCTGTGCTAGTGCCTGACCACTCTTTCTGTAAAGAAATTGTTCTTAATATCCAACCTATTTCTCCCCTGGTGAAACTTGAGGCCATTCCTCTTGCCCTGTCATTTATTATTTGTGAGAAGAGACCAAATCCTACCTCCCTTTGGGTAAGAGTCTTGCTGGAGGGACAAGAGTATCCACGAAGGAGTGATCCCACCTCTAAATTCCTGCCTACCAATCACTGTAAAAGAAAAGCCCCAAAGGGAAATAAATTCCTCTGCCATGTGCATGCTTACAATGTGGAGACTGAGTCAGAGCACAGAACAAAGCATCCAGTGCTGGGTCCTGCTCCTTCAGAAGAGCCCACAACTCCTGCAGCAATCTGGACTCCAACCTCAATGGCTGCACTATTGTTGCTTACAGAAATATTTAATGTTTCGTTCCCCAGAGAGCCACAAAATGCCAGGCCAGGAACAATGTCAAGCTAGGAGAAACGGGGGAGGCATGTTGCCAGACCAGTAAATCCAACTTCTGCCAGAGAAACTCCATTGAATCTTGCCAACAACCCAAAAACCTTTGCCAAGGACAGCCCAGGGCATGGTCGCACCCAGCTCTACAGCTGCTGCTTTCTTGTTTCTGTTGGGCAGTCCTTCAGTTGTCCTCTCTTCAGCTAATCGTGCAACTATTGTGTTTCACAAACAATAGCTACTCTGTTTAGACAGGGAGGAAGTGAACACCAGAAATCCCAACACAAAGCCAGCCTGGGCCAGATATCCAGCTGCTCTGAGCTGACCTCACACGACCTTAGGGGTTGGAAGGGATCTCTAGAGATCATCAAGCCCAACCTCCCTACCAGAGCAGGACCACAGAATCTAGTGCAGGTCACACAGGAATGCATCCAGACTGGTCTGGAAAATCTCCAGAGAAGACTCCACAGCCTCTCTGGGGAGCTTGTTCCAGGGCTCAGGCACCCTTATAGTAAAGAAGTTCCTCCTGATGTTGAGGTGGAACTTCCTGTGGTGTAGTTTATATCCATTACTCCTTGTCCTATCACGGGGAGCAAGTGAGCAGAGTCAGTCCCCTTCTTTTTGACCTCCAGCCCTTATATATTGATTAGATCCCCTCTCAGTCTTCTCTTCACCAGACCAAACAGCCCCAGGTCACTCAGCCTCTCCTCACAGGGCAGCGCTGCAGCCCCTTCATCATCTTCGTAGCTTTCCCTTGGACTCTCTCCAGGGAGAGAAATGGGGAGCCCAGAATTGAAGGCAATATTCCAGGTGAGGTCTCAGCAGGGCAGAGTAGAGTGGGAGGAGAACCGCCCTTGATGTTCTGGCCACACTCCTCTTAATGGTCCCAGGATCCCACTGGCCTTCTTGGCCACAGGGGCTCATTGCTTCTTGTCCACCAGCACTCCCAGGTCCTTCTCCACAGGGAGCAACTAACACCCATCTGTGCTTGCATATGGGCAGAGTTATGGTGTAACTATGCTTTGGATGGGAGACAGGAGGACCAGTTCCTACTTTGTCCCAAACTGGCTCTGGGATCTTGGGTGCTTCAGCTTCCCAGCTGTAAATCCCAATTCTGTAGCCCATGGACAAACATCATCGACCGCAAAGGCAAGATGCCACCGCTGGTGAGGGACTCACTTGGCTTTCCCCTGCTATTTAACTACAAATGAGGAACTATTCTGCTTTGACAAATAGCTCCTGGTGCAAACAGGATGCTCTGACTCCTCAGTGTCAAAGGTGGGAATTCAGCAAATCACAGGCTTTGGATGAAACTGTCAGGAGGCAGCTAAGTTTGATTTGTGGAAGGGTGTGAAGCAGAATTGCATCATGCTGTGAGCACTGAGACTGGAAAAGGTCGCCCAGAGAGGTGGTGGAGGCCTCATCTCTGGAGGCACTCAAGGTACCGGGTCTGACGGGGCTCTGAGCAACCTGACCCAGCTGGGGATGTCCCTGCTGTCTGCAGGAAGGCTGGACTAGATGCCCTTTAAAGGTGCCTTCCAACCCAATGCATTCTGTGATTTTAATTAAGATCGTCTTGTCAATCTGCTGGGGTAGCAACAACCAGAGGAGGTCACCAGAAATCCTGAGGCTCGCATTCTAAGGGTACAACAACGAAGCCACACTCGGCTTGTTCAGCTCTTGAGGTCTTTGTTCCGCATCCTTAAGCTCATGCTTCTATTACCCAGAAATGTGAAAAACTCAAAAGGAAAAAAAAAGAAACCCCCAAATCCAGCAGATTTGTCACATAAGAAAAATGTCAACAATTATGAGACTTGCCAAGAAGCCACAAAAACTGGCAACTGCAAATCGCTCCTTGAGTGTGTCTGCATTTGCTGCTCAACGCTGAAGGACAGGCTGGACGATGCTCTTAAAGCAGGCGTTTAAGGTTCCTTTGGAGCTGCTTTCCTTGAGCAGCTCTGCTGCTTAAAAAGCCTAAGATGTGACATCAGCAAAACGCTGGGCTCAGCACATCTCTCTTTCAAAGCCCCTGTGTTTGGTGGAGCATTATGAAGAGCTAAAATTCAAACACTGGAGGCACACAGGTTGCTAAACCTCAGCTGAGCGCAGCGATCAGAGGGTCAAGTTTTATCAAGCGCTGGCACAAAAGCAGCTGTCTCAGAGAGCCTGGGAGGGGCAGATTTGGTCCCTGCTGCACTGAGGACCAGGCCAGGTGTTAGCTGCATCTGCAGCAATGCTGCCAGCAGAGCCATGCCCTGACAGTCCCTGCCTGTTCTTTGCTTCCTCCTCATCCAAGCTCCATATGCCACGAGGTGCACACTGAGCTGTTAACTCATTTTGTGGACTGAGACGATCCAGACCCTTTTTTCCCCCCCAGTCATTTCAAGCATTCCACTCCTGGGAGAACGTCATCTGTGGCTGTACCCTGTCATGGGTACTCTCAGCTTATTTGTAGTTGTGACATTGCTGGGTCCATTACTGGCCAATTCTGGCTTGTACCCATTAAGCCATTACGCTGCATATCACCAATCCTATTTGTGTAGAATAAAAGTAAGTGCCTAGGAATAAATCCCTGCCATCAAAGTTAAGAGGAGCCTATAGTCAGCATTTAATAACCCTGACACAACTACATCTTCGGAGCAAAGAGCTCCTCGTTCAATTTATTTCTCATTCAACTTCCTTCTCCAGTATGTTTCTATGGGCATAAAACTGAATAAACTCCTAAAATCAAGCAGGTTGTTTTTCAGACCAGTATTTAAACTTCTTATTTCTGCTGACTGTGTCCATAAAACACCGCAAGAGAGGATTTTTTGTGAAGAATATTATCCTGTGCTCCACTATGTCTATATTCACAGCTTCCAGCTTGACGTTAAGTAAGAAGTAACTCAAGCAGCAGTTTTAGATCACGTTTTACGTTTCTATTCCTTCAGCACAGTGATTTTGCCTTCCCAAGCAGGAAAAAATTAAAGGACTATGTTCCCTGAAAACGTCATTTTGCCCTCTTTTAAAATATTAAAATGTATGGCCTTTAGAAAGAATAAAATTCATTGTCTCTAGAAATTGCAAATTTCACTGTCCTTAAAAACTGCAAATTTCAATGTCTTTAAAAATTGAACATTTCCTTGCCCCTAAAAATAATAACTGTGGTCATCTTTGAAAAGCACAACACTCACTGTCTTTTAAAAAGAGTGAATGCCACTGTCCTTGAAAAGAAAAAAAAACATTGTCTTTAAAAAGAATAAAATCAATTGTCTTTAAAAATGGTGACATTCGGCATCTTTAAAAACTGCACAGTTCCTTGTCCCTCAAAATTAGAAATGTAGTTGACTTGAAAAAGAATAAAATTCTCTTTAAAGATGATGAAATTCATCATCTTTTATAAAAGCCGAAGTGAGGGCACCTGAAGGTCCTGTGGACTTGAAAGTGGACTAAGGATGACTCCCAAGCAGCTGCCCAGACAGTTTGGCTTTTCTCATCTTACCTGACAAGGATTTTCTTTTAATAACTTCTGACATGATGATGGAGAGAACACAAGGTTCAGGTGGGGTTCAGATGCATCTACTCTGTCCTCTGCTCTGCTCTACTTAGGCCACAGCTGGAGTACTGTGTCCAGTTCTAGGCTCCCCAGTTCAAGAGGGACAGGGAACTACTGGAGAGTGTCCAGTGGGGGCTATGAGGATGATGGAGGAACTGGAACATCTGTCTGATGAGGGAAGGCTGAGAGACCTGAGGCTGTTTAGCCTGGGAAAGAGAAGACTGAGAGGAGATCTTATCCATGTCTATGAATACCTGGGGGGTGGGGAGCAGGAAGAAGGAGCCAGGCTCTTTTCACTGGTGCCCAGGAAGTTCCACCTCACCATGAGGACAAAAATCTCTTTAAGGGTGCCTGAGCCCTGGAGCAGGCTGCCCAGAGAGGTTGTGGAGTCTCCTTCTCTGGACATTTTCAAGGCTCACCTGGATGCATCCCTGTGTGACCTGCCTTGGGTGACACTGCTTTGGCAGGAGGCTTGGACTGGGTGATCTCCAGAGGTGCCCTCCCAACCCCTACCATTCTAGGGTTCTATGAACAGCTTGGTCTCCTCTCTCTTTTGCCCCGATGAGTCCTAAAATCTATGGGGAGGATAAAGGGCCTGGAGCATCTCTGTGAGGAGAAAAGGCTGAGAGCCCATGGGCTGTTGAGTCTGGAGAAGAGCAGCCTGAGAGGAGATCTTCTCAGCACTTACAAGTTCCTTAAGGGTGCATGTCAAGAAGATGGACCAGACTTTTTTTCACTGGTGCTCAGTGAAAGAACAAGGAGCAATGGACACAAACTGAAACACAAGAAGCTCTCCCACAACACAAACGAAAAAGTCTTTGCTGAGAAGGTGGCGGAGCCCTGGAACAGGCTGCCCAGAGAGGTTGTGGAGTCTTCTTCTCTGGAGAGCTGAGTACCTTCCTCTGTGACCTGCCCTAGGTGATCTTGCTTTGGCAGGGGAGTTGGACTCAATCTGCAGGGGTCCTTTCCAGCCCCCACCATTCTGTGATTCTGTTAAAAAGGGATGGTGGGTAATGTGTCAAAGTCTTCATGGGGTTGTTAGGTTGTATTTTTTTTCTTCCTAGGAAAAGCTTTTTTCACAGGAACCAGAACAATTCTGAAAGGCATTTCAGCTGGGAGGCTTCACTCAGGAAACACACAACTCTTGGTGATGTTTAAGCAGATCCTCCTCCTGTGCTCAGGTTGGCATTCGAGCAGAATTTCATGGGCACTTCCCATTTCTTCTCAGCAATGTTGTTTTCATCCTACCCCAGCATAATTTGTCAAAATGATGACATCTCCAGCACACAAAAAAATCAAATAAGAGCAAGCAGAGCTTTCACTGCTAATTACAGAGTGTGCAAATGCTTGTCTCAGTTGGAATCATTATTTTTTTAATACAGTAAGTTTTCTGGATATTTCTGCCCAAGGTGCTTCTACCTCCATTGCAACCAGTGGGGCTTTCAGTAGGGAGGGAGCGCCCCCATCACTCTCCTCAGGTGGCAAAGCCTGGCAGAAGAGTCTGAGTGCATTCTTGTCGATGATCAGTGGGAATTCCAGTTTTCCCTCCCCGCAGAAGACAATGCCACCTTTGTTTGGCTTTGTAATTTAGCTTTGAACCTTGACTTTGTGGCAAACCTCACATTTTAGAGCTAAATTACTCACCCTGCATTTGCAAACATTTGCTGGTGGCATTTATTTCAGCAACTGGAAAGCAGGAAAAGAAACAACAAAGCCTGGAGGCAGGGATAACATATATTGTGTCAACCTCCTTTCCTCACTTTCATCTCTAGCCTTTGTGGCAAGATTGTTTGGCAAGGCAATGAAATTAAGCTTTAATAAAGGGCAAGAGGAATAACTGTCACCAGTATGAGACTGGGCAGCAGCATTTTGCAAGCCATGCTTGGAAGGACTGGGATTTTCCATTGGCCACATTCCTGTGCCAAGTCCAAGCAAGAAGCTCGGATGGCAGCCAGGCCCTTGGAGAGATGAGATCATTGCCAGCCCCCAGTGGTGTGTGAAGCAGGTAAACGCAGAGCAGCAGCAGAGCAGGAGGGAAATCAACATGCTTCCCTTGCTCCTCTGTAACACAGAACATTAGGTAAACAGAAAAGGGTTCGATTAAAGCCTCTGAAAGCCCTGAAGTGACTCAGAGACTTATTTCATTTTCAAATACGCCCACGGCTCTTTGGCTCCTGAGTCTTTGTGGCATTTTGGTACCTAACTTGCTTTTGAGGATGGAGCTTAAATACCTCTAAAGATGCATGTTAAGGAGGGCAGCAATTCTGGGTGTTCTGTCCTTGATGGGTTGGGAGGCCTCAAAACAAGAGACCTGAAAGGACATTTACTTGCTGCCTGAGCTACGAACGTGCTCTGTGTAGGCAGAGAATCACACAACACTAGAATCTGGAGGGGACCTCTGAAGATCATCCAGAGTCCTACCCTCCTGCCAGAGCATGGCATCCAGGGGAGTTCTGAACGACTCCAGAGATGCAGACTCCACCACCTCTCTGGGCAGCCTGTTCCTGTGCCCTACCACTCTCACATTAAAGAAGTTCCTCCTCACGTTTAGATGGATCTTCCTGTGTTCAAGTTTGTACCTGCTACCTCTTGTCCTGTCACTGGGCACCACTGACCAAAGACTGTCCCCATCCTCCTGACACCCACCCTTGAAATATTGATAAGCATTGAGAAGATCTCTCCTCAGTCTTCTCTTCTCCAAACTGAAAAACCACAAGTCCCTCAGCCTTTCTTCATAAGAGGAATGTTCTAGTTCACTAACCCTCTTCAGAGCCCCTTGCTGGACCCTCTCAAACAGTTTCCTGTTCTTCTTGACCTGGAGAGCCCAGAACTAGACAAGGGACTCCAGATGTGGCCTCAGTAGGGCAGAGTAGAAAGTAGACACATCCTAATTAAATTGGGTATCACCTGCAAAATCAATCTGAGCTCCTCAGTGAACAGGCCTGTGGGTAGCACTATCTGAACCTCACAGTGTCATGATCACCCTGCCCTGCCAGCCCATCTACCCCCCATGTAGAACCTATTTTGGCTACCACTGAAAACGACCTCAAGTTTCTAAGAACTTTTCAGCTTCCTGAGGCTCCCAAACATGCCTAAACTACACTATCTAAAATTCATTTACCAGCCCATGCCTGTGCTCTCCCCTGGCAGCTGCTCAGGGCAACAACCATCCTCTTTGGCAGCAGCACTTTGATGGATAAAGGGAGAGCATTTCATTTTAACACTTGACTGACAGAAAGTGTCCCTATTAATTACAACCAAAAAAGATAGGAAGAGAGGGAAATGATAACACAGCTACATAAACTAATTCTGGTGTCATATTTAGGAGGTCCAGTGGGTGAGCTAAGACTATGCAGGGCAAGAAGCTTATTCATTCTATTTGTTATCAAGTCAGAGTGAGATCAGCACCAAAGCTCTTGGAGTTCCACAGCAATGTAAAATATTGTGTTCTGCACCTGGGCTGGAACTATCCTCACTATCAGTATAGACTGGGGGAGGAGGTGATAGAAAGTAGCCCTGCAGAAAAGGACTTGGGGGTGATGACGGAGAAGAAGCTGGACATGAGCAGACAATGTGAGCTTGCAGCACAGAAGGCCAATCACATCCTGGGCTGCATCAAAAGATGCATTGTCAGCAGAGCCAGAGGGGTGATTCTGCCACTTTGCTCTGGTGAGCCCTCACCTGCAGTACTGCATCCAGCTCTGGAGCTCTCAACATAGGAAGGACATGGACCTGATGGAGCAGGTTCAGAGGAAGCCATGAAAATGATCAGAGGGTTGGAGCCTGTACTGCTACGAGGACAGGCTGAGGGAGCTGGGGGTGTTCACCCTGGAGAAGAGGAGGTTCCAGGGAGACCTAATAGCAGTCTGCCAGTACCTGAAGGGGGCTACAAGAGGGATGGAGAAAGACTGTTTGCAAATGCCTGCAGGGACAGGATGAGGGCAATGGTTTCAAACTAGAGCAGAGAAGATTTAGACTGGATATTAGGAACAGATTCTTTACTCTGAGGATGACTGAGCACTGTGGATCAGGTTGCCCAGAGAGGTGGTTGGGGCCCCATTCTTGGAGATTTCCAGGCTCAACAGGGCTCTGGGCAATCTGGTCTAGCTGAGGATGTCCCTGCTTACTGCAGGGGTTTGGACTAGGTGGCCTATGAAGGTCTCTACCAACCCAAACCATTCTGTGATTCTATGATCATATGCTTGGACTTTAGCAAACAAGAACCAACCTCCCCAGCTGCATGGAGATCACCTCTGCTCTCACCAGAGTATCCCTAAGATCTCTGGTGGACTTCATTCGTGTCTATGCTGGTGTAATACAGCCTCTGAATTGCTTTTTGCAGTGATTTCAAGACTCTCAGAAGACCAACCTGACAAGGATTGAGCCAGCAATGGCTGGGGGCCAAAGGGCTGTGAGCTCAGATACCAGAGGGGCTGCTCTGCCAGTGTGGGGAATGCCAAAGAGCTGGGAAATCCTGGCATAACAAAATCGCTGGTCAGTTGAAACTCCCTCCTCCTCTCCAGCTTCCAACATTGCTCTTCCACCCACATATCAGAAATCATGGATGGAAGGGGAAAGAAAGAGGAACTCAGTTGCTTGCCTGGTGTCAGACAGAACATTCAAAACAAAGCCTGGACAACACCCATCCCTTCATGACGCCTAGAAGGACTCAGTGCAGGTTTCCTGGGCTCTCTCATGAGAGGTGGTAATGGCTCAAGGAAAATCCTGCAGCACAGGCCACTGGTTTCATTTTCATGGATTTAGACTAGATAGAACAAAGACATTTTTCACACTGAGGGTGGTGAGACACTGCCCAGGGAGGAGGGAGATGCCCCATCCCTGGAACTATTTCAGGACAGGTTGGTTTGGGCTCTGAGCAACCTTCTCCAGTTGCAGATGTCCCTGCTGACTGCATGGGTATTGGACTTGATAACCTCGGAAGTTCCCTTCCCACTCAAACCATTCTCTGATTCTATGATTTCTTCATCTCCCTGAAAAGAAAACAACCCCAAACCTATATTCTCCCTCCCTGTCCAGGCAGCATTCCTTCACCTGAAGAGCTGTCTCTGTTCTTCTTTCCAGGTTTGCCATGGCAACAAGAAAGGTGCATATTACCAGTGTAAAAAGGATGTGTTATGTTTTTAAATCGTCCTTCTGTCTCTAGCTGGGTTATGACATCTCCTAGCTACAAGATGTGCAAGACCAGCAACATGCTCATGGCCCTGGGAAGCTGCAGCACAGTCGGGGGCAGGCAGGAAATAGAGCAAGGGCTGAAGGCACCTGCAAAGGGCAGGCAGGAGGGTCACGGCTCCAGGAAGCAAAGCAGTCAGGAAATAAAGGACACTGGCTCCCCATTTCGTCCTGCCGTGGGCACCGCTGGGCAAGCTGCAAGCAAAGCACACTGTGAACCAGGAGTGCTTCCAAGCGGGAGCCCTCGCCAAACTGCAAAAGGACATTACAGAAGCAAGCCAGGGTTTCTTAGCAACAGCATCACATATAGGTCCATTAACTCCAAATTCCTCTGTGAGTAAACCCCGAGCTAGGAAAAAAAATCTTCAGCCACTTATGGGCAGTGTGAGCTAAAGCGTCTGCTCTGTTCGGTCAGCTTGCCAGGGGGAAATGAAGAGCAGCCACTGGGGAGCAAAGACAGAAACGACTTGCATTTTGAGGAGGACTCTTTGGACATCACTGAGGTGTTGGACCTGTAGCTGGCTCATGATTAGGTGAGGATGAGCTGCCCTGGTGCACCTTTCCTCAGCTGTAGAAATTGCTCTGGTAACTCTGCAAGAGGATTGCTGTGGCCATGGCAGCAACTGGAAAGCAGCTCATAAAACACCAGCAAAAAGCAGAGGGAGACAATCACAGGGCAAGAAGTGATTCACATATTACAGAGGTTTATTTTTCCCCTTGCAAAGCACTTCATGTTTGTGGGACTCTGTTGACTCATTGCAGCAGCATCGTTCCTGATTTACTGCTGGCACAGCAGACCCGACAACGACAACGAGACCAGGCAAGGTGGCCAGGAGGCTCCTCCTCTTCCTTTTCACCCACTCCTTGCAATGTTTCCATTGCGACTGCAGCTGACAGCAGCTGTGGCTTTATTTCACCCCTAAGTAGCTCTATTTCCTCAGAGCCCAGCTGCTGCAAACATGCAGTGGCTTCAGTAGCTACAGTTATAGAGAGCCGCATCTTAAATGGAGCTGAGCACAGATTGAAAACACCAAGGTGAGAATGAGTGTGGGGGTTTGAAATACGTTTCAGAGGTGAGCTGAAGAGAGCTTCAGAGGGGTGGGAGAGGCATGCTGCTTGAAGCACGGCAGCGCAGGCGTGGAGCTGGCAGCACAGTGCTTACGCGTGGAGTAAAACCACACCTGGGTTCGTGTGTGCAGCATTTAAACTCCACGTTGTCGCAGCCTATTCAGCCTACAACTGGCCTTGGGGTGCTCAGCCTGCAGAAAAGGAGGCTGAGGGGACACCTTCTTGCTCTCTACTGCTCCCTGAGAGGAGGCTGGAGCCAGGTGGGGGTCAGTCTCTTCTCCCAGGTAATGAGTGATAGCACAAGGAAATGGTCTCAAGTTGTGCCAGGGGAGGTTCAAGTTGGACGTTAGGAACAATTCCTTTCCTGCAAGAGTGGTCAGGCGTTGGAACAGGCTGCCCAGAGAGGTGGTGGAGTCACCATCCCGGGAGGGCTTTAAAAAACATGAGGATGTGGCACTCTGGGACATGATTTAATGTCCATGGTGCCATAAGGTTGACAGTTGGACTTGATCTTAGAGATGTTTGCCAACCTTGATCACAGGCTCACAGGATGTCAGAGGTTGGGAAGGACCTAAAGAGATCATCAAATCCAACCCCCCTGCCAGAGCAGGACCATACAGTTCAGCTCAGGGCACACAGGAACACATACAGACAGGCCTTAAAAGGCTCCAGAGGAGACTCCACAGCCTCTCTGGGCAGCCTGTGCCAGTGCTCTGGGACCCTTATAGGAAAGAAGTTCCCCCTTGTGTTGAGCTGGAACCTGCTGTGCTGCAGCTTCCATCCATTGCTCCTTGTCCTAATCCCAGGGAGCAGTGATCAGAGCCTGTCCCCCCCTCTTGACCCCCAGCCCTCAGACAGTTATAAACATTTATAACTCACTCTTCTCCAGAATAAACAGCCCCAGGTCCCTCAGCCTCTCCTCATCAGGCATTGATGATTCCATGGTTCTAGTTTCTCTTTCAAACAGCCCTTTTGCTGATAGGAGGTTGGACTTGATCTCCGGAGGTCCCTTCCAAACCCTACCATTCTGTGATTTAGTTCTCATCAGTTATCATGTAGTTAAAGTGAGAAAGTTGCAAGGTAAGTAACCTCCCAGGCCATGTCAATGCATGGGAAGCTCCCTCACTTGAAGAGTTCAGCCCAGTTTAGCCTGTCCATCTGCACACATTTTCAGCAACCAGCCCTTGCTCTTCCTCTTAGACAGATGGGGATCCTGCCTCTGATGTTGTCCTCGGGCTGAGTTACACACAGGCACTGCCTTTATATTGAGGCAAACAAACCCACCTGATAAATGTAGGTCTGCTGTGGTTTGAATTCATTTTGCTGCATTCATTTTGGAGTAAGTAGCTTCAGAACGACACTTCACAACAATACTCTGACAAGAATAAAGGGGAGATTGAGATCTATGAAATAATACACAGAAGAGAAGTAGCCATGATCAAGAAGCAATTTGCCTGCACAATCTACACCACCATCTGCCTAAGGCACATTCAGGTGTCAGTTTGGGTCTGTGGAATTCACCTAACACGATCCTCAGCTATGTATCTTCCCAATCCAGTGATTTGCATGAGGAATCAAAATTATAAACTCTCTAATAATAACAGCAGATAGCACACTCTGAGCTAGAGGAGAACAGATACAGGTCTCTTTAATGAGAAGAACATCAGGTTTATCATGTTTTCACTATTAAACTCAGCTGAGACTAGGCTAATGAAATGCAAAACCATCCTCCCTGCCCCAGAACTGCTCCTTAGCCTTGCGAAAGTTTGTGATCAGAACATCAGACACCTTCTCCTGGTGTGACAGGTCACAGCACTCCCACCATAGAATGATAGAGTGGTAGGGGTTGGAAGGGACCCTCAAAGGTCATTTAGTCCAACTGCCCTCCCAAAGCAGCATCAGCCAGGGCAGGTCACAGAGGAACAGGTCCAGAGGGGCTTTGAAAGCCTCCAGAGAAGGAGACTCCACAACCTCTCTGGGCAACCTGCTCCAGGGCTCCAGCACCTTCACAGCAAAGCTTTTCCCTCATGCTGAGATGGAACTTCCTGGGTTCCAGTTTGTGTCCACTGCCCCTCGTCCTATGGATGCCACTGAGATGAGACTGCCTCTTCTTCTTGACAGCCACCCTTCAGATATTAGTAAGCATTCATAACATCTCCTCTGGGTCTTCTCTCTCCAGTCCCAGGTCCCTCAGCCTTTCCTCCTCAGAAAGATGAGTAAGACCACAACCAAACCTCTATTTTTTGCCTTTTCCCACAGCCAAAGAAGAGCAACCTTCTTTTGCTGATCTATCTAATGGCCCTTGTTTGCATGTTCAACAAGATAAAGAAGCAACCACACACATAAGGATGTTTTTTAACCACATCTTAAACGTTCCAGTAGCTCCTGTCCTGCAAAGAGCCTTCATTAGTGTGCATTTCCACACCGAGATGAAAGACAAATGTGAGGCTAAAGTTTTCCTTGGAAAAGGAGAGAGTCTGAAGCTGTTGGTACGCTATTATCTTTCTGTTCATTAGCATCTCTAGTATATGTTCTTAATGACATGGTGGTTTGTGTTTTTTTTTTCTTTCCTTAATACCTTTTTAAGTATTTTCCCTTTACTGCAGAGCTAATAAGGTGTAAAAATCTTGTCCTGAAACCACAAACTGCACCCCAGCTCACGCTGGGCTGTGGTTTGAATGAGAGCATTTTCTTGCAAATGCAAATTGAACCAAGTATTTACTGGTAGTCAGAGCCAGCTTGGAAACACGTTGAAATTTTCCCTAGCCTAGTTAGAATCACAGAGTATTTGGGTTGGAAAAGACCTTTAAGATCATCGAGTCCAATAGTTAACCCAGCACTGCCAGGTCACCAGTAAAACACGACCTCAGCACCACATCTCCACGGATGGGGATTCAGCCACTGCCCTGAGCAGCCTTTGTGAAGCCTTTTGGGGAAGAAACTGTTCCTCTTGTCCAACCTAAGCCTCCCCTGGGGCAACTTGTAAACATTTCCTTTTGTTCTATCATTTGTTTCTTGGAAGATCAACCCCCACCAGGCTACAAGGTCTCCCCTCAGCCTCCTTTTCTCCAGGCTCAACACCCCCAGTTCCCTCAGTTGCTCCTCACCAGCCCTGTCCTCCAGACCCTTCACCAGCTTCCTTGCCTTTCTCTCGACCTGCTTCAGCTCCTCAATGTCCTTCTTAGACTGCATGCTCCAAAACTGTTGCTTCACCAGTGTCAAGTAGAGGAGAAGCCTGCCCTGGTCCTGCTGGCCACAGTGCTGCTGTTGGCCCTCTTGCCTCCCTGAGCACACTCTGGCTCATCTGACCAACACCCCCAGGACCTTTTCCCCTGGGCCATTTCCAGCCACTGCCTCAAGCCTGGAGCACTCACGGGGTTGTTGTGATGCAAGTGCAGCATCCAGCACTTCGCTTTGTGGAACCACAATCAAGAACCAACATTTGATATCCAATATGTGGTTCAGATAAACATGTATAGGAGATTTTTAGAGACACCATGAGAATCATAGAACTTTGCTTGGAGCCAGGTAGAATTTTTCATTGGCCTTTCACATGTGTGCATGTGCTGCAGCACTATTCCCCATGTTTACAAGAGGGATAAGGAGGTGCTGGAAGGAGTCCAGAGAAAGGTCACAAGGATGAGCAGAGGGTTGGAGCTGCTCTGCTACGAGGAGATACTGAGGCTGTTGGGGCTATTCAGTCTAGAGAGGAGAAGACTCCCAGGTGACCTTATCGTGGCCTTTCAATATCTTAAGGGGGCTACAAGAAAGCTGGGGAGGGACTTTTTAGGCTGTCAGGTAGTGATAGGACTGGGGGGAATGGAACAAAGCTGGAAATGGGGAGAGTCAGATTGGATGTTAGGAAGAAGTTGTTCAGCATGAGGGAGGTGGTGGAAGCCTCATTCCTGGAGGTGTTTAAGGCCAGGCTGGATGAGGCTCTGGCCAGCCTGCTCTAGTGTGAGGTGTCCCTGCCCATGGCAGGGGAGTTGGAACTGGATGATCCTTGTGGTCCTTTCTAACCCTGACTGATTCTATGATTCTATATGGAGCAGCATTCAGACTGAGTCAATCCTACTTAATATTTCACCTGCATTTGGTTGCAAAAGAAACAATTAAGAGTGCTTTTAAAATCTCCACCTAATGCCCTGGGTGCCTCACTCATTCTCTAGCAAATCATTGTCTTTGAATCGAAACATATCTTTTGGTACAGTCTGGGCAGCTGCTCTAATTTAAAGCCAGATTCCAGCAGGAAGAAATCTGCGTCAGTGCTAAAAAGCTTCTGGAAGATTGATGTTAGCAGCATGTCAGATCTAATCGGGAGAGACGTGCTGCTGTTATTTGATTCCTGCTTATCACTTGTATTTATCTCCGATTGTGACTCTGCCGTTGGAGCAGGAACGTTTGTCAGCAGCATCGGTAGGGGAACAGCATGATTAGCACTCAGCTTTTCCCCACCTCCAGACCGTTCAAGCAAATGCTTCTTTCAATTCTTCCGAAGTACAGCATCTTAAAGCACTGTTGAAGTGTTTTGCTGAAGCGGGTTCTGGATAATGATAAATGAATCATTATGAGGACAAATTACCCAAATTGGGTCATAATATCACCCAAGCTATGCAAACTCCAGAAGAGAAGTGGTGAAGCAGGGAGTGACTCACACAGAGACGGCAGGGAAGAGACTGATCAGTGCAAATGAGCACAGAGAGGGAATGTGAAGCTATTCAGAATGGAATCTGAGTTCATATCTCTGACTGACCTCACGGAGGTCTCAGAATGGTTTGAGAACAAGTAGGAAAAGCAAAGGTTAATGATGCTGATTTGACAAGCGATGTGTGTGCCTGGCGCATAATGGAAGTTCTTCACTGAAATGGAAACGCTTTACAGGAGAAAATCCTGTACTGAAAGTGTGGTCAGGCATGGGAACAGGCTGCCCAGGTTGCTGGTGGAGTTTTCATCCCCAGAGGGGCACAAGAAACGTGTAGACATAGCACTTAGTGGCCACGGTGGTGTTAGTGCAACGGTTGGACTCGACGATCTCAGAGGTCTTTTCCAGCCTTAAAGATTCGGTGACTTGGAATGGGCAGCAAAGAGGAGAAAACATCCCATCCACACAGTTTAGAACTAGAGAGCCACAGGTTTGCCGCCTCCTTCACGGCCGAGGGGCGGGTTTTGGCTTCACACAAAGCACAGATATGCCAGGACCTACTTCTGACCATCCCGGACGGAAAGCAGGGGTTGCGAGAGCTTTACAACAGCCCTGAGCACACACAGGAGGATGATGCTGTCACGATAACCTTAAGAAATAAAGCAGACAAGCAGCTCTGAGAGGCAAATCCTTTGATCTCTGCCCTTCCCTAATCACAGGCAGAGATGACACAGAGTTTCAGACAGAGGAATTAGTTACTCAGTTAACCCAGCCCCGTTCGCCATGGCCATGGCTTGCTGGTGATAAGGAGTGAACAATGAGATTGCTCTGCTCTGGAGAAAGCCTCCAGCCTCTCTTCCTTTGGTTACTCCTACACACAGCTTTTCCCGTGACACAAGCATCTGACATTCTTTCCTTTGAGGGGGCAAAATAATAACCAGGAGATGAAAAAGAAAAAGGCTGGAAATCTGACAATGTGGCTTCCTTCTACTTCCAACCACATCTTCTGAAGTTGCCTCAAATGATGGGGGGCGACAAAAAAATCCAAGCAGGAGGAGCCATGAATTCATCAAAAGCACTACAATGGGTTTAGACAAAATTAGGTTTTTCCACTCAGTATAACCAGTTTCTGGTACTTTCAGTGAATTGGTCTCACTGTGGATGCATCAATTCTCACATGGCTGAATGAGTTACACCAAGTGTTGCTGAGCTGGAAAGACACAGCAGGTAGAATCCCTCTCCTGGTGTAAAACTGGTACAATTCCAGAGGTTTGAGTATTTGTGTTATGGTTTTCCAGAATGTGCAGCAGGGTTGTAAGGTGTGGAATATTCCATTCTAATTTCACAAAAATAAAACTCCAACTATCTGCTACACCTTTCAAGGTCAAGGAAGCTCAAATAGCATGAAATGGCCTTATCATTAATGCATTTTTATACATAGGAAATTAAAGAGAATTAGAAGCATTTTCATTTTAAATCAAGGGCTGCCAACCTGAGGGGGAAAAAAAGAGAGAGAGAGAGAAATTCATGTTGGAATTAACATTGGGACAGGCCAAGGGATGACCTTCAACTGCCAAGTCCCAAATGTGGGATGCTGTGTGCGACGAGTGATGCGCACACACGTACAAATTACTCATGCGAGGCTCCATGAGGGGGGTGTGGGGTGTGTGTCTTTTCATAACTCTACATTTTGGTCATTAAGCTGTGGTGAAAGTGAGTGCAGGTGGAACTCAGCTTCTGAACCTAGTTCAAGCTGGAAACTGAAGGGCAGCACTCAGGTTTGTACCAGAACAGAGACACGAAGAGGACCTGCTAAGACCAGAGATCAGCAAACCTTCAGTAATCACACTTCAGGCTCTGCTGCTGTTTTCCAAACGTGAGGGCAAGATTTCTGTTGGAAATCCAGCTAGGGAAGAGGGTGCTGTGGAGGGGTTTATCAGGTGGTCCCTGGCTTCAGCCATACCTGGGACTTGTGATGAAATCATAGAACTGTTGAGGTTGGATGAGATCTTTGAGACCACCAAGTCCAACCACTCACCTAGAGCTCACAATCCCACCACCACTGCAAAGCTACTACCACCAAACCACGTCCCTCAGCACCACATTCCTGATCATTCAAATATCTCCAGGGATGGTGACGCCACCACCTCCCTCAGCCAGCCTGTTCCAGTGCCTGAGAACACTTTCTGGGAAGATTTTTGGGAAGATTTTTTTCTTACTGGCCAACCTGAATCTCCCCTGGCACAACTTGAGGCCATTTCTTCTTGTCATGTCACTTATCGCATGCAACAAAAGCCTGATCCCCACCTAACTCCAATATCCTTTCAGGGAGTTGTAGAGGACAATGAGATCTCCCCTCAGCCTTCTGCTCTGAAGACTAAACAACCCTCTGCTGTTCTTCACAAGACTTGTGCTCAAGGCTCTTCAGCAGCTTGGTTGCCCTTCTCTGGACATGCTCCAGTACCTCAGTGTTCCTTTTGGAGTGAGTGTCCAAGACTGAACCCAGTACTTGAGATGTGGCTTCACCAATGATGAGAAGAGGGAAGCAATCACATCCCTAGACCTACTGACCACACTTCCTGATGCCAGCATTCCATTGGCCTTCTTGGCCACCCGAGCACATTTCTGGCTCATGTTCAGTCAGCCATCAATCAACTCCCCCAGGTCCTTCTCTACCAAGTAGTTTTCCAACCACTCTGCCTCAAGCCAAGCAAGTTAACATTGCATGGGGTTTTTGTGGCCCATGTGCAGCACTTGACACTTGACCTTGCTGAATATCCCCCCACTGGCCACAGTCCATCTATCCAGTCTGTCCAGACCCCTCTGCAGATCCTTCCTGCCCCCCAGCAGTCTGGGTAGATTCAGACTGGATGTTAGGAAGAAGTTCTTCACTGTGAGGGTGGTGAGACCCTGGAATGGGTTGCCCAGGGAGGTGTTAATGCCAGGCTGGACGAGGCTTTAGACAGCCTGATCTAGTGTAAGGTGTCCTTGCCCATGGCAGGGGGGTTGGATCCAGAAGATCCTTGTGGTTCCTTCCAACACTGACTGATTCTATGATTCTATGATTTTCTTTTTTCTTCAGCTGAAATGTCCTCCCAGCTCGATGTCCTCTGCAAATGTACTGAGGCTGCACTCCATCCACTTACCCAGCTCACTGCTAAAGGTGTTAAACAGACAGACTGTGCAGGTGTTGAAGCCTGCCTACAGGCCGGACAGCAAAAGGACATTCCTCTGTCTATAGCATTTAGAGGTCATTAATCTACCCGGAGCAAACACTAAATCAGTGCATGCAAAGCACCCACACCACTGCTCTCCTGAGTCACAAATGTAATCTTTGCTGCTCGGGGATCAGTGCACTAATCTTCACCATCAGTCTGGAGCCAATAGGACTAAATCATCCCACGTTTAACTACACAAACTGTCCCCAGCACAAAGGAAGAGTAGCTCAAAGAGCTGTGTTTCTCCTTTAAATTATTTGTACAGTGCTGGGTGCTTCTGGAGATATTTTTGTCTGAGCCTGCAGTAGATTGAAGCTGCTCCAGAGGTCAGAGCCTGTCGGGTTCTCTTTCTGCAGAGGATGCTCTGGCCTTTGGAGTGATAGATCAGGAACAATCTCCTTCATCTCCCTGCCACTTGTAAAGAATTCATTTGCTGGAAGGTAAAAGCACTGCCAGTCCTAGGCAATGTCGCATCTTTCTTTCTACATTGTTGAGCTTTTGGAGATAGGTATTTTGGTATTTTTTTTTCCTCTCTTCCCTTTGATTCATCCTCTTGTACACACTTGACCCCTTGGAAGTAAAAGAAGCAAAACTGTCAAACACTTCAGGCAGAGAGAAAAGCTCAGAGGGGATGGAGAAACAGCAGGAATTGACAAAGAGATGAGCACCTTCTTGACAAAGCAGCCAGCTTCACAGCAGTTTATGGATGCAAAGAGAAATGCAAGGGCAGGTCCCCCCCAGTGCCCAATTGCCCAGCACCTCCTAGGGGAAGTCTCCTCCACGTTCAAGTTGGGTTCATCAGGGGATCAGACCCACAAGAGGAGCAGTGGAACTCAGCTGGGAATCACCTCAAAATGCACACATCAGCGTGCACTACTCCAGGCAGCTCCCTCCTCCTTTATTATGCCCTAATGTAGGTTGCTAACTGTAAAAGAACAACTGGATTAAAAATTAAAGTTTGGGGAGAGTTTGTGCTGCTACTTTGCCACACATTCTTGTGTTATTTTTGGTGGAAACTGTGAGGCTAGCCTTGTGTGTGGCTGTGACATCCATTCCTACTCAGAAGGGTGGGTTTTTTGGCTCTGTTCTTTTAGTGCCCAAGCACACTGCTGAACTAATGCTTTCCCTGCAAAGGGCAGCGAGCTTACTCTGTGCTTTGTCCCCAGCCCTGCTTTCACTTCATTCTTCTCACAAACATTTCTGCCAATGGAAGTTCTCAGGCTCCTCCCATGAATTCCATTTATCAAAAAGCAGTAAGAAAGTCACTCGAAGTTCCTCAGCACAGACATGCCACTTTGAGACATGGTTTAATGGCCATGGTGTTAAGTCAAGGCTTGGACTCGATCACCCTAGGAGTCCTTTCCAACTGAAGCCAGTCTGTGATTAGAATACCTCCTCCAAAAGTGAGAGAGCAAGCAGATGCCCAGAAACTTGTTTCTTCACTTTTTGCAAACAGCATACCAAAGGCCTGACACCTTTTTATAGCTAGAGTGTGACCTCCCCTTGCCCCCCTTGGAGAGTGGCTCCATTGCCATGCCACGGCAGGGGCCGCACTGCCGCAGCCGGGTTAGGCAGTGCATTAAAATGCCGTATTCCACAGGCTGTGATTTATTCTCTGTCACTTAGAGCACAGCACCGTGCAGCTTAATTGTCTGCTCCTTTCCAGACACTCACTTTGCTTGCGAGATGAGAAATTCTCCAGCCACCATGAATTTTCACAGAGGTGTGGGTCCCTGCCTATGGTGGTGGGTTGGAAGTAGATGATCTTTGAGGTCCCTTCCAACCTAAACCATTCTATGAGTCTATGAAAGTCATAAGAGCTACAGATGGAAAAAACAAAACAGAAGAAAAGAAGAAGGGAGCTGCATAGCCTAACAGCCTCTCTCTGTGTGAGGCATGAAAATGTATCATAGCAAATAATTATGCAGTTTACTTCGCTCTGTTTTACAAGTTTCAGGGATTTCCCCAGTGGGATCAGCTCCACCATTCCACAGAAATAAACCCACACCTTCACAGCCAGCCTCCAGGGAGTTCACAGTCAGCAGAAGGTCTCCAAACCTTCAGACAGTTATTAGCTAATTAGGAGAATCCATACAGACCCACTGAGAACTAAACCAGCTTTGACTTCTCATTTGGCTCACGGCTGACAGGCAGCATGCCACTTCCAGGGTGTGATCTCCTAGAACAGAAATAATGTCTGCTGGATGCATCCTGCTTGAAGAATCCTTTCATCTTCAGCCACACAGATTTTCAGTTCAAATCTATAGATTGGAAATTAAACCCAACATGCAGCTCAAAGAAATCCATGGCCAACAGTGGTGGAAAAGAGGTAACTGTATGGAACTTACTGCTCTCCACAACTCCCTGAAAGAAGGTTGGAGATAGGTGGGTGTTGGTCTCTTCTCCCAGATAACAAGTGATAGGACAACAGGAAATAGCCTCAAGGTGCATCTGGGGAGGTTTAGGTTGGATATTAGGAACAAGTTTTTGACAGCAAGAGTGGTCAGGCATTGGAACAGGCTGCCAGAGAGGTGGTGGAGTCATCATCCCTGGAAAGGTTAATCAAAACATGTGGCCATGGCACTCTGGGGCATAGCTCAGTGGCCATGGTGGTGCTGGGCTAACAGTTGGACTTGATAATCTTAGAGGTCTTTTCCAACCTTAATGATTCTGTGGTTCCAGATGGTGGTTCCAGGAGTCAGAGGGCTTTTATTTACAGATCTGTACCTTAAACCCATCTCTCTCTCTTCCTGTGTAAGAGATAAATAATATTGGTTCCCTGCCTAAGACATGACATCATCTTCTGAATTCTTCTATATCTGCATAATTACAACCATATATCATTAACTCACCTGGTGTGCAAGCAATCTCATAGCACCAACCCACACTTGGCTGAGACACTGTTCTCAGGGCAGAAGAATGCTAACGAGTTGGCACACCACCAGAAGAAAGGGTTTGCTGTGGCTGGTCGCCTCATCACCACTCACACACCCACCTCACACCATCCATTCATACTTCAAGTCTTCCAGGACATCTTCCCAAGCTCCCACCCTGCTCCTGCCTCACATCCTGTGGCACATTCATTTCCCCAAAGCTCTGCCTCCTCCAATGACTTTGCTTGTTTAATCCATACAACATTGGTATTTTTCTGCCTGGCAGCCAAATTAAACCATTGGAGATGTAAGAAATATCTATTAAGAGTCTCACTGCTCAATAAAATAAGGGTACAAGTTATAGAGCCAAACCAGATGAGCATCTCATTACAGATGGCAGGTTTTGGCATCACAGTGCTTAGCAAGAGGCCTTTACCCACATATGCTTGTGTGGAATTTAAAACTGCAATCAGCAGAACCACAGAGGGGGATTACTTTACCTTGGACTTGAATCCAGCTGCATTTTTAGTTCTATTAAAGCTCCAAGTCTGCACAATAAAACAATTGTGTGTAGAAGCAAAAAATGGGGTTGGTTGGAAAAGATCTTTAAGATCACAAAATGGTTTAACTCCAGCAAGTGTGCGTGGACACATCTCTGCTCCTTAAACACCTTCAGGAATAGGGATTCAATCACCTCCCTGGGCAGCCTGTCCCAGTCTTTGGGAAGTCTTTCAGTGAAGAAATTTCTCCTAAGGTCCAACCTAAACCACCCCTTGGGCAACTTGAGGCCATTTCCTCTCATCCTATCACTCGTTCCTTGGGAGAAGAGATCAACCCCCACCTGCTTACAACCTCCTTTCAGGGAGTTGTAGAGAGCCACAGGATCTCCCCTCAGCCTCCTTTTCTCCAGGCTGAACACCCCCAGTTCCCTCAGTTGCTCCTCACCAGCCCTGTTCTCCAGACCCTTCACCAGCTTCCTTGCCTTTCTCTCGACCTGCTTCAGCCCCTCAATGTCCTTCTTAGACTGCATGCCTCAAAACTGTCGCTTCACCAGTGTCAAGTAGAGGAGAAGCCTGCCCTGGTCCTGTGGGCCACAGTGTTGCTGATCCACAGCAGGATGCTGTTTGCCCTCTTGCCCCCCTGAGCACACTCTGGCTCATCTTCAGCCAGCTGTTGACCAAAATCCTAGCCACTCTGCTTCTGCACCTCAATGTCCTTCCCAGATTGAGTGGCCTCAAATTTATTTGTATGTGATGAGGATCTTCATTACACATTTGGACATTATTGTGCCCATTTAAATACCTTTTATCCCTTGAAAAATGTTGGGCCCCAGCTGCTTCTTATCACAGTGATGCATTTGTGCTGAGAAGTTTAAACTGACGAGGCATGGGAGAGAATCAAACCATCCTGACACAAAGACCATTTTAACTCAGCATTTTGCTGGCATCCACCTGTAAACCAGGATTAACTGGTACAAGCCTAATCTACAGGTGACCTCTGAGGCTTTCTGCTGGTCAGTTTACTTAGCCCATTAAAAATGAAATCTTAACACCACTTTGAGTAAGCTCACAGTTCACTGTGTCTAGGAGACATCGTGAAGACGAGATGCACCCAAAAGCATCCCATAATGCCACAGTTCCTGATGACAAACAGTTTTTGACCTGGCAAACTGATCCCTGCTATTACTTACAGGCTGTTATTAGCCTCACAGGGTGTCTTGGGGTTGCTTAACTGGCAATCATCAACCTGGTAGAGCATCGCTCTACAGTGAGGAGCTGAGCCAAAGTCTTGAGACCTAAGCGCAAACAAGGGATGGATTAACTCATTTCTTCCACCACTTTGTGCCCACTCTGATGCTGCAAGTTTAAAACTGCATTTAAAAAAAAAGTTTGGAGGGCACTGTCCTGAGATATCAGGAGATATCAAAGAATCATAGAATCAGTCAGGGTTAGAAAGGACCACAAGGATCATCCAGTTCCAACACCCCTGCCATGGGCAGGGACACCTCACACTAGAGCAGGCTGGCCAGAGCCTCATCCAGCCTGGCCTTAAACACCTCCAGGAATGAGGCTTCCACCATCTCCCTGGGGAACCCATTCCAGGCTCTCACCACCCTCATGCTGAACAACTTCTTCCTAACATCCAATCTGACTCTCCCCATTTCCAGCTTTGTTCCATTCCCCCCAGTCCTATCACTACCTGACAGCCTAAAAAGTCCCTCCCCAGCTTTCTTGTAGCCCCCTTAAGATATTGAAAGGCCACGATAAGGTCATCTGGGAGTCTTCTCCTCTCTAGACTGAATAGCCCCAACAGCCTCAGTATCTCCTCGTAGCAGAGCAGCTCCAACCCTCTGCTCATCCTTGTGACCTTTCTCTGGACTCCTTCCAGCACCTCCGTATCCCTCTTGTAGTAGGGGATCCAGAACTGGATGCAGCACTGCAGGTGGGGTCTAACCAGTGCAGATGACACCAAGCTGAGATATGCCAAAGGGACAGTATATCATCCAGAAGGACCTGGACAAGCTGGATAAGTGGGCCCAGTGAACCTCATGAAGCTGAACAAAGGCAAGGGCAAGATCCTGAAGATGGGTGGCACAGTCCCAATTCTCAGTACAGGCTGGGGGAGGATATGACAAAGTAACCCTGCAGAAAAGGACTTTGGGGTACCTGTGGACAAAAGGCTGGACATGAGCCAGCAATGAACACTTGCAGGCCAGAAGGACAATGGCAGCCTGGGCTGCACCAGAAGAAGCGTGGCCAGCAGACCCAGAGAGGTGATTCTACCTCTGCTCTGCCCCGCTGGTGAGACCTCACCTGGAGTGCTGTGTCTGTCTATGGGGCCCTCAACACAAGGACACAGACCTGCTGGAGAGGGTCCAGAGGAGGATCACCAAAATGATCAGAGAGCTGGAGCACCTCTTCTACAAAGACACTGAGATTTTTCTTTCTGTAGATGGAGAAGAGCCTGGAGATGAGAAGGCTCTGGAGAAGAGACATTATAGCAGCCTTCTAGTACCAGAAGGGGTTTACAAGGAAGCTGAGGAGGGACTGTGTCCAAGGGCATGCAGCACCAGGGCAAGAGGCAGTGGCTCAAAACTAGAGCAGGGCACATTCAGCTTGGAAATTAGGAAGAAATTCTTCACTCTGAGGGTGGTGGAACACTGGAACAGGTTGCCCAGGGAGTTGGTGGAGGCTTGGTGGGGCTCCAAGCAACCTGATGCTCCGGCTTACTGCAGTGGGGTTGGACCAAATGACCTTTAGAAGTCCCGTCTAACCTCCTGCACTCCATGGTAACTGCTGGAGAAAACAGAAGCACTGCTCCAGCTCCTGGGACACTGCAAACCTAGCAGACACCATCCCTTAGGTACAGTATTTACTGGTTGGAGACTAGAACAAGGAGGATGCAGAAGGCCCATTCTTTTTTATGTCTTTCAAACCCCAAACCTTGGGCAGATCTGAGAGCTTACACAGAGCAGAGGAAGCAAGTCCACCACTATTCTAAGTCTCTCCCCCTGGCTCTCAGCACTGGGAGAAGCAGTAATGATGCAGGTGATGCACAGCTCATTAGCACCGTACCTTGGATATTCAAGGGATCTCTTATGGCAGCAGCTCATATTGAGAAAATATTTAGCTTCCACATCATTAATTTAAGATCAAATATTGAGAAGTAATTACCAAAAGGCAAGGTGTGGAGCAGGCAGCATCCAAAACTGGCAGATGAGTGTTTAAAGCTCTAATTCTAGCAGAGTTCCAGAAAACACAACCCGCTGGCTAAGTTTTACTTGTAGAAATACCATCTTCACAACAACCCTATCACCTCTGAGGGCTGCTGCTCTTCACTCACCTTCTCAGGTGAGTCCTAAACTCTTCTTTTTCTGCCCAGTTTTACAGCCAGAGAAAGAAAATCTAAATAAATGAAGCTAAGGCTTTCAAAGCTTAGACAAGGCTGAGGGTCACTCCGTGGTCTGCAGAGGTACATCAGTCATCCAGCTCTAATAACTCAGATTCCTCGGTAGGCAGTATATAAAGACAGGGAAACCCAACAGACATAAATCCTCATCAAGTTAACTGTCCCATTTTCTGTCTGCCAGACACAGCTTTGCCCACAGAAGGCTCTTTTATATCTCAACCTCAAAGAAAACAGCATCCTCCATCCCAGTGTCCCCATTATATCTCCAGACCTGTGATTTTTAATTCTGTCAAACAAGTAAATCAGAAATGTATGGAAACAGCTTTGAGAATGTGTAGTTCACAGAGCCAAGATCAAGTCTGGATTACAAACAACTCAAAAAATGAGCTTACAAACAATCAAAAAGAATCAACCCAGACCCAACCCAGCCACATCTGAGATGCAGAAGCAGGTGTCTGGTTGTATTAGATCTGAAAATAAAGGTGAATTTCTGGCCTGGGTATTAGAATTGGTGAGTAGAAATTTGACTATAGATCTTTGTTTTCCCAGTGACCCAAGAAGCATCAGAGTGCTGCCCCATACCCTCCTGGCCAAGAAGGACGTGGGACAAGTTCTGGTGCTTGCACAGAGCACCCTGTGATGCAGGAGCTGTTTAAGAGCATCACAGCAATTCCAATCAACTGTCAGTAAAATCAACCACCTCCCCCATCTACAGAGAAGCACAGAGAAGACCCAAGGACAAAGAGGGCTCGAATAACAGAGGGGCCTGGAGCACTCTCACCAATTTTAAAAGGATTAAGCAAAGCTCTCTCCTCCAGAGACACCAAGAGAAACTTCCCTGGGTTGAGGGATACAGTACGAAATGCAATTTAATTTCTTCCTTGGCATTTACAAGTAATAAAAGCAGCACCAGGCAGTTTCCAAAACCAACTGCCAGGTTTTGCAGGGATATTTCAGACAGCTTGTCCCTTTCATGATGCGTCTGCAAGCTGGGGTTCTGCTCCTCCAGCTCCCATCTTGCAGCTTTCATAACTGGTTTCAAGTGCTGGAGGCAGTGAGACACCAAACCTGAAACCTCAACTGGTGCACTGCTTCCAGCTCTGGGACCTACAACAAGAAATGGACACGGATCTTTTGGGGATGGTTCAGAGGAGGACACAAAGATGATCAGAGGGCTGGAGCACCTCTCCTGTGAGGACAGGCTGAGGGAGTTGGGGCTCCAGGAAGATCTCAGAGCAGCCTTCCAAACCCTGAAGGGGCTACAGGAAAACTGGAGAGGGACTCTTCATAAAGGCCTGCAGTGATAGGATGAGGTTTGAAACTCAAGCAGGGTAGATTTAGACTGTACATTAGGAATAAATTCTTTACTACAAGGGTGGTGAGACACTGGAACAGGTTGTCCAGAGAAGTTGTGGATGTCTCATCCCTGAGAGTGTATAAGACCAGGCTGGATGAGGCTTTGAGCAACCTGGTCTAGTGGGAGGTGTCCCTGTCCATGGCAGAGGGGGTTGGAACTAGATGATCTTTGAAGTGCTTTCCAACTCAAGGCATGCTATGAACCTGTGAATAAACAAAGGATAAATACCCCCCTCAAAAAAAAAAAAAAAAAACCACCCAAAACAAAACACCCAAAACCACACAAAGCAGTTCATTGCAAAAAGACTTTGAACTCGGGTCCATTCAGGACTCCTCACACAGAGCACAACCAGAAAGCTCTTCGCACTACCCAGGCCAATAGCCATAGATCTGTCTATAACATATTTTGCATTATCTTTTTCCCAGACCATCTTTAATGCAGCCAGCACTACCAAACCTGGCCCCCATAATGCCTGAAAATATGCTCCCCAGATGGGTAGTTTCATTACCCTCTCACTTCTCACACAGGTAACGAAAGCAGCAACAGGATGGGCCTCATCTCGTAACACATAGGTGCCTGCTGCCTTTAGCTGCTAATGACAGCTACAGCAAGCAGGAGCTAAGAGGATCCAGGGTTAGCAGATGCATTTGTTCTGTTATTACTACTAGATGTTAAATCTGTCTCATTCTACAGATGTCTGGGACATTTGAAAGAAGTAATAGCACTAAGCATGCAACAGTAGGAGAAAATAATTGACCATCCCATAGCCATAGCAACACAGAATTGTTTGGGTTGGGAAAGATCTCTACGATCATCGAGTCCAACCATCATCTAACACCACCATGGCCACTAAACCATGTCCCAAAGTGCTATGGCCACAGGTTTCTTGAATACTTCCAGGCTTGGTGATTCTACCACCTCCCTGGTCAGCCTGTTCCAATTCCTGACCACTCTTGCAGTAAAGAAATTGTTCCTAATGTCCAACCTCCCTTGGCAGAATTTCAGGCCATTTCCGTCTCCTTCTATCACCTGATACTAGGGAGAAGAGACCAACCACACCTCCCTCCAACCTCCTTTCAAGGAGCAGTAGACAGCAACGAGGTCTCCCCTTAGCCTTCTCTTCTGTAGGCTAAACAATCCCAGTTCCCTCAGCCACTTCTCATGAAACTTGTCCTGAAATAGGAGGACAGAATTAAGCATCCCATAACAGGAGGAATATTGAAATTCCTCCTTTAACAAATGCAGCTGCATCTGTAATTATAATACAAGTAACTCCAAGATAAAGAACACAGAAAACTTCTTGTTCCCCTGGTTCCTGCCTGTACTTTTGCAGCTGTTTGTGAGAACACAGCTTTGCTTTGCTGGGTAAAACACAAAAGATGGTTCCTCTTCCAGAGCTGTTTCTGAGGAAATGAAAGCCAAGAGCACAGGAGCTGCACTGCAAAGAAATGGAATCTGGACACGAGAGGGAACAAATGATTTGTACACAGACAGCCCTTGGCAGGGGTAGTTCTGGAAAGTCAGCAAGAGGAAAACATCTGCCTTTGCTTTGGGGTGGTGGGAGGGGTGGGAGTCTGCCCCTGCAGGCAGCTCTCCCACATCTCAGCCCAGGACTTCGCCCGCGGGACAATTCCTCAGGCACAAGTCCGAGCGCCGCTTGGTTAACGCGGGATGGGCTGATTCCAGCTTTGCTGCTGGGGGGGATTCTGCAAGCCCTGAAATCTGCTTAGCTCTGCTCCTGCTGGAGAGCTTAGCCAGCTCCCAAACCCAGCCCGAGGCGAAGCGAGCTGTCTCACACCACCACTGTCCTCTAGGATACTCCTCTGGCAGCCGTGGCCAGGCAGCGCAGCTCCCTGGGGCTTCCTTCAGCCCTGCTCTGGAAGCAGTGCGATCGGAAGAATCAGTGGGCTCTGCTTTTCCAGAGAAAGCTTCTGCCAGAGTTTTCCTGCCACGAACAGGCAGCTTCCCTTGGCCTTGGGAAGCACAGCCAGCTCCTGACGAACACTTGAGCATTTGGACTGAGCTGGTCAGGCTGCAGAGCTGGGCAGAGGAACCTCACGAAGTTCAACAAGGGCAAGTGTAAAGTCCTGCAGCCAGGGAGGAAGAAACCTCTGCAGCAGTGCAGGGGAAGGGTTGACCAGCTGGAAAGCAGTTTTGTGAAGAAGGACCTGGGAGTGCTGGGAGATAAAAAGTCACCCACAGGCCAGCAATGTGCTCTTGCAGTCAAGAGGGCAAATGATGCATGAAGGAGAGTGTGGTCAGTAGTTCCAGGGAAGGCCTCCTCCCCCTCTACTCTGCCTTAGTGAGGCTGCATCTACAGCACTGTGTCTAGCTGTGGCCTCTCCAGTTCAAGAGAGACAGGGAACAACTGGAGAGTGTCCAGCAAAGCTGATGAGGAGGCTGGAGCACCTCTCTGACGAGCAAAGGTCCCTTCCTACTCCCACCATGCTGGGATTCTGGAATTGAAGAAAAGGTAACCCCTGCAGGAAGAGTTACCTTGGACAACTTGAGGCTTGTAGGGCTCTGTCCTTTCAACTCCTCTATTCTTGACAGCACAGTCACCCAAAGAGCAACACAGAGCAGAAATCTGATTTAGCCCAAGCAGTCCTGGTCAAGAGGAATTTGGGAAGCAGAGCTTCCTCAGACCACGCATCTTTAGTGAACATCCAACTCTGAACACAGGACCACAGAATGTTAGGGGTTGGAAGGGACCTTCAGAGATCATTGAGCCCAACCCCTTTACCAGAGCAGGACCACAGAATCTAGTGCAGGTCACACAGGAATGCATCCAGACTGGTCTGGAAAATCTCCAGAGGAGACTCCACAGCCTCTCTGGGGAGCTTGTTCCAGGGCTCAGGCACCCTTACAGTAAAGAAGTTCCTCCTGATGTTGAGGTGGAACTTCCTGTGGTGTACTTTATAACCATTACCCCTTGTTCTATCCCAGGGAGCAAGTGAGCAGTCTGTCTCCTCCCTCTTGACCCTCAGCCCTTAGATGCTTATAAACATTGATTAGATTCCCCTCTCAGTCTTCTCTTCACCAGACCAAACAGCCCCAGGTCACTCAGCCTCTCCTCACAGGGTGGCGCTCCAGCCCCTTCATCATCTTCACAGCCTTCCTGTGGACTCTCTCTGGCAGACCCCTGTCCCTCCTGAACTAGGGATGCCCAAAACTGAAGGCAATATTCCAGGCGAGATCTCAGCAGGGCAGAGTAGTGTGGGAGGAGAACCTCCCTCAATGTGCTGGCCACACTCCTCTTAATGCCCCCAGGATCCCACTGGCCTTCTTGGCCATTGCTGTCCCATGGATAGCTTCTTGCCCACCAGCACTCCCAGGTCCCTCTCCACAGGGCTGCTTTCCAGCAGATCACTTTTGCCTGTCCTGGTGCAGTTTATTGTTCCTTCCCAAGTGCAGGACTTTGCTCTTATCCTTCACTTGCCTTCTATGCACAGGAATGTGCCATGACACCCAGTCTGGGATTTCCCCCCTCTTTAAGGTTTTGGACCACACATAGAATCAAATCATAGCATCAACCAGGTTGGAAGAGACCTCCAAGCTCATCCAGTCCAGTTTATCACCCAGTCCTATCCAATCAACCAGACCATGGCACTAAGTACCCCAGACAGGCTCTGCTTCAACACCTCCAGGGATGGGAACTCCACCACCTCCCTGGGCAGCCCATTCCAATGCCAATCACTCTCTCTGACAACAACTTCCTCCTAACATCCAGCCTGAACCTGCCCTTGCTCTGTTGCTGGCTGCCTGGTAGCAGAGCCCAACCCCACCTGGCTACAGCCTCCCTTCAGGTAGTTGTAGACAGCAATGAGCTCTTCCCTGAGCCTCCTCTGCTGCAGGCTGCACACCCCCAGCTCCCTCAGCCTCTCCTCACAGGGCTGTGCTCCAGGCCCCTTCCCAGCCTTGCTACCCTTCTCTGGGCACCTTCCAGCACCTCAACATCTCTCTTGAATTGAGGAGCCCAGAACTGGACACAGGACTCAAGGTGTGTCCTGAGCAGTGCTGAGTGCAGGGGCAGAATAACCTCCCTTGTCCTATTGGCCACACTGGTCCTGAGCCAGGCCAGGATGCCATCGGCTCTCCTGGCTACCTAGGCACACAATTGACCACACATCTCCTCCCATGCAGCACAGAGCCATCTCTGGACCAGCACACTGATGCTCCTGCAGAGCAAATACTATTTCTAAGACACAGGAGATGGGTACCCCCTTTTTCATAATTTATTACATGTTTGTTGTTGAGGGGGGGAATAAAAAATAAAAACATTCGCAAGCATCTGGATGTTCAAATAAGCACCAGAGAAAGTTCACTAAAATTGAAACTGAAGTTAATTAACTAACTGATGGTCTCCTCTGTTCCATTCACTGTAAAGCCATGTGCATCCTTCCCTTGCTCTACTGTCTGGGGCTTTATTCAGTTCCAGTTAGTCTATCAAAGTGATGTATTCTGCTCACAAATTCAAGGCCAAGCACATTTATCTCTTAGAGAAGGAGAATAGATTTACATTTAAATGGGTGTTCTTCATGTATCTAATAATTCAGTCAAGTAATTGAAGAAGCTCCACCTAAGCAAGAGAGCCTTCCTGTTTGGCATCAATGTAACCCCCAAGATTCACTCCAGGTATTCCTCCTAACTTATTTATTTCATGGTTGGCAAGGAACAAAATGGGAATGTTGGTGTTCTCCAGAAAGTTGGTTGGAGATCGTTCCCTTGGGCTTACAGTTCAATATAAAATTCAGACTCCACAGCACAACAACAACTCACCACAGTGGATGGATTTTCTTCCCATCAAAAGAGTAAATAAACAAATAAAGCTTCAAAAGGTGCCTGGGGAAGTTTGGCAATGAAGCTGTTGCCACTGAGAGCAGTCAGATGTTTTGGGCTGCGTGCGTGCAGTGAAAAATGGCAAGGATTGCACTAGCCTGGATCAAGCAAAGTAATTTACAAAGTGAAACACACTTGGAAAAGGCAGGTCAGAAACAAAATTCAGCACTGTGGCAATCAGCTCTTTCACCCCTTCTCATTGGGCTGCTCCGGCTTTTACCTGAACAGGTGCAGATAAAGGGGTGTGCATTAAAATCCAAGCAACTACAGCTTCATCCAGAACTGCTGCTAACCTTCCTGATGAACACTTTGGGAAGTGTAGGATCTGATTTAAATGTGGGGTCACAGCAGTTGCAGTGACAAGCTGAGCCCCCAAAGCCTACCAAAGTCTAAGTCAAAGAGAAGCAGTGAGAAAGAACAACCAGACAAGAACAGAGCAAGTTTATGTGGAATGTGGGGTTGTAGATGACATCCTGCAGCAAAGCAATCAGCCTCTCTCCCAGCGACGTCTGAGGCACAGCAATTTCATACTGCAGATGCAAGGCAGCATTTCCTGACACTGAGAGATGTTATATAGTTAGAGATGTCCCTGCTCACTGCAAGGGGGTGGACAAGATGATTCTTGATGGTCCATTTCAGCCTGATGCTTTCCCATGCTCTTGCAATGTGCAACTCAAAAATAAAAAAACAGAAACACGAAGTGCCCCAGGTTGGACCTCAGCTGCTGTTACTCTGTGGGGAGACGGCCGGAGACACGAAGGCTACAAGTTCAGATCCTAGAGAAAAGGGAAACACCTCCCTACATTCCTTCTCAAAACCAGCCTAAACTCCATTTCGTGCAGCCCCTCCCTCTATAAAATCCCAGTTCTCTCCTGCTGTACTCCCCACGATTGTGTTACCCAATGGAGGAGACAAAGAAAGCTCCCTCCCTTGATTACGAACCTGCTTTTCACTGCAGAAAGCAGTCAGAGCAGCTGAAGAGGTCTCAGACACATGCAAATGGACAGAGTTTGGAGCTCAGCGTGTTACCCACTGCTGCTTTACTGCAGGGACTGTGCAGTTCCCCACCATGTAGAAAGCAGATGGGCTAAACAAGGCTAATATTCCTGTTGCCTGCTTTGTAAATAAGGTTTCCCTGTGGGCTACTCATTTATCAGCCCTTTTATGACCACAGATCAGGAAGGTGTGTATAAAACGCTTAAGTCTGCTGCATATGTTCACCATCTTTTCCTCTCTGTCTCTCTTCCGGCTTGTGCTGGGCACATGCACCCACAGCAAAATGTTCTGCTCCAAGGACTCTTGAGTTTTAGGAGAAAGCTAGCTATTGCATGCTGCAAGTCTCAGCTTTGCTGATGAGCTCTCAGAGAATTTGGATTTGGAAGTGACTCTTGGATAATCTTGTTCATAGACTTTTTAAGTAACCAGCTTGAATTTATGTATTTCCACAGCTCATTGCTGGCTGAATGCACACAAGCATAGCACAGAGCAATCCCAATCCTCTATCAGCATCTCTCTTATAAGGAGAGGCTGAGACAGACCTGGGGCTGTTTTGCCTGGAAAAGAGCAGCCTGAGGAGGGATCTTCTCCAAGCTCAACAGAAGCTAAAGGGTGGAGGGCAGGACGATGATGACGGATTCTTCCCAGTGGTGTCCAGTGACAAGACAATGAGCATAAACCGGAACATCTGACCATGAGGACAAACCTCTTTACTTCGATGGTGACAGACCCCTGGAGCAGGCTGTCCAGGGAGGTTGTGGAATGCCCTCTGGAGATACTCTAAACACACCTGGATGTGTTCCTGTGCAACCTGCTTTAGCAGGGACTCGGACTAGATGCTTTCTACAGGCCCCTTCCAACTCAAACCATGGTGTGAATGTGTGTGATCTGTCTGCCAAAGGATGCTCTTCACCCACTCTGCGCCACACGTGAATTCTTCTCCACCTTTTACTGCCTTAATGCAAAGCAGTGATAACATAGGGGATGGGACAGGACTTAAGCCACCTCCTCCTCCAGCAGAAACACGGAGGGCAAATCATGATGTCTGAGGAAATGCCTCCAAAGAGCAGCAGCAAATGAAAACATGATGTGCTAAATAAAAACAGCTCCATTATCAGCTTTGCTCTCCACCTGCAATTACAGCACATTGCAGCTGAATATTTTTTTGCCTGGAAACCGAAACTGTTTCATTACAGCTTAAATATCTGACAAGACAGCTGACTGCAAGCTTGTGAAAAGCAATTATTTTGGACACTGATTACTTCCCATGCAGGCTGTGAGCGTTGGAACTGCAGAGAGATGGAAGCAGACTGCGGCTCCGTGTGAAGGGCCATGGTATCTGGAGGAGTTAATTAACGTGACGTGAGTAGGAAGAGAGGAACTCTGCAAATACCCAGCTCAACATTAGATTAATTGACATGGAATAACTTCATATGTTTAATTTAAATACAATTAATTTATCTGGGGGGTGGGAAGAAAAAACAAAACACAATCCAGCAATCTAGGGACAGCTAGTTTGTGCATCTGGTGCAGCAGCTAAAGCAACATCAAGTTCCCATAGCAACATATTTGTTAGAAACAAGGCAAACATACTTAGGATGATGTGGTTTAGTTTCTTAATCTGCCAGAGTGGTGAGGGCTGCACCAACAGGATTCAAAATATTGAGATGAAATGGAAGAAATTAAGAACAGACAGGAGGACACATTCTGTTCCTCTGAGCTGGGAGAGAGCACTGCAGCCAAACTGGAGCTAAATCTGGAAATTGCAGGTGCTAATGTGGGTAATTGCAAAAACAACTCAGCACTGCAGCACATCAGTGCTGGTGTCTATGTCACAGCCCACACGTGAGCTCTCTGCAGCTCAGCCAGAGCAGATTTTAGCATCCCATCCTCCTACACACAGGGATGCCTTTATGCCGGCTTCAAGCCCGGATGATGCCTTGTGTTGAGGTTCAAAAGCTCTTCTTAAAATGGCTTCACTAATAAGAAAAAAAGGGCAGCAAAAAGCTGTCAGTCATTGCTGTAACTGTTTCTGGATGTCAGTAAGTCATGTCCAATGATGAGGAATCCTGGTACATGAGCTCACAGATTATCATCACTGGCATTTTTCAGAGAAGGCTGCATTGAGGAAATGGTATCAAGTTGCACATGGGGAGGTTTGGGTTGGGTATTAGTAGAAGCTTCTTCATTGAAAGGGTTCACAAGGGCTGAAACAGGCTGCCCAGGGTGGTGGTTGAATCCCCATCTCTGGAGGTGCTTAAAAGATGCAGAGATGTGGTGCTGAGTGGCATGGTTTAGCACTAGGCTCGGGAGAGTTAGAGAAGGGTTGGACTCAATGATCTTAAAGGTCTTTTCCAAGCCAGACAATTCTGTGATTCAATGTAGATTCTGTTTCCTAAAGCCTCTGGCAGATACCTATGCTCTTTGTGTGTCATCTTATAGATTGGGCACTGAGCAGCAGGATGGCTTCAGAAGTTAGCCCATGTGGCCAAAGTGCTTTCATCTTGCCTTCCCAGGTTGCTGTTGTTGCATTAATTGTATGCAGGTAGTAACAGGACAGTTTCTAAAGACAGTCCTAAGTAAGGGAAAATCCAGTTCAGTTTGCTGCTCCAAACCAAAGTGCAGATCTTTCTCCCTCCTTCTCTCATGCCCTGCAGGTCCATCAGCCACAGTGAGCTATTCTCAGCCATTCCTTCCTTTCCTATAAATAATTGAATATTTACTGCAGCCGTGCTCTGAACCCAGATTTTTATCCAGTTAAGGTGGGGAAGTAAGTTTCTTCTGTGCTGAAGGCCCACTCCCTAATCACATCCACACTCTTCACTGAGGGTAACAAACAGGCATGGTGTTGTCCTGCTGCCCTTCAAAGTCAACTCCCTTTCACATCATCTATGAAACAGAATCTATCATCATCTGTGAAACAGAGCCTGTCTGTTGGGTACTGTATTCATACACAAGCTGTGTCAATTTTATTCTTCTTCCTTCTTAACTCAGTAAGGTCCAACCATTCATCTTCTTGACTTCTATCCCCCAAGCTCAGCTCTGCTTTAATTAGATACATGGGAGTTAAAACTAGGGATAAGAAATTCATTCACTGGCAGGCAGATGTTTTGTCATTGTAATTATTCCTGCATCGTTATCACCTCTGGAGCCTCTTTGTGATGATGAGAGGCTGACAGACCTGGGGCTGTTCGGCCTGCAGAAGAGCAGACTGAGGGGATCTTAATGTTCATCAATAGCTAAAGGGCCTACAGGCGACAAGAGGATCGAGGCAAACTCCTTTTAGTGATGGCCAGCAACAGGACAATGGGTGAAAAGCACAAACTGAAACCCAGGAGGCTCCACCTGAACATAAGGAAAAAATTCTTTGCTGTGAGGGTGCTGGAGCCCTGGAGTAGGTTCCACAGAGAGGCTGTGGAGCCTCCTTCTCTGGAGAAATTCCAAAACTGCCTGGATATTGTGGTCCTGGACAGCTTGCTGTGAATGTTCCTGCTTTAGAAGGTGGTTTGGACTAGATGAACTCTCGGGATGCCTTCCAAATTCCACCATGCTGGAAGTCTGGGAACACCTCAGTCTGCCCCTGCCTCTCATGCACAAGGAAGAATGGAAGTGGACAACAATTAATCCTCATCTATTTCTCTTTCCAGTTTGCAGTGCTGGAACCATTCCAATTTCTCCCCCAGGACTACCAAATAAGTACCTTCTCCCTTCCACCTCCTCCCTTCTCTGCCTTTCTATAACCCATTTTCAGCTGTTCTAAAGAGAACTTTCATCCTCAGTCGGTGGATCTGTATCTGTTCTGGGACCTCTCCAGGTCTTCCCCCAGGTCGTCTTATTTCAAACACTTTGTGCAACAGAAGTTGTTTGATGAATTTATTTTTCCTGAACTGCACCACCCCTAGGGAAATGCTTAGGAAATGGTTTCTAAAAATATGGGTTTGGGTGATTCTTTGCTAACCACATCCAAATTTCAGAGTCCCCAGAGCTTTTCAAACTTTGCACTCGTTCTGCCAAGTCTGATTTTTGATGTTATGCATAATGTATACACCAGGATCAGGAGTTACAGCAGCTCAAGCACTTTTCTGAGCTAAGTTAGGCCTCAATGAAACATCTCTGGGAGAGATTCCTCATCACTAGAAGTAAGGGGGAATAGCAAAAATTACTAGAAGGCATTTCCTGGTCTCAAGTCCTTCAAACATACTGAAATTACCTTACACCAAAGTCTTGCTCGTCACTTCTCCCCACTGTCCCTCAATACTGGCTGCCCAGCCAGGGAAAGCCTTTTCCCATGTAATATGCACCTTAGCTTCCAGCAGAGGAATGTAATTACCATTATAAGATTTCTTAAAACTTGGCTTTTATGTTGTCAGATGCATTAAAATTTAAATCTTTTTGTCAAGTTCAGAAAATGACTCTTAAAAAAAACCCCAAACCAAACAAACAACAAAGCAACAAAAAGGTGAGGAAAATATACTCTAAAATCAACATCGTTTAGAGTGAAGAAGACTAAACCCTAAACTGGAGGGGATGAAGCCGTTCATTCCATATTACAGGAAAAAAAACCAAACAAACCAACCCAAGCCCCTGTAAAGACAGAATAAATTACTTTTATTTTATCACTTGGAAAACTGCTACAATATCAGCGTCACTGTGGCAGCACTGCTGTCACCAAAGGAGCACTTCACCCCTGTGAGTACTGTACAAACCTGAGAGCATTTGCATTTCGTGACAATGCAGCTCATCTCTAGCTCATTCTACAACCTTAACATGTGTCTGAAAACCTCTCCTGTCAAGTTTTGCCTGCTGCCATTTATCTTTTAGACACTCATCCATTCCTTGAGTTTTCAGGCCACTTCACTTCAGAATGCATAAATCATAGAATCAGAATCATTAAGGCTGGAGAAGACCTTTACCATCTTTGAGTTCAACCATAACCCAGCTACCATGTCCACTAAACTATACCCTGAAGGGACACATCTACCGGCTTCTTAAACACTCCCAGAGGTGGTGACTCCATCACCTCCCTGGGCAGCCTGCTCTAATGCCTGACCATTCTTCCAGTAAGGTTATTGTTCCTAATGTCCAACATAAACCTCTCTTGGCACAACTTAAGTCCATTTCTTCTCATCCTATTGCCGATTACTTGGGAGAAGAGACCAACACCAGCCTCCTTTCAGGTACTTGTAGACAGCAGTAAGATCTCCTCTTAGCTTTCTCTTCTCCAGAATAAACAGCAACAGCTCCCTCAGCTGCTCCTTGTATGATGCCCTCCAAACTCCTCACCAGCCTCATAGCTCTTCTCTGGACATGCTCTAGGACATCAACATCTTTCCTATACTGTGGCACCCAGAACTGACCCCAGTACTCAAGCTGTGGCCAAGTACAGAGGCACCATCCCTTCCTTACTCCTGCTGGACACTTCCACATACCAGTGGAAAGCAAACCTAGAAAAATATGGATGGGTTTGTTTTCTGTTTTAACAGCTTCACCTATGCTTGATAACAGATCATCCTGACAGTACCAAGCAGCAAGAGAGGAAAGAGCCCCAGGTTGCACCAGGGGAGGCTCAGGGTTATGCTAGGAGCAACTTATTTTCTGCAAGAGTGGTCAGGCACTGGAAGAGGATGCCCAGGGAGGTGGTGGAGTCAGCAACCCTGGAAGTGTTCAAAAACATATAGACATGGCACTCTGGGACATGGTTTCAAGGGCATGGTGATGTTAGGTTGATGGTTGACTTGATGATCTTTAAGGTCTTTTCCAACATTAATGGTTCTTTGAAAGACTTCTTCTCATCTGTTTACCATAAGTGGACTTTTTACAAAGACTAACCATAAGATAAGAGAAACTAAATCACTCCTCACCTCTGAAAAAACCCACATCAGAACTTAGTGAGCAGCAGGACAAGCTTTTCCACAGTATTTATCTGACATGGGGGGTTGCTGACACAACAGCTGGTGAAATTCAAGCAGTCTGTATTTAAACCCAGTGCTGGGTTTAAGTAAGAACTCGTTGCATTGCCTCATTTCTCATTCATCAGTAGCATAACATTAATTAACAGGAGAGCAAGCACTGAGGGGTTTATTAATGAGCAGAGCTGCTCCTTGGATGGCAAACCTCAGGAGGGCAATCCCTCCATCAATGCAGCAAAGCTCACAGTGGGTTTAGGCTCAAATCTCTGTCAAACAAGGACCCCCAGAACAATCCCAAGCCTGGATCAGTCAGCTCCAGGCAGACCATAGCAGCAAGAGCTGCTGCCTTCTGGGCACACTGGTCCCAAAATGCAGAACATAAATGCACATTCTTGAGATTCTGACACTGGGGAGGAGGATGTGACAGGAGCAACATTCACCCAACAAAAAGATTCCATATGTATCACATGCAGTGCTACTGCCACCTTCTTCTTTCCCTTTAAATGACTCAGAGTTACTACAAGAGTAAATACACACAAAAGCACAAGCCTGGTTACCAATGTGGAAGCTGGGATGATAAAACCACCCCTACTTTGCCTACAGGGCAGTGAGGCACACCAAGGCAGAGGTAACACAAGGCAGAAACCTCCCTTTTTCTCTGAAATACTTGGAAAACACCTCACTTGTCTGAGACTATCAAGAGGAGTATTGATAAAGGACTCAGCAGAGAACAGTGTGGTTTGGAAGGAACCACATCTAGTTCCAACCCCCCTGCCACAGACAGGACACAGGTTGCTCAAGGTCCCATCTACCCTGACCTTCAGCATCTCCAGGGAGGGGACATCCACAACCTCCCTGGGCAATCTGCTCCAGTGTCTCACCACCCTCAGTGGAAAGACTTTCTCCCTCTTCTCCAGTCTCAATCTGCCCTTCTCAAGCTTCAATGCATTCCCTCTCATCCTGTCACTCCCAGCCCTTGTCAGAAGTCCCTCCTCAGCTCTCCTGTAGCCCCCTTCAGGTACTGGAAGGCTGCTGTAAGGTCTCCCTGGAGCCCTCTCTTCTCCAGACTGAACAGCCCCAGCTCTGAATATGTTAAACTGCATGCTAACTGATTTCCAAGGCACAACCACAAGCACCCTCAGGCGTGTCTGCAAATTTCCCAGCACTTCTCCAAACAAACTGCACTGAAGCCACTGACTGTTGTTCTTGGAAGGTGCTGCAGGTAGATTAAATTTAATACAAGGACAGGAAACTTTTCTAGAGAGAATTCCCCTTGTTTCACCCATAAAACCACAGCCAGCAGATGATGCAAAAAGCATCCCCACTGAATTCTCCACCAGAACTTAAGGCAGCCACACTTGGATTTTAATCCCAGAGGCTTTGGCAAAATCAAGTGATGGCACAAGAATTCCTAGTGCTTTGTCTCCTCCCAAACCCACTTTAAAGTGGAACTAAACAAACCCTGAAGTGCCAAACTTGCATTGTACTTCCAGTTGCTTTCAGACAACTGGAGATGAATCGATGCTCTGACCTTTCTCAGGGGTGGGAGACAGAGCCATTTCCTTCCCCCTTTTCCCAGCAGTAAGTGGATGTGATGCTCAGCCAGGAGAATATTGACCTGCCAAGGTTCCCCATGCAGTTACAGACCCTACTCGCTCAGCTGCTGCTCCTGGAGCAGGGATAATGACAAACAGAGCCAAGGAAACACTTCCTGGGCATTTGGCTCCTGGGTAAAACTGCTGCTTCATTTCTGAAATTCCACTTGTGGCCTAAATCTGGTCCTTTCCTTCTCCTCCTTTAAATACCACCAGCTCAAGCTGGGCTTTTAAAAGGAGCTTCTTGGCCTTGTGCTGCATTTGGTTGTTAATTATTTACCAACACATTCAAAATTAGCAGTGATAGCTAATTTGTGATTAAGGTTGACTTACAGCTGGACTTGATGATCTTAGACGTCACAGAATCACTTCTAAGACCATGAAGTCCAACCACCAACCTAACACCACCATAGCCATAAAATTAGGGTCCAAGTGCCATGTCCACAGGTTTCTTGAACAATTCCAGGGGTAGTGACTCCACCACCTCCCTGGGCAGCCTGTGCCAATGCCTGACCACTCCTTCTGTAAGGAAACTTTTCCTAATATCCACCCTAAACTTCCCCTGGTGCAGCTCAAAGCTGTTTCTTCTCTGTTACCACTTTATACTAGAAAGAGAGCCCAACCCCCACCTGGCTCCAGCCTCCCTTCACAGAGTTGTAGAGAACCAGATGGTTTCCCTTTGGCCTCCTCTTCTCTTCTCCAATCTTAATGACTCTGTGAATCTGTGATTTGCACTGTGCACTTCAAGCCCATTCAGTAGCACCCATCCTTCCATCCTTTGAATATATACAGGATTTTACTGGAACATGTAGCAATTAATTTTACTTGAGGGTCCTACCATAGCATCATATAATGGTAAAGGTTGGAAGGGACCTCCAGAGATGGACCTCCAGAGATCACCCAGTCCAATCCTCTTGCTAGAACAGGATCACCTAGGGCAGGCTACACAGGAACATGTCCACACAAATGTCTCCAGAGAAGGAGGCTCCACAACCTTACTGGGCAGCCCAGTGAAAAGAAACTGGTGCCATTTTCTTGGCACCCACTCTTAAGGTATTTGTAAGCATTGAAAAGGTCTCCCCTTAGCCCTCACAGAAGCACAGAATCAAGCAGGTTGGAAGAGACCTCCAAGCTCATCCAGTCCAGTCTATCACCCAGCCATATCCAGTCAACCAGACCGTGGCACTAAGTGCCCCAGCCAGGCTCTGCTTCAACACCTCAAGCCATGGCCACTCCACCACCACCCTGGGCAGCCCATTCCAATGCCAATCACTCTCTCTGACAACAACTTCCTCCTCACAGCCAGCCTGAACCTGCCCTGGCACAGCTTGAGGCTGTGTGCCCTTGTTTGGTTGCTGCTTGCCTGGCAGCAGAGCCCAACCCCACCTGGCTACAGCCTCCCTTCAGGGAGCTGTAGACAGCAATGAGGTCTGCCCTAAGCCTCCTCTCCTCCAGGCTGTACACCCCCAGCTCCCTCGGCCTCTCCTCACAGGGCTGCCCAGGGCTGTGCTCCAGGCCCCTCCCCAGCCTTGCTGTCCTTCTCTGAGCACCTTCCAGCACCTCAACATCTCTCTTGAATTGAAGAGCCCAGAACTGGACAAGGCACTCAAGGTGTGGCCTGAGCAGTGCTGAGCACAGGGGCAGAATAATCTCCCTCATCCTGCTGGCCACACTGCTCCTGCCATTGGCTCTCCTGGCTGCCTGGGCACACTGCTGGCTCACATTCTTCTCCAGACAAAACACTCCCAAGTCCCTCAGCCTGTTCTCCTACATCAATGCTCCATTCCCTTGCTCACCCCTGTGGCCTCTGTGGAACTCTTTCCAGTAGCTCCCTGTCTCAGGCTTAGGAGCCCAGACCTGGACACAGTACTCCATGAGTATTGCTGCTTTCTGGCTGCATCATTTCAGCAGCAGATTAACACAGACACCAATGTTTTACTGCAAAAAACACTGCTGATTTTAGGTCATCGTTGTCTTCTCTAATGGCTCTGATTATCTACTGCGTGGAGGTCTCTCTACCCCACTGCTGCATCCCCCAGCGATGCTATCACAGCAAGATAAAAGGCTAGAGGGTAACGATACAGCTTTTCATTTCCACTGATCTCAAAACATTGTGTAAAGTACATAAAAGCCTCCTACACACAAACACCAGATCTGAAGGATTACATGGTAAATACAGAAAGAAATTAGTTTGGTTATTTTTCAAGGTTTAGTATCAGAAAGAAAAAAGAAAGTCCTTCTGTCTTCTTCTGAACTCCTTTTTCCTTTAGTAGCTAACCTATTAGCTTGGCTGCAGCAGGATCTGATAACAGAAGTATCTCTAGTAGCACAGATACTTCTGCTGTACTAGAAGTAGATAAATTTGGAGACAGAACCAGAATTACAGTGGCCATTTTTACATAAATGCTCCCCAACCTTCAGAGAAAACTTGCTCCATTTCCAACCTAAAATAGCAACCCCAGAAATACTTTATAGGGTGGCAGAGAATGGCCCCAGATTGCTACAGGGGAGGTTCAGACTCCTGGAATCATTACGGTTGGACAAGGCCTCTAAGATCATCAGGTCCAACTATCAACTCAACACCACTGTGCCCACTAAACCAGGTCACAAAATCTACCCATTTTTTCTAACAGCCTCTGGGATGGGGACTCCACCACCTCCCTACACGGCCTGTTCCAGTGCCTGACCACTCTTGCAAGAAAGAAATAACTCTTTGTGTCCAACTTAAACCTCCCCAGGCACAACTTGAGGCCACTCCCTCTCATCCTTTCTCTTGCTACTTGGAAGAAGAGATTGATCCTACCTCACTCCAATCTCCTCTCAGGGAGCTGTAGAGAACAAGGTCTCCCCTAATCCTCCTCCTACCCAGACTAAACAACCTCAGTTCCCTCAGCTGCTCCTCGTGAGACCTGCTCTCTTTTTTTTTTAGGTTGGACTTTAGAACAAACTTCTCCACTGAAGGATTATCAAGCACTGGAAGAGGGAGATTGAGTCTCCATCCCTAGAGGTGTTTAAAAGTCACAGAGGTGTGATGTTGAGGAACATGGTTTAGCACCAGAGCTAAACAATGGTTGGACCCAATGATCTTTAAGGTCTTTCTGAAGGAAAATGATTCTATGACTCTGTTCAATGAGCTCAGAAATACCTTATTCTGACCTCCAAATCAGAAAGGAAGGTTTTACTACTCAAAGCTCCTCAGACAAGTGTATTTTGGCATTTTATTTAACTGATGTGATGGATAAATTAGAGAAGAGTCCCAGCTTGCTTACCCACAGGTGCACCCACAGCTCTGTGGTAAAGGGTTGGACTTGATGATCTGTGAGGTCTCTTCCAACCCTGATGATACTACTACTACTACTAACCTGGACTACAGAGCATCTTCCCTTGATACAGTAAAGTAAGGAGAAGCCATAAGCTCATAGGGCCAGCAGCAAGAGATCAGCAATGGCTTGGTGCTTTGGGGAGCACAGGAAAGCCCCAGTGCTGCTCCCTCTCCTGAGGTTGGGGGGGTGCGGAACAAATGTTACATACAGAAGCTCAGACAAACGCCCATCTGACTGGAAAGCAGCTCTGCTTTGCAACGTACTCTGCCTCCCTCTCCTGGCCTCTTCCCAAGCACTGTGTAAACCAGAAACCGGTGCAAAGTTAGGTGAAAGCAGCATTAGCCAGATGAGGATATTTGTACATTTAAGATTCCCAAAGCCTATAGATGAGGGCAGCAGAGCCCTGAGGAAATACTCTTCATCATTAACCTCCTGGCCCTGTCCTCACATTGCAAGAAGAGATTCTGCCATGGGCTGGCAGCTGGAGCAAACACCCAGCAAAGGGAAAGATAACAGACAAGCCTGGACACCAACAATCCCACTTCAAGATCACAAGCAGGACTATCAAAGCCTAACAATTTCTACTCTGCTTCTGCAAAGAAATGATTACAACCACACTCTCTCATTAATCATTTCAAACTCAGTACAAAATGCACTTCCCAAGGGAAAGGGGGGGGGGAGGGGGGAAGCATCAATCTTCAGCCACTGTTCCCTAATTCAATCAGCAAGAAAAGCAGCAAACCTCAAGCGAAACATTATCGAGCTCAATGCAAGTCAAGCATAACAAAATCCCACTCTCCATGGTGAAACCATAGCTTTCCTGGGGCCCATTCAGACAGCACTGGGGCATGCCCAGGTAACTGGGGCCAGATGGGTTGTAAAAGCTAAAAAGAGAATAGGGGAAAAGGAGGGAAAAGAAAGGGGGGAAAAGGAGAAACCTAAAACAAAGCAAAAACCCCACAAGACTTAAAAAACCTGCTCTGCTTGGAAAGCAAAGCAGCAGCTCCAGCCTGCACTGGTGTTTTCACACGGAGAAACATAAATCTATGCTTAATTGCAGGCACTATTCAAAGTATCAGAGGTCTGAATGCAACTGGAATGCAGTGGAGTGCTTGAGATCTATCAGGTAATTAGCATTAGCTGCAATTAGGTTCATGCAGTTACACGGCTGGACTGGATGACCTCAGCAGTCCATTCCAGCCTGGATGATTCTATGATTCATGAGAATCTCATTTCCATTTTAAACTTTCCTGAGTGGATTTGGCCACCAAGGATGGGCATTTTTACTATGAGGGTGGTGAAACACTGGAACAAGTTGCTCAGGGAGGTGGTGGATGCCCCATCCCTAGAGACATTCAAGTTCAGGCTCTATGGGGCTCTGGGCAACCTGATCGAATTGGGGATGTCCCTGCTTATTGCAGGGGGGGTTGGACTAGATGAGCTCCAGAGCTGCCTTCCAACCCAGTGCATCCTGTGATTCTATGAGTCTATCGTGCTTGTTTTTTCTGCAAGGTGAACAAGTGAGATGAAATGGTAGAAATGAGAGATAATAAAATGCAGAAAGCCCCTTCTGATTGATGCCTCTCATTTCAGCCACCTACAATTCCAGGGAATAGCAAATTGTAACTTAAAATGCAGAACTTAGGAAGGAAGGAAGGAAGGAAGGAAGGAAGGAAGGAAGGAAGGAAGGAAGGAAGGAAGGAAGGAAGGAAGGAAGGAAGGAAGGAAGGAAGGAAGGAAGGAAGGAAGGAAGGAAGGAAGGAAGGAAGGAAGGAAGGAAGATCTTGCTTGTGAAATGACTCTTCTGGAGTTCCTACAAATGTATAAATCCATACAGCAGTTAATCCAATTTAACCAATTGTGAGTGCCAAATTACTCTCCTAGTCCAGACTGGGTTTGCCTTTGAAGAGAAAAACTTTGCTTTAAATTCTTTTTTCCTACCTGCAAAAGCAGCATTTTGCTGTTTACAGAAAACAAATCCCAGCTTATCAATTCAGGTAGCTGACATTTACAACTCTTGATGTATTTACTGTGCTCACCACATTATTTACTAAAGCCCTGGCTCTGGAGGGGAGAAAGCAGAGGGGAAAACAAATCTCAGCTTTCAGTTCTGAAATTGCATCTATTTTTAGAGAGCATTTAGAAACACAAATCAAAGCTCCAAAACCTATTTTCCCTACTTTTTTTAAAGCAACCAGCTGCCCATACCAGTAGCCTGACTCAGATCCAGAGGAATGTGTGATGCAGGCTCGCTGCTTTCCAGGTCAGTGTGTTATCAGCATATTGACAAATACACAGTAAACTGAGAGATAAGCCCAGGGAAAACCAACCACTCCCAGCTCTGTGATAGGAAACTCACTCCCCAAGCTGAAGGCACAGGGAAGTTAAAAAGCAAAGTGAACGGTTCTGTAAGAAGATTTGTGCTACTTCTCAGAATGCACTCAAAGAAACACAGAATGTATTTTGCCCCAAACTTCTTTTACTTAAAAAGAAGCACTTGCTAGGAAATGAGGATCTGTGCTTCGGCTGCTGGAGGAGCTCCTCCGCGCAACACTGCAGGAGAAACCACCAGCACAGCCACCACCGGGTGTCAGCACCACTGCGTAGAGGCCCTGGAATTTAAAACCCACCAGCTTTGCCGGAGCACCGAAATCACCCGAGCGATGGGTACGGACACAGCCGTGAACAGACCGCGGGGCGTCTGAGAGAGGGGCTGGGCTGCTGAGGGAGATTTTTTGAGTCATAGAATCCCAGCATGGGAGGGGTTGGAAGAGACCTCTGGAGATCATCTAGTCCAACCCTCCTGCTAAAGCAGGGCACCCAGCCCAGGATCACAATGGCCATGGGGGGGGTTGGAATCTCTCCAGAGGAGAGTCCACAACCTCTCTGGGCAGCCTGCTCCAGGCCTCCAACACCCTCACACTAAACAAGTTTCTCCTCATCTTTAGATGGAATCTCCTGAGTTCTGTTTTGTGCCCATTGCTCCTTGTGCTGCCACTGAGCACAGCCCAGCCCCATTCTCTTGCCCCATACTCTTTAGTTCTTGCTGAACACTGAGGAGATCCCCTCTCAGGCTGCTCTTCTGAAGGCTCAACAGTCTCAGGACTCTCAGCCTTTGCTCCAGGCCCCTCAGCATCTTCACAACATCCACTGGACTCTCTCCAGTAGTTCC